>NW_017728906.1:27163490-27198915 GCF_001723895.1 Crocodylus porosus
GGGGGAAAGACTGACCTCACTAGCTGGCCAGTAACTGTGATCTTTCCCTGAGTCCCCTTCCAATCATAGTGCTCTGGAGGAGAGAAATAGAAACAGCATATAAGCCTCTGTCTGCAGCCTTTCTGTCCCTTTTGTGAGCTGTTTCTGCCTGAGCAATACCATCTGAAAGGTACTAGACTGGCTTGGCTTCCTACCTGCAGTCTCCTGCTATTTTCTGTTCTTGTAAAGGATTGGATATAGCTTACTAACTAGAATTCCTCTGTTTATTCCTATCTAATCCATGTCCTTCTATTTATATTTATTCTTGGTTTTCCCCCCCACACACTTTTTAAGAAGAAAGCTGTATTTTTCCTGGCAGTGAAACCCCTGCACCTATCTCCTTGAAACTTGCCAGGCCTCGTGCCCTGAGAAGGGGCTAGCATCCCTAATGTTTTTATCCAAATCTTCCTTAACACACACATGCTACAAGTTTCACTTTCAGAAGTTTTAGGTGCAGCTTCCCAGAAACCCTTTCACTATCTCCTTGAAACTTGGCAGGCTTTATGCCCTCAGAGGGGACTACCATTCCTGCAACTTTTATCTGAAACAGTCAAAAAATAACAAAGTTATAGGTATTTTAGTGATTCCCCATCATAGTTTATGGCTGAATCTCTGAATCAATGCTGAATCTTCCAAAGCCGAGTCAGCTGAATTGATTCAGGGCAGTGATCTGAATCTCTGAATCAAATCACTGTCCTCTGAATTGGCCAAATCTGAAGCCGAATTAATTACTTTCCTATTCACACAGGCCTATTACCAGCACTCTGTTATTTGCCAACTCCTGGTTATTTGCTCTATGTAACATCTCTGATAATATCTCCCGTACAGTCACACAGAAACATTTCCACAAGCTGGATTTCCACTTTGCTGTGTTTCAACTGCTCTTCAGGAACTGTATTATCTTACTCTGTAGTAAGTAGAAGCTAGCTTATCCTTTTTTTTTCAGTGAAAAGCTGTTGTGGGCTAGTTTTCCTTTGCCAAGTAGTAAGAATATGCTCATGGTTTGCTACCAACTTTGGTATCCTTTGCCCCAAGACACTTATTTATGTGCCAATGCACTATGTAGGGTCTTGGATAGTAGCTGCAGTTACTACCTGGAAGTTCTTAGTAGTGCAGCTCTTATAGAATTCTCAGTTCTATAATGAATCTTCTAGACCTGTAAATTATGAACTGATTCAATGGCTGAGCTAGCAGTCCCTCAGAGATTTTCTCCCTAAAGTCCTCTCACATTCATTTTACCTTCAGGGGTTTGCTTAAGTCATTCATCTTCTATGCATATGTAGCCTCTAATGTAATGGCATTTTTTTGATTTGGCTTAAAAGTTATAATTTGTCTCTTTTTAAAATTTCCTTTTAGGATTTTATTTTACTGTTTAAAAACAACAATTATGGGTTTTTAAATGTAAAATAGGCCAACAAATATAAAATGCTAGGAAATGGGCATGAATATAAAATTCCTTACATTATACCTAGAATAGCCACAGGGACAACATTAGTCCTCAAATTAGCCAAGATTTGTGTACTTACTTCATTTTTCCTGTTTGTTTTAAACCTTCCCCCCCACCCTAAAATGGGCATAAATGCCTATTTTCTTGAGTTAACAACATTTATGTAAGGAGTTGCTTGTAAGAATTAAGCTACCTCTCCCCTAATCATTCTCTATGAAAATTTGAAAGGTTCCTAATACTTAACCCACTTATAAAATTATGCCATATGTTTCATGCATATGGCAAGAATTTTGGAGATGTAAGCAATACTGTGCCCTGCACACCTATGCAGGAGGAGCTACCTTGAGACATTTGCTGAAGTTTACCAGTTGCGGGGGGGGATCATTTAATTATAAACAAAAGTATTGCTGAATTTGGACATTTCAAATGAAAACTGACAGATGCTCACATGATGGAATCCAGGTACAAATGTACAGAACAGATGCACCAGTCCTTCAAGCTATACCATGAAGGTGAACTCTATTGACTTCAACAGAACTCCACATGCTTACACAGGATTTCATCCAGGTAGTGCAGACTGCAGAAGCATATTCCAAATAAATAATTCAGGTATGTCAAAGTGGTATTAGATGCTATATCAGGCCTAATATCTGAAATGATGAGTCCCTTAAAAATGCTAAATTATTGCACTGCTTCACTTCCTTGTGTATTCACAACATGTTTGCCTGGTGTAGAGAGTAGAATAAGTATGAAGTGACAGTATATTGAAGAAATTAGAGAATAGGTTATCTGAAAACTTGTGTGACAAAGGGCACATCTACACATGAAGTTAATGCACCTGAACATGCAACTGAATGTGTGCTTGTTGGGAGCACATTTGCTTCTATCGGGAACAGTTCAGTCTAGGGCTGTTCCTGCCCTGCTCTGCCCCACTGCAGCATCCAGACGGAGCTCTAGGCCATTCCGAGTCTGGGGGGTACAGGGCTGGCCTGTACAGCAGTATCCCCCTGCTGCCTGGGCTGTCCAGGAGCAAACTGCTTCCAGTCAGGATCTACACAAATGCTTTGGTGCATTAGTTAATGCACCATTTTTCTAGTACATGTATATGTTAGTAGTAGCAAGTAGCACATTAGACTAATTTAATGTATAGTAATATGTATGTGTAGATGGTGACACTTTACTGTGGATTAGATTAGTCTAACGGACAGCAGAGTGTCTCGTAATACATGCACCCAGACTAACCAAATCCTAAATTATCTCACTATAAATTACAGCAGCGTGCTGTAATTTTCAGTGATTGCTGAGGATTCTATAATATTCATCACCCTGTAGGCTAGTGATACCCATGGTATCAGTGTGCCACAGCAGCAGCAGAACTGTGCCATGAAAAATGGGCTGAATTTGGACCATGGACTGGATCCAGTCCCACAAACTGGTGAGTGAAAGGTACTGCCAATTTTAATTCACAACAAAAGTGTTCCTCAAGTATTAAACATTTGGAAAACATTGTCCTGTGCAATCTCAGATGAACACAAGTTGAAACAAGGTAAAGAACTTGACCCCCAAATAAATCCTGCCTTATTGAAAATATTAAATGTTTGCTGCTATATCAACACACTGCTTTGTATTCCAAAGATCATTTAAGCATTCTGCAGGTAGAGTTTCTCATTGGTTTGTAGGTGGAAGGGTTGCAGGTTTGAGCAGCATAGTATTACACTTCCCTGATATATGTCTCCTTGGCTAGAGACAGAAATTATATATAAACCAGTATAAGTGATCAGGAACTGGTTCAAATCTGCAACACAGCAGAAGTTCACTATGCATAAACACTTTTAAAAATGGCCAAAACAGGTTTAAGATAAACCTGGATGGATGTAGTATCTGACTTAACTGATTTAAGTTAAAGAGGTTTATTAAATGTCTGTCCTAAATCCCCTCCAGATCCAAGGGTGCAGATAGAAGTGACAATTTTCACCTGATATGGGCACAGAAAGCAGTTTATAGCTGTGACAAAACACAAGTTCATGCCTGCAAAAGCATCACAAGTGGCCAGTCAGGTAAAAATCTGACCCCTCACTGGATGAGGTATCAGATAAAGACATTTTAAAATGTAAAGTCTTCTGTAACTTGCATCTGCGGAGCTCCCAGCCTGTGGCTGTTTTCAGAATGGGAGGGTGGGAAAGTCTGGGTTTTTTTCAACCCCTATGGAGGGTGGGGTGTGTATATTGCCCTGCCCCCAAGGTGAGGCACTGCAATTCACCCACACCACCTTTTAGCACCAACAGGGGAGCCCCTAGAAAGGGCTCCCTCTGATGTCTTTCCCCTTTCCCATTTGGAAAACAGCCAGCACTGACAGAGAGCCTGCTGTAATTGCTATCGGCACCTGGCTGTAGGCTCCCAACTCCAGCTAGATTCCTCTCCCCATCTCTATCCCGTCCCATTCCATCGTCCCCATCCCCTGCCCCCTCCCCCCCAATCCGCAGAACGAACAGTAAACTTCTGTTTGGTCTGGGATAACTTTGTATCTCAGAACATTGTGCAAACATTGTCCTGAGTTACACCTAGAAGCTGCATCTCCGTCTGCACCCCAAGACCAGGGTGCTTTGTGCCTTCCCTCATTTCCAGAGGGAAGGCACAAACCTCTCCCTCTTCTAGAGTCAAAAGTGAGTGCGTGTCGACTTACTTATCGGTTTACTCTGTGTAACTGAGACTAACCTGCAAAGATTGAATCAATTCAGTCTCAGGTTTTCTGACTGTCTCAGCCCTTATGTTTATTGCAAATCTTTCCATCATTAAAATATAGGACTTGTAAGTGGTCCTAGAATTCCACTACACATATACACTTGACTTTCTTGTAGAAGTCTACCGAGATCAGGCAGTGGAAAAAAATGGTACCTTTCTTTTAAAAATAAAATAACTTTTAAATTTTGTTAGAAAAACATCTTTTGATGTTGATTTTTTGGGGGGGAGGGGGGAGAGGTTGCTTGCTTTTATTTTGTTTTGGTTTTAGCTGTAGGTTTATTTCAGGAAAAGAAGTTAGGTTTGAAAGTAGGAACAGTCAGTTTTTTCCATGAGCCTTTCTCTGTCACTTAGTCTGTTCAGGCTCTTTTCTTCAGCTACTGGTTATACTGATTGTTGTGCCCCAATTCCTTTCTCTACAGGATTTGTTCTTGAACTAACAACCATGCACTTTGTCAGACTTTTCCTCACAGTGAAAGCAGGTAGCCTTGGAGTGCTCTGAGACACTTGATTTTAGAAAAGAGGCCACACTTTCCATAGCATCTCTATCAGTCTCCATTTAAAATGTTTTTACCACCTTTCTTTTGTAAATTAGTCTGCTGTATTAAACTACAATATTTTCCATGGATTCCATATTGTCATGTGCAAACTGATGAATATGACATTGTCTAGCATTGCACTGGTAAAGTGGTGGCTATACACCCACACACATCTGATTGCTGTGGCTCAAATTCTTTTTCTACAAGATCTGTCCTTGAACTAGTAGTCGTATGCATTATTTGACTTTTCCACACAATGAGAGAACAGTTTTGGAGTGCTCTGTATCTGGCCCATGCTGCTTGACTCCCAGATTTCATGATATTGCTGCAACTGTTGACACTTTTAATAGTGGTTTCCACTGAAACACTCCAGCAAATGTTTCTAGGGTCAAACCAGCCTCAAAAAATAACTTGTTTGTTCTTGCTGCTTTTTGCCTACCATACACTAACAGTTCTTTTATCATATCATTTAAACTCTTTGCAAACTGTCAGTGTTCTTTATATTAGTTTTCTTAATACAATGTCATAGTCAGGAACTGTTTTAGTTTCTTTCTTATTTTTTTCTATAAGCAGAAACATACTGCAGTTACCAGTGACTTTGGGCATGGGTGATCTTTGAGGAATGTTCATAATAACAGCAAACAGGAGTTATTAGACTTCATTGTAAGGTTTATGTTTCAGTCTATATTCCACTGAGTAAAACTGCCACTATCACTGATATTATTAACTATTTTGGACTATTCCAGTTTTTTAGCAAAAGGTGGATGAGTAAAGGCAGGGCTTTTTATGGGTGATATATTTTATTGGGACAACTGTGTAGTTGGGAGAAACATAGGTTTTGGATACCATTGTACCCTCCCTTAGGTCTTTCTGGGTGGTGCATCTACAATTGCACTTTACTGCAAAGTAGACTAATTAGCTGCACATGTGGGTACACCCTCTGGCCACATCCAGGCAAGCAAGGGCATGCACTTGCAGAAGCACAAATAGTAGAAGCACAAATTTATGCTGCTACTTTGTCCCTCAGCACATGCCCCTGCATGTGCACTTTGTTGCAAGACGTACTCTCTCACTTTGGGACAAACTGCCCTTGCCCAGCTCCCTGCAGCTTCTGGCATACTGGAACAGTCAGAGCACAAGTAGAGCAGTAGAAATGCTGCTGTTGGTAACCGAACATACCACTGAAGGGCCAAGCCTCCATTTGTTCTGGCACATGAAATCCTGGGAGCAAATCTTGCCTCTGCGCTGAAAATTTGCAGTGTGGGGCACATTTTGCCATTCTACATGTGTAGTTTGTTGTGCCACAAACTACACATGCCTGCCTGTGGCAACATGACCTCTGAATCATATGCGCTGCAACAATCAGTACATTTCTGATTTTTGATCAGTACATTAATTCATTAAGAACCCAATCTTAATTTCTTACACGTTAGCAATATCCATTAATATACAAATTCTCTTTCACTGCTTTGTCTTCTGTTCTACCCTATCCTGAACAGCACATACCTTTAAATGACTCTGTTTCTGTCCTGATTGCAATTCTACTGTCCTTTTGTTATACCTGTAATAGCTGGTTTCATACCCTGCACCAATGATTTTAAGGTTCTCTATTCTGTTGCTCAGGTTCTTTGTGTCATTGTAAATCAGGGGTTCTCAAACTTTTTAGACCCATTTAATCTGCATTTTTTTCACTATCAAAAACTAATAGAGCAAGTCTTCCATTGCAGAGAACTCAGAAGGGCCACAGCATGCCAGAATATTTTTTTTACTCTATGGATTCCTATTTGAAATCTTAGGTTTATCTTGTGACTCATGTTAGCACATCTAACAATGCTGACAGTGCTAACAAACCACAGCACCCTGGTTGAGAATTGCTGATGTAAACACACTTACTAACCATACTTATGGCTAACCCTAGCCGTATTAGGCATAAGCCTTTCATTAAAGGTACTGCCTGTTTTAGTGTTATCTTTTTCCTTATTGTCCATCCTCCTATATTCCTTAATCTGTTTCTGCGTATTTATTTAATTTTACACTTCTTTTTCTACTACTTGTTGTCATCAGATAAAACTAATTAATTTAATAGCCTTAGTGTAGCATAAAAAAGGAGTCAAACAAATGTGCACAAGGCCCCAGACTTAATTAGATAAAGAAAAGGAGAGAAGAACAAATAAATTGGTCAGGTAGGCTTCGCTAATGGAGCATGAAAGTGATTTGGATGAACGTTCTTCAGTCAGAACATGAAAGGATTTTAGGAGTTGCCTTATAAAATTGTTTAAAAAAAGATTCGGATAGGTATGATTACATTATTTCCACCTTCGTTTCCAGAATGGAATATCTACTTTCTGTGAAAAAATGCTACTGATCCCAAAAGATAAAACCCAAGTTTGTTATGCCAGCTTTCATTTCATCTTTGCCCTCTTTCTGCTCTCCCTCTTCCCCTCTCTTCTTTTGGAAACTTGTACAATATTTTACCTCTTGCCTCTCTTAACTCAAAGTACACTGACTGTTCCTTTCATAAAATATACCAGCTCTACTACTCAAAAAATGATGAAGCTATTTATTACAACTGTAATAAAATCTTCTTTTTCAGAATGATGCAATTCCACATCAAAATGTTTTACTCATTTCTAGCAGGCAATTTCTTAACAGTAAAAGAGGCAACAAAATTCAATCCATATAATTCAGTTTCTGCATGACTTCCTTTGTTTCACAAATTGCAGAATGAGTTGATACTCCTTCACTTTTTTCTTATTATAAAGCTGATGCTAAAATAATATACAATGTTATAACAGTTATCAGAGGGGTAACAATATACAACTCACAGCCTGGAAGCTTTGGACAATTGCTCCTTAATATATTAAATGTTAGATTGAGATAGGATCAATAATTCATAAATTGCTAATTAGCAGGTCAGTTTAAAAGCAATACCAGTTACAACTCTATTAAACTTACTGTTAATTATACTGTACTAGTAGCATAACTGAGGGTTAATAAAGCTAACAAGAATAAGAACAGTTCATTTCCTGAATTTATGATGACTAAAAAGGTAGGTCAAATTGTTTTTTCTTGTAGATATTAATTCTGTAACTAAAGCAAGTCTATTATTCAAATACGAAAGTAAAATCTTGACAAACTGCTTTCCATGTGTATGGTGGAGATGGTTTTCCATTTTATCAGACTATACTTTGGAGCGGCTTTACTTGTTTGCTTTCCACAACATAAGACATGGATTATTACCAGATTTTATGGGATATTCAGATACAAGATAGTATAAAGCTATCCAAGTTTATTAAAAGAAGGCAATGCACATTTCAGTAACTCAAAAGGCTATACATAAAGAAGGTTCAGCTGAGAGGGTAGCATACACTAAAGGATAAATTCATTATTAAAGAAAAACATTTTAGTATTCAACAGATCTAGATACTGGACTAGACTGTTTCATGGATACCATGAAAAATATTTAAAAATATGACCTCAAAGGAGTGTGAAGAGGTTTATTTCAGTACTGTATGCAAAGATTGCTACAATCTGTGGCTGAAAGGCATTCTAAAAGTACAAAATGTTGTTTCTGGCACCTATACTAAACTATTAGGTATAAGTAGTAGTTTTGGTAACTATAGATTTCTACAACTCAGGGAGATGTGGAGGTCATATAGACACTGCTGCATCAAGTCGGAATTGTGTTCTGAGAATTTGTGGGGAGGTTAGGGGGGAGAGGAGAAGGGGAACAGTGCCTGGGCAGCCTGGCTTGTGAGCAGCAGTACCCATGACACAGGGCCAGAGGAGCCTAGGCCTGGAGACCCATGGCCCAGTACCAGGGCAGGGGTACTTGAAACCTTCCAGTCCTAGAAATCTGGGAAGGGCTCCAGTCCATGCAGATGAGGAGCTACTCAGCTAGGGCTTCATAGATCTGGACAGCCTGCTGGTCTCACCAGTATCAGTAGGAGGTGGGGGGTAAATATAGACATCACACATGCACATGCACACGCACACACACACAACCCAGGCATCTGACATACAAATACATACAATTGATGGGCACAGAGCACAGTTGAAGCACATGCGTGCAATGGCTGGCTGATGGCTTATAGCCATGGGGGTGCATACCATTATGAGTCAGGTCCACAATGGTTAAGATGTGTTCTGCTTGCTCCTGACTTAACCGTGGGTGCTTAAGGCTCAAAATTTAGAACACTTCTGTCTCTGGCTTCTTAAATGCCTGTACTTAGCCCTAGAGGTCATCAAGTCCAGTTCACTGCCTGAAGCAGGATTATGCCTATCCAGCCCATCATATGCAAATCCATTGTCTAACCTATTACAAAAACTACACAATCAATCCATTGTCTAACCTATTACAAAAACTACACAATCAACCCTGACACAACCATGAGATATAACATCCCACAACAAAGCAGAGGGACAAAAGCAGCTGAAGTTCTGATGCTGTAAGGTTGTCACTTGAGAGATCTAAAGAAGATGGCCATCGCCTCCTCCCCCTCCCCAACTACAGACAAAGGCAAACCCCTCCACAGTCCAAATCAATTTGACCATGGGGTAAAATTCTTCCCTGACTCTAGATATGGCAATTAGCCTGTTCCTAACTGGAGGGACAAGACTTTCTAGCCAGGAACTTCCAGGTTTAAGTTCCACCAGGAGCACAAGCACACTCCCACACAATCCCCAGTTTTGACTATAGTCAACACCCAGTGGGTATAAGGAAGAGTTTTAAAAAGACTTAAAAAAAACCTCTCCCAGCTCTATGTGGCAACTAGAAAGGTTGCAACTCCTAAATCATCCTGGACCAATGCCTGTCTAACTTCTTCTTGAACACTTCCAGTGATGGACAGTCCGCAACTTTCCTAAGCAGTCTATACCCCTGTCTTTCTATTCTAACAGTCAAGGAGTTCGTCCTGATATCAAATCTAAACCTAATTTGCTGCAACTTCTAGCCATTGGTTCATGTCTCTCTCTGCTCCAAGAGAAAAAACAGTGTTTTCCACCATCTCTACAACAGCCCTTCAGATATTTGAAAACTGCTATCATGTGCCTTAAGTGCTTTTCTGAAAATTGAACATGCCCATTTCCTTCAACTTCTTCTAGTATGACCTGCTTCCCAGACTTTTATCATTTTTGTTGTTTGCTCTTGGACCCTCTGTAACTTTCCTGTGTCCTCAAGGTACCCTTTGGAAAACTTTAGCTATTAGCTTTTACTCCTTTCTTAACTATGGAAAAAGAATAAAGATGTTTTTGTTTTGCAAATAATTGAGAAAAACCACAAGCAGTCAAAATGGTTTTGACAATATGTGTTCCTATTTGAAATCTCTGTTTATCCTGTGAATCTCGTGCAAGTATTTGCATACATGGCAGGCTGTTGTATCCTTAAAAGGATCTCAAGAGATTCCAGGATGCTGTAATACCCTGGGTTAGAATCAGTGAAATACAACAACAATTCCTAATAGTGATTCACATCCTTAACAAATTCCCTCTGATTGCAGGGGCGAATGTCATTGGTGGCTCCCTTGCCGCCTCCTGCTTTCTTCTTGTAGTACACTGTGGGTGCATGTACACACATGCTTTACTGCAGAGTTGACTAATTAACTCAGCAGTAAAGCATCACAGTCTACACATGTACCCATATTAGGGCACAGTAAACTACTTAACTCTGCTGCAGGATAGTACTGTTGGAGACGAGCACTATCCTACGGCAGAATAATTATGTGCACTCAACTGTGCATGTAGACTCTGGCTGGGGCATGAGGGTACCACAGTGTGAGGGCTGTCTGCCACCTGGTCCTTCAGTGTAGCACCCACCTTAGGCAAATTCAAGAGGAGGTTGAATGATAACCTGTCTGGGGTCTTGTGAACCCAGCATTCATTCCTGCCTGTGGCAGGGGGTCAGGCTAGATGATCTGTTCAGGTCCCTCCTGACCCTAGCTATTATGAAACTATGAAAATAAGAATATGGCTTCAAATGCATGAGCTGTCTGTATACCTCTATATTAGAGATCACAAAAGTGAGGAGTGCAAAAGGAACAGATCACCACATTTTCTCCCTATACTTATGAGATATCTGGGGTAACTTTGTGATGAAGACTGGGAAATGTTGGGTTTCTTTTTTAAATAGGAATTCATGAATAGAAATGAGGAAGTATTTAAATTTTAAAATCTAGCGAAGGCAGACACCTACAGTAAATCTTTTGAGGGAGGAAAAAAAAAAAGAAAGCTCCCACTGGGGCTTTAAAAAATGTGCCTCTTTATCACCACTGAAGTGTTTCATCCTGAAAGGATTGGGTAATTAAGAAAATGCTGGACAGTTCAATGTGGAATGGCAACAGCTGTCTGTTCACTCGGGTGAGAGAATTGAATTCTAGAGTGCTCTTGATTCACATTCCCTGGGTCATCTTTTAAAGGAGGGCCTCTGGTTCATGAACTTCATTTGGCTTTTTCTATCAGTAGTCAATACAAAGATTAACTGTAGTTCTGTTAATCTTTTTCTTCTCAGCTGCAGGTGTAAGGTCACCAGTGTACTAGGAAGTTATAGACAAAGGGAGTAAAAATAGATCAGTGTGACTGAATGAAAGCCTTCTCCCCATATCAAAAGAAATATATCCATACTTTAGCTTTATAAATAAACACAGTACCTCTTTGTTGTACGAGTAACAAATATATATAATAAACAAAAAATGAGAAATGCAAGACATAGCTATGTAGGCGTAAAGAGAATGGCAGAAAGGAAGCACTTTAGCATCAAACTTCTAAGACATTAAAAGCATGGAGAAAAAAATAAAAGTACTTAACAATTATGGAAGAACGTAATCAAAGCTGAGAGGATTAGTTTTCTAAGATCTCAACCCACTTATATATCATAAACTTTTTCCTGGCAGGGAACATTATGATTGAGTTTTAGGTAGACAGGCTGAATTATACCACCCTTTTTTTGCATAATTCTTTTTTTTTCTGATTCTTTTGTGCATCCCCAGTAACTCTATATTCCACTCTTTATACCTGCCATAGCCTTCTGCTGTGCCTCTTCTCATGCCTCTGTGGGTTTTTTACCTCTAGGAAGTAGAATAAGAAAGGCTGTATGTATTATCAAGTCCCCTTTGGCATGTGTACACATGACACACTAGGGCGACAGCACCCTCGGGCAAAAACTGTGACACTGTAGCTATGTCACCATAGTGACATGTTCCCTCATTATAGTGTGTCACTACAATGACATAGTGCCTAAAAATAACTGTGCATATGATGCAGTATGAGCTGTTACTGTACTGTCTTTTAGTACTTTCAAAAGGAAGTACTAAATGACAGTGCAGCAACAACAGCACCATAGCAGCACATGTAGACACACCCTTTGAAGACCAGTGGGACCTGGGAGAATTGGAGCTGACCCACTCATGGTTTTGGCTCATATTTTTAAACATCAAAGCTTGATCCCTCCATCCCTGCCTCTAATATTTTTTCCCTTTGCCTGTTTCTGCCAGCAGTGAAAAATATAGAGATGAACATTTTCTATTTGCATCTCAGCTGTTACCTAATGTTACAATACTGAAAGGACAGAATCAGGGACTGCAAGCAATTGCTTGCTCTTTTCAAAATCTCACTTGCTTTGAACACTGTCCACATGGAGGAGATTAATGGAGTCCCAGGACAGCCACTGTTGTCAAATTAGCACAGATATCTATAACAGTAACACTCTCTTTAGAGTCACAGAATCATAGAAAATTAGGGTTGGACCTCAGGATGTCATCTAGTCCAACCCCCTGCTCAAAGCACAACCATCCCCAACTAGATCAGCCCAGTCAAGACTTTGTCTAACCATGTCTTAAAAACCTCCAGCCCCATCCTAGTGAGAAAGTTTTTCTTAATATTCAACCTAAACCTCTCTTGCTGCAACTTGAGACTGTTGCTCCTTGTTTTGTCATCTGTTGCTGTTAAGAACAGTCCAGCTTCATCCTCTTTGGAACCACCCTTCAGGCTGCTATTAAATATCCCCTCAGTCTTCTCTTCTGCAGACTAAATAAATCCAGTTCCCACAGCCTCTCCTCAGAAGTCAAGTGTCCCAGTCCCTGAACATTTTTGATGCTTTCCAGTGGACTGTCTCCAATTTGTGCACATCGTTTTTTTTGTTTTTTTGGGGGGGAAGGGCAAAACTGAACATATTACTCCAATTGTGGCCTCACCACAGGGCTGAATAGAGGGTAAACTTACTTCCCTTGACCTGCTGACAACACTCCTACCAATGCAGCTCACAATGCCTTCTTGAATTCTTGCCAACTGTTGGCTGATATTCAGTTTATTGTCCACTGTAACCCCCAGGTCCTTTTCTGCAGAGCTGCTGCCCAGCCAGTTTGCCCCCAGCCTGATGCATAGGATTATTCCATCCTGAGTGCAGGACTTTGTATTTGTCCTTGTGGAATCTCATAAGATTTATTTTGCCCCAATCCTCCAATTTGTCTAGATCCCTCTAAATCCTAACCATACTATCCAGCACATCTACTACTCCCCCCAGCTTAGTATCATCTGCAAACTTGCTGAGGATACACCCTATGCCATCTTCCAGGTCATTGAACAAAACCAGCCCCAGGACCAGCCCCTGGGGCAATCCACTTGATACCAGCTGAGTTGGTTGATCAGGCCAGCTGGCTATCCACTAGCACTGGTCAGGCATGACTTGCCCTGGCTGAATCCATGCTGACTATTCTTAATTAACATTTTCTCCTTCAAGTGCTTAGAAATGGATTCCTTGAGGATCTGCTTCATGAGTTTTCCAAGGACTGAGGTGAGGCTGATGGGTCTGTAGTTCCCTGGATCCTCCTTTTTTCCCTTTCTTAAATATGAGCACTATATTTGCCCTTTTCCAATCATCCAGGACCTCTTCTGATTGCCATAAGTTTTCAAAGATAATGGCCAGCAGCTCTGCAGTCACATCAGCCAACTCCCTCCACACGCTCAGGGACATCCTGTCTGGCTCCATTGACTTGTGTATGTCCAACTTTACTAAATAGTCCCTACCCTGTTCTTTTACCACTGTTGCCCACTCACCTCCTCCCCAAACTGTGCTGCTCAGTGCAGTAGTATGGGACCTGACCTTGCCTGTGAAGACTGAAGTGAGAAAGGCGTTTAGTACTTCATCCTTTTCTGCACCCTCTGTCATTCATTTGCCTCCCCCATTCAGTAAGGGACCCACACTTTGGAGCCCTTAAATTCATAGTCTAGAAGAACCAGAGAAAAATAGGGCTGGAAGGAAACTCAAGAGGTCAGTCTTGTGCTTGATGTAAGGTTATTCTTGTTTAAATCAGGGCTGTCTAACTTCAAAGTGCCCAGGACCACATACCCAACAAGCTGAATCAGCAGGGCAGCACACAGTACAGACACCATTAGCAGGGACCATGGGGCCCCTAGGCTTCACTCCCCCTGCTGCTGCACAGTGTGCAGGAGGTGGGTGCTCCCACACCCTGCGGTAGCATATGCATAGGTCACTTATCCCCAGGCAACACCCTGTCTCACCCTCAATTCCTTTGGGCTCCCCTATGGTACCCATGTGGGTGCTCTGTGCTTCTGGATCCCCTGGCACCATGGCCTGCATGTTAACCCCCTGTGGACATCTATGGACAGTCCTGGTCCAAATCATTCCAGATATGTGCCTGTCTCACCAACCCTTAAAAACTACCAAGAATGCAGAATCAACATCTTCCACAACCAACACAGCTAGACTAGATTGTAAACTATCATCCCTTATCCATCTTCTTTCTCAAATGAATAGCCTGCTTTATTAATCTTGCTTGGCTGTTGAATTGCCTTCTAGAAAGTGTCAGCTGTAGCCCCACCCACTGCCTCTAGGGTATGATGTGAGTTGCATTTTTTGGAATTTGAAAATATTGTGGCACTCTATCTGTTTATCCTTAGTTGCTTTCCTTTCTTTCTTAAATTTTCATATTAACTAGGACTTGATACTTTTATAGAGTGCCTGGGGTCTATCAGGATGGTGTACTGTAGCTGTTTATTTGGGTCTGCAATTTTTTTATTTTATGTGGTGCATTTATTTCATGTGTACTATTAAACACACTTCTAAAAATTCCACTTCCCATTGCATTGCTCTGTGTATAAATTGGAAAATGTTTGTACAAGTAAACTGCACAGGAAAACCTATTTCTATATTCTATAGTCCTTTCACTATTTCTCAAGAAATGACAACAATAACAAATATCTTTAAAAAAAACCCTAGCAATTTTCATCCATCTGCTTCCTTCCTCATTATCTCTCCTTCTTGTATTCCTTCCTTCTCTCCCCTGTTCATATATTGATAATATTCCTCCAATCATTCCTTCCTTTTCTATTACTAGCAAAGAACAAAAAAGGAGGATACAAAGTTTTCAGAAACAAATAGATCCAGGAGAAAAGCTGTTTTACAGGTCAGCAAAGTTAAACAGAAACTGACTCTGTTGTACAGAAAAATGTTAGAACATCATTAATCTGAAATAACTACTTTTGACTAAAGTGCACTGTGCAATAATGTTCAGTACCTAAAATCCATTTGGTCTCATTCTTTTTCTTTTTACTTTCATCCCTACAGTACAATCATACCTCTCAGGCATAGGGTATTTTTTTTCATCTAAAATTCTCTTCATGGCTTGGAGCCATCCAGCTGAGGGTTAAGCAAATCACACCAAACAGCCTGAAAGAGTTAGTCTGAAAAAAAAAGTCAAAAAAAAAAGCTGAAACAAAAGCACTGAAATGACAGTAGGGGAAATAAGTTATATAAAAGTGGCCACTTAAGACAGTCTACCCTATGATACTGTCTGCAAGCAAGTTAGGTACATGCTCCTTTTTGTAAGAGTGAAAAGTGCAGAAAAATACATATTATCACAACGGCATACAGACACTACTGTTTGTTTGAGGTTATGCATTCATTCTACGGGTAAGCTTTTTGCTTCTGCAGGACTTCCTTATGTTTCCTCATCTTCTGAGGGATATACTTATGATTATTATTTCATGTTTATTGGATTGTGGCTAGAAATAGGTAAGAATCGTTTTGTGAAAATATTGCCAGTTTTTGTTTTTGTTGTTGTTTTTATTGAAAGAAAAATGTATACACATACATGTATACTTCCAGTCCAGGCGCTGTTCCTGTCCTCTGCCACTGCTCTAGCTGCTGTATAGGCTGCAGGCTCCCCCTCTGTCTTTCAGCTTCTTCCCCTGTCCGCCACCCACCCCCAGGAAGTGCAGTGTGGTATTACCTGCAGGGCCGAGGGGGAGTCCACACTGGATAGCTCAAGGGGACCTGGGACTTCATGTGGCAAAAGAGCACTGGCACAGTGCAGTGGGAGGAGGCACCTGCTGCCTGTTGGGGGTGGGGGACAGGGGGAATGGCACAGCTGGGAGGGGTTCACATGGTGCAGTAGAGGACAGCAACGACTATGTGGTGTGGCTGAGGTGTGCTCAGCTCACTCAGTGTGTGGGCAGGTTGGATTAAGGTCCCCACCATTCAGAAGTTGGACAGTCGTGAGTTTAGCATTGAGCAGTTCGGCATGATCAAGGGTTCTGCAGTTTTATACATGTCCAGAGACAGAAATGTAGATTCCCAATGAAGACTTGTGCGAGGTTAAGCAGTGATTTGATAATCTACTTTTTTTTTTAACCTCAGCATCTTAAGCCTTAGTTAAGTCCCATGCAGAAATCTATCCCTAAAGTAATTTCTTTAGACTGTATAAAGTTATCCAATTAAGTGGTCTAATTTTTTTAAGTACTGATTATCCAGTAGTCCCCAAAGACTCTCTTAATGACAGTACTTTTGAAATTGAGTGACTTCAGGCCTAGTCCTGAAAACCTAATGTAGTTATTTAGTGACATGAATAATTTCATTAACTTAAGTGATCGTGTGTTTTAATACAAGCCTTTGCATAAAGGTTTGCAGGATCTAAGTAGAGCTGGGCCTACATTCTTTTCATGGAACTGTTTTTATTTCTCTCTCTCTCTCTCAGTGAAAAGTAAGTTTCACCACTACAGAAATAATTTTACACAAATGTGTCAGTATTCACAAATTATTCATTTCAGTTAAATAAGAAGAAGCCTAAAAAAATTCCAAAATTATTTGAAATGATTCACTTTAAAAGTTTGGTTAGTCTTTTGAGCATTTGTTGGTTTGATGTTTTAAAAACTTGTAATTTCCTTTAATTGTATTTTAAACTGAAAAATAGACTTCAAATTAAAATTGTGTTTGGACTCATTTTTTTCAATTTTTGATTTAAATCAAATTTAAACTAAGTAAACAAAACATATATTTAAATAATTTATTAATCTAAATAAGATTTTAGGAATATATCTCTGGACACTTACCTTTGAAAATATGAATTCTGCAATGAAGTACATGCAGTAAATTGTACAATAAAAGTAATAGAACTGATAAAAAGATAAACTGCTGATAGATAATTCAGCAAATGTAGATATTTTTATTGAGTAATTTCTTTTATTAATACATTTTTCTTGAGGTACTTTATTAGCCCAACAAAGATTGCCAATATTACATTTGGAAAACCTAGGATTCTGAAGATGAAATTATTGCCATTCAATAACTGTAAAAAGATAGCAACAATTACCCAGGTGCTTCATAGAGATTTATCCCCAAGCTCTCTGCTTCTTCTCCTGAAGTTGTTATCATTGGATGGAGCATATTTATTCCTAATTGTTCACTCTTGGAGTTTTGACAGTCACCCTGAGTTCTGAAATACCTTTGTAAAATCCATGTCTTCTTAGTGCATAGCTTCAGTAGTTGCTCCTTAAACTGTTCACTGGGGGAATTTCACTGTGCAAGCATCAATTTAGATCCAACATATTTGATTTCTTTGATGTTTTCAAAGATTGTAGGAATGGGGAATCTCATATTTAATGCTATTTAGCTTCAGGCAAAGAATGTCACAACTTGTGTGGGAGTCAGTTACAGCTAATTACAACTTGACTAGTCCCTGTGACATGAAAATTCCTAAAAGAGCTTGCTCTGCTTTCACTAGATGAAGAGACCTCACCTCTCATTTGGGAAGTTCACTTTTTTATTTCCTGAGAAGTCATGATATCTATGATCCTTATTAAAAGTCTATTTTAGGTGGCTCCTGGAGCACTTAACCCATGGACAGGCAATGATTTCAGGCAGAGGGCCACTTACTGAGTTTTGGCAAGCCATCTAGGGCCGCAGAGGTAGCCCTGCCCCTTCACAGGCGCCCCACCCCCTAGTTGCCATCTTGGGACCAGAAGTCCCACCCTCTAACCCCTGACCTTCGCCACCAGAAGTCCCTCCCCTTTCCCCCCAGAATGACTCCTTTCAGCAAGGGGTTTTGTCATCTCTAAACCAGAAATTCCAAATTATATTCTAAAAATCAAACATGTATTACAATATGAATTAATTTCATTTCAAAAAATATTTTTGTCCTGATTTACATGTGTTTGTGTAGTGTATATAGAGTTGACAGTATAACAGCTTAAAACAAAATCTTAATCTTGTATATTGTAAGGGGTGTGGGTGGTAGGGTGGGTATAGGTTTGCGGGTATATGGGGTGTCAGAACAGTGTGTGTGGGATTTGTGGGGAGGTGGATAGGTGTGGGGGTGTGGGTAGGTATGGGTTTTGTTGGGGGCTCTGAGTGTGTGGGGGGAGGGTGGCTGGGGAGGATTGTGGCTTGTGTGGAAGAGGAGGGTTTGCCCACAGCCTGTTCTCCCCACCTTCCATGGCAGGCAGAGCTTCTTCAGCCCTCCTGCAACCCCAGGCTCTGCACTTCTGCCACTCCTGGCCCTGGGGCACTGGGCCCTGTGTGGGCCCTTTGTTCCCACTCACTGTCACTTGCCCCCCATCTGCCACTGCTGCCCTTCTCCTGCCAATTGCTCCCCATTCCTGGCCACTCTGGCACCACACGTCAGCTGCTCCTGTGGTCCTGGCACCGCAGCTGGGAACCACATGGTGCTGGAGCATGGTGGACAGTGGGGGAGAGGGGAAATGGCTGTGGCAGGCAGGGGAAAGGAACAGTAAGTGGGTGCGTGGAGTACAGCAACAGCCAGGCAGGTGTGCAGGGCCTGTGCCAATGTACCAGGTCCAGTGCTGGTGGGGCCCAGAACAGGATGGCAAGAAAATGGGGCCAGGCTGGCAGCGGCTCTGTGGGGCCAGGCTGCACTGCTCAAGCAGGGAGAGTGGGCAACCAGACTGGTTACATAGAGCTCCTGGCATCCTTGGCCCACACTCCGGCCACCCCAATTTGGGCCCAGCCGGTGCTGGCCCTGGTGCACTGACACAGGCCCCGTGCTTCTGCCCAGCTGTTGCTGCACTCTGCGCACCTTCATACTGCCCCTTACCCCCACCTACTACAGCCATTTCCCAACTCACACTGCCCTCTGGCCAGCTGCACTGGCACCACGTGTTTCTCAGTTGCAGCACCAGGGCTACAGAAGCTGGTCTGACTGGCACTGAAGACTCGAGCGATTGCCCACAGTCCTCCCCTACCTCTCTTCCCACCTCCACCTCATCTGTATTTCCCATAGTGCAGGGAGGAAGGCACAATCCCAGGCCAAAAGGCCCCAGCAGCCCCTGCTAAGCTGAGGCTTCCTGCTCATGCTGGAAGGGGGATGCGGGTAGTCTGGACTTGCTATTGCAGCTGTTTAGTTTTGCTGCTGGCTTGCCCTGGGTCCTACTGCCCCTCATTTCTCTCATCTTTGACAGGCAGCTAGGGGTAGATAAATATTAATTTTATAATTTTTTTAGGGGCACTGTGGGTCAGATAGAATGGCCTGGTAACTTGGATCTGGCCCACCCTTGTCTTTACCCCTTTATTGTCCACACATTAACACCTGACACTACTTTTAAGAACTCTTTAGTTGGCTTAAAGTTACACCACTCCAACCCAGGTTTCTCTCTGGTGTACTTTATACTAACGTGTAACCACTCTGGGCTACACATTAATGTGAACACCTCACCTACCCCCTACCCTGCTGGCCCACATTGAGTCCACTATTCCCCTGGCTCCCCAGAACCCCAGATCCCCATTCACTGCTCGTCCCATCGCAATTCTTGTGGCTGCCTGTGCTGTCTGTCCCGGGGAGCAGGAAAGGAAGGGTTAACCTGCCACCATGACTGCTGCTCTCTGGGCTAGGCTCTACCTGGAGAAGACCAGAAGCCCAGCAGTGGTGTCAGTGAGAGGGACAGACAGCTCCCGTGGGACAGACAGTACAGGCAGCCCAATTCTATGCCAGCATCCAAATAATTAATAAACACATTAAACAGCAGTGGGCCTAGGACAGACCTCTCTGGGACTCCACTTCATCCCCGAGTACTCCTTTTTGCCTTTTTAAAGAAAAGCACTACACTGGCCCTTTTTCAGTCCTTTGGTACCTAACCAGTTTCTCATGACTCTGTGAAGATCATTGTCAAGGGCTCTGAGATCTCTCAAGGGAACTGAAATATAAAAATCCTTCACCACACTGAGGACTCCCCCCCTTTCCCTACTCTCTGGGGCTCCCCCAGTTCCCCACCACTCGCAGGGCTCCCCTACTGCCTCTCAGGGTTCTCCCCACCCTCTTTCCCCTTCTCACACTTAATCCATTTATTAACAGGTGGATGTCAGATTGGTAAGAGATTGAAGAGCTGCCATAAGGAAGAGGGAAAGTACCTTTTCTCTCTTGTTTTAGAGAGGAGGAGGCAGACAAATGGTTTGAAGTTACAGCAAAGTAAGTTTAGGTTGGGTACCCAGAAAATCATCTCCAGTATTAGAATAGTGAGTCAGTGGAATAATCTACCTATGAAAGCTGTGAACTCTCCATCACTGAAGGTGTTCTGGAAGAGGTTTGACAACCACTAGCCAGGGATCATCCTGGTGTAGCTATGCCTGTGTTCTACTGTGGATATTTCCCATGCTTTTGGGCTTTGCTAGTTGCCCTCCCTGTGATGTAGCAAACCTCGATTTAAATACTCTCTATAATAATTTAAATAATTTAGAGCAGAGAACCTACATTTAGGTCTTTGAACTCTTCAGGAGTCTTCCCTAACCATTTGGTTATTGGGTAGTGTGGTCCATACCACTCTCAGGAACTCTTGTTGAATCTGTCCCAGTTTGGAAAAATAATTAAAAATTAATTGAAGCAAGGACTGGAATATAATATAATAATTTCTCCCTGTCTTTCTCCCTGCCTCCCTCCCTATCTTACTCAGATAAATGATTGAATATGTATGAACAAGATTTTGATACTGAACTATTGAGAAAAACTCCCCCTAGAATGGCTTATACCCAACAATTAGGACACCTCATTAAGAGGCAAGAGACCCAAATTCAAGTATCAACTCCAAATCAGGAAGTGAGGGAGTTGGCCTTGTCCCTGATACTGTATAAGTTGTCTAGCCACTTGGCTTTTGGATAAAAGAGACATGCCTGTTCAAGGGGTGACCTGGCTCAGTAAGGTTCTAATTCAAGCAAGGATTTATGATTGTGAATCTCAAGCAGAGACTGGTGCTTAAGCACTCCCTTCAGCTTTCCTACTGCCTAATTTAAGAAGCTCCCTGATCATGATAATATGGCTTTGTGGTTTCCATTCTTTTGTGTCTAGTTCTCTCCATGTATTGTATGGGCAGCCTACATGTATAATGTGGAGCTTATGGGATCTATAGGAGCTCATGGGTTCTCTTAGGGCAGGAGATAGGAGGGCACCTACATTTTTTACAATCCAATCCTGAACCTGAGTCTCCCTTATGAATGTAGTCTGCTAAATTAATTCTTACTCAAAGGATGAAACATATAAAAAAGATTCACCTTGCATAGGCTAATGCAGTTGCCACCAACAATATGATGAAAGTATTAAACATCTCACACTGTGGCAGAACTTCATATTCAAAGCATTATAAATGTCATGCTACTACTTAGACAAATCATGGTGTAATGCAGTATGGTTTCCTTTACTGGAAACTGAACTCTGTTATGGATTTTCCTTTCCATTTTGAAATAAATTATTTGCTGTTTATGGTTTAACAAGGAAGAGTGCTGAAGATCAGGCACTGACTTCTGACTTTGGATCATAGAATCATAGGAAGGTAGGGCTGAAAGGGATGTCATGAGATCATCTAGTCCCATGAGATCACCCTGCTTAGGTTTGTCAAATGTCCATAAATTTACAGGCAGTGCATGAAAAACAAGGCTAAACTGCCTGCTCATAAAGTTTGACCCACCACATGGTGTCTGGGCAGAATTGTATTATACTGCATGGATCATTCTATCTCAGTAACCCTCTCACCACCAGCCATGTGCTGCTGCTGCTTCATTTGGTCACCTGCATATAAGGATGGTAGGTCACAGGTAGACAGACACTAGCCCCTTCTTTGGGGATGCATGCCAAGGTGCTAGGGGGGCAACAGAACCAGCAGCGTATGGATAGGGAGTGATGGGGGGGCAGAAGGTGACAGGGGAGCATGACGCAATAAGCAACTCAAATTTAACTCATATTTAGATTGGTCTACTGTAACGCCAAAGTCCTTCTCTCAGTACTGCAACCTAGCCAGTCTTTCCCCAGTTTGTAGTTCTACATGCAGTTATTTCATCCCAAGTGCAGGACTTTATACTTGTCTTTGTTAAATCTTACCCTATTGACTGTGAATCATTTCTCATTCTGGACCCTAGCCCTATCCTCTGAAGTATCAACAACTCCATCCAATCCACAAATTGTCTAAGAATGCACTAGATCCCATCACCCAAATCACTAATGAAACTATTAAACAATCTTAGACACAGGACATAACACTGGGGAACCCCACTTGATACCTCCTCCCAATTAAACCTTGAACCATTGAGGACTACTCATTGAACGTATCAGTCTAACTGGTTAAGTATATGCCTTAGCAGATTTTCATGTACTCTGTATTTCCACACTTTCTTAATGAGAATGTTGTGGGAGACAGTGTCAAAAGCCTTGCTTAAGTCAAGGTATATCACATTGACTGCTCTCCCCCCATCCACAAAGCCTATCTACCACCTTATAATAGAAGAAAATAAGGTTGAGCAGGCATGACTTGCTCCTGGGAAATCCATACTAGATGTTCTAGATCAACTAGTTCATCTCTATGTGTTTCAAAATAGATTCCTTGAGGAACTGCTCCATGATCTTTCTATGTGTAGAGGTCAGGATGACTGGTTTGTAGTTCTCTGGATTCACCTCCTTTTCTTCCCTTAAGGTGGGCACAATATTTGCCCTTTTTCAGTCATCTGGATCCTTGCCCAACCTCCATGAGCTAACAGCTCCAAAATTACCTAAGACAATTCCTTCAGTACTCTAGGGGGGCATTCCACCCAGCCCTGGTGATATGAAGCATGTAGCTTCTGTAATTAATCCCTAACCTGTTGTTCTACTACTCTAGTCTGTGTATCTTCTTCCCTGTATTTGCTGCCAACTGAATTTGTCATCTGGAAGCTGCCTCTATTTGTGAAGGCTGAATTAAAAATGTCATTAAATACTTCAGCCCTCTCTGCATCATGCATAATTAGTTTCTGTTCTACATTCTGTGAGGGATTTTCACAACCCAAATATCATGACCAGGATGTCATATTTTTTTCAGATAAAATAGTAAGAATATTTTACAACCCACTCTTTTATATTTTATAAATGAAAAACAAGACTTTATTTTTTTCAGTATTTTTTCTTTCCTTTTTCTCTGGTGGAAATTAAGAGAAAACAGGGTATTAGTGGCTTACTGTGAAGATGAACAAGCATAGCACCAGTGATAGTATGGTAGTACGATCACTGGTATTTATAGAGCACCACACTAAACAAAAAAACTATACTCTGAAATACTTATTACTAAATATTGGTTTGATTATGATTGCACGTAATTACTGTATTTACTGTTGTCCTATATAGTTTGTAATCTAGTAAAATGCCACTTCTGCCAAAGTTAATTTAAAGAATTAAGGATCTTCTACTTTGTGTTTTAGCAGAGAAAAATGTATCTAGATGAGCAGGATTTACCTTTATTTTTGTGCTGTTTATACTTAGGGGTTATTTTCTCACATTTATATGTAACTAATTTGTTGAGAATAGATAAGAGAAGAAATAGTGCATTATACTGAACTACTGAATTATAATGTTTTCCTGTTTTTCTGAACTACTGATATTAGCAGCAGAACAAAAAATATCTCTGCAAATAATGATTTCACAACAAATTTGGCTTAATAAAATTCTAAGACCAAAAGTGCCTTTTAGAAAGAAATTAAGCTGTGAGTGGTGTGTGTTAGTAAATATGGCTGAAAGAAGAAAAATCTAATCTGAGAATTTTTTTTTATCAGCAAATGCATCACATTCAGATCATGATTTTAGGATCACTAAATATCACATTGGCTCTAATCCTAGTTCTTCATATAGATCTTCTGTGAATAGTCCTCATGTTGTCACTGGAATTACTTGTGCTTACAGTTAAGGCAATGTATAAATATATGCAGGATCAAGGCCATTATTTGTAACTCATGAGTACTGGAACAACTGCTGGATATTCATAGATATGTTCAAGAATCCAAAAGAGTCATGAATTCTAGCTGAAATTATTATTCTCCTGAAAATTTATACTTGAATATTTGTTAGCTCATCATTGTATTTATTCTTAATTATAGAGTTTGAGCCAATCTGGAAACAGAAATAATACCAAATGACTTAATGGTCATCAATAAACCATGAATAATGAATGTTGAATAACAGACAGCCCAAGCAAATGACCCATAATTTAAAGCTGATCATAAAAGTATCTGCCTAGTACTAATTGAAAAAACAAAACAAAACATAAGTCTACTCCAAGCATGAATACAACAGATATATGTGTTTATGTAGTACTATTATATCTCTGAAGTTATTATCTTGTTCTCCAGAATCTCAAAGTTTATCTTTGAAAAACTATTTTTTTAGCTCTTGCAAAGAAAGCCATAAAAATGTTAACTGATTTCGTTCTTCATAAAAGAGGAAAGGTAAGATGTAAGAGCCATATATGTCACTTTGATCAACATCATATTTGGTACAACCAAAGAATGGTGTTTAATGATAATTCAGCCTTTTTTGTCTCTTATCATAAAAAAGAAACAAAGGCCCTGGAACCTGTTAGGGTGACTGTATTTGAATCTTGGGGAGCACTAGATTTGCAACTGAGTACAAAGTCTTTAACCTGTGGCCTAGCTGCTGACCACAAGACAGAATGATATCTAGGCCAGCCATTTTCTTATGCTAAGTAACCATTTAAACTGTCAACCATTTTAAAGCGAGTCTGTGTGCTGTGAATGAGGTGAAGTTTTAGGAATGTGAAAGATGGTATAACATGAGACAGAAAAACAGATTGTAATGTGAAAGATAACACATAACTGAGATGAACATATGCAAAAGGTGAATGGTGATTGGTAAAGAAGCCTCCAAAGTCCACCCATTGACTGAAGAAGTGGGATGAAGGTCTTAGACATGTGCTCATAGCAAAAAGGAATGTAAATGAATGACATGCATAGTCAATTCCATGCTAATGAAACAAACAGAGGCAGAGCTTGAGAGGAGAAATGGATGGAACATGGAAGGAGCAAAGGTGGAATAAATGATAATGAGCATAAACCAAAGTGTATAAATGTGGAAAAAAACTATTGTTCAGGGCAGCTCTCCAGTTTGTTCGGTTTTTTGGGAGCTAGTCTGAAGCGGTCTCCATTCTGAATAAAGCTGTTGTGAGCAATGTGTGCTGGTGTTTGCTTCCTGCTAATAAGAACCAGGATCCATGAGCAATTGAATCATCATCTCCCTAGTCATTGGGCACTGCATAGAGTCAGGGTCTGACAGAACATAGGATTAGTTTTGGGGTATATTCCTGGTCCATGCCATATTCATCTTCACTTCATAATTTTTCAAGGCCATGCACAGTCATTGAGTATGTTCTGACTACATGTTGAAAATATTCCTGAACCCTCAGCTAGTCTCCCTTTTAAAGGGCTCAAGATAAATGAGACCCTGTTTTTCCAACTGAAAATGGTTATGATAGGATGTGCTCATTCAATGTTTCCCAAACTTTTTTATACTGAGAATGGGCAAACTCACTCACAGAATTTTTTCAGACTGGGTACAGAAACAGTCTAATTAGCATAGTTAAATTTGTTTTTTATGTGGGGGGGGAGTGTGAGGAACATCAGGAATATCATCAATAAAGGAGGAGACAATAGCTAAAAATAATATATACACATGACTAGCTGGCTAATGTTAGCTGGGTAGATAAGGAGGAGACAAGGAGGAGACAAGCCACATGTTAGTAGCTACAGTAGTCTCACTGATACAGAAGTGACTAGCCACAGTTACCGCGGTCCAGTTTCAAAAGTTAAAGTCACGGTCATTGCCAAGTGAGGACATTCTTGCCCAGACAATCAGTATGGCATGGATGTGGGCATAGAACTGTTGCTAGCAGTGATTAAAGCTTGTTCCATGACCTGGAAGCCAACCCTTCATGGCCTGGTACCGGGCCATGGCCCAGTGGTTGGGAGCCTCTGCGCTAGTTTGACTTGGAAACAGGCACCGCGTTTTTTTCCCTAATGCCACCACAAATTGTTGATCTACCTAATGTATTTCCTATGAGAAATATACAGTGTGAAAGTAGGTTAGGCAGAGAATTCAATGGAGTATATGGCTTGAATGTAAGTAAGTTTAACTAGTGATAAGATCTGGCAACTCCGACCTTTCAGATAACACCTGCCTGAAACTGGCGGGTCAGTGCTAAACAGACATTTCTTATCCCTGGCTAGCTGAGCTATTAAAGAAAGCAAGCAACATACCACCTCAGTTGGAATCCTTCCAAATGAAATCTCTGCAGATTGTAGAATGGTGAGATGAACACGTTTTCCCACTGCTTCACAGAATCTGAAATGACTGCAGTTACTCGAAGTGATGTTTGATGTCTTTCCGCTGCAGTTTTTTTAGAGTATTTTAAAATCAAAACTTGTACCAACTGAGTGACTCACAAAGGGAACATTCAGTTGCAGGTAAGGTTCACACTGCTGTGTATTCCCTACTGGCTGGTCCTTGAAATGTAGTTCTGAAATTCTTTTAAATTAGAAATGAATGACAGTGACTCACCTGCTTACTTAGACCAAAATTTGCATTCAGGACTCATGAATAAAATACCCATAGTGTAAAATGGCACAAAGTGTGCCCTCATAAAGCCCCCATTTTTTCAAAGCCCTCAAGATATGAAGTGTACAATAACCCTTGCTATAAACTCCATAAGAACAGTACAGTTTAACTTTTAAAAATTCAGGGACTAGAATTTGTTTCTCCTCTTCACTGTTAGTTGAAGCTTAATCTGTGAGTTAATGGAATGTCTATGAAAGTGTCCCACAATATAGACGAGTGGGAATTGATCTTTTAAGACTTGTGTTGTTTTGACTTTTCATATCCATCTTTTAACACAAGCTCCAAATTACCCTGTACTCTAATTTAGTATAGTTTAAATTGTATACATATGTGCTCCTTACCCCCACTTTGAATGGGAACTTAGTCAAACATACCTTGTATAGGATGGGAATATGGGATGAGTTGAAATACAAATCTTAACATTTAAAACTAGCTAAATTGACTCCAGATTGTAGTATTAGAAAAATCTCTCCCCAAGAAAAGAAAACAGTGATGGGACAAGTTCTGCTTCCCCCAACACTGATGTAAATCCTGTGTACCCACAGTAAACTCACTGGAATCTATTTAGATTTATGTTGGGGTTTAATGAACATAAGGCTTTGCCAATGGCTATTAAAAGCACGTTCAAATACAGATCCACATTTTTGTATGTTATAATTTAGATATTAACACTAAGTTATTTGAATGGGGTGTATTAAAAAATCAGATGTCAAATAAATTTGGATTTCAATATCTTAATTTACAGTCTTTCAAATATATGCATTTGCTATCTTTGGAATGCTCATACAGATAACCCAGGACTGAAAATACAAATGGAATACTGCAAATCCTTGCAAATATATGTGAATTAATTTGAATATGTAGTCTTTTCAGACCTTTCTGCATTTACTTTCTCTATAGAAAAAAAAGGGCTGCAATTATTTATGTTTTAGTTACTGTGCCATAGCTATTATGCATTTATTCAAGAAGCAACTCTCATCGATCTACATAAAACAACAAAAGCAGTACAAATAAAAACTCATCTGCAACTGCAATTGTATTGGGGAGGTTGGGTAGTTAATTATATTATGATTCCATAACATGACAGTTTTGGCCCTCTTTGCTTACACATGCCCAACACACATTATAATTTAGTCAGAGCACTAACATATTTTGCATATTTTCTGTTAACACACCAAAACATTTAATGTGTTGATAGGGTTTAACCTGAACCATGTCCAAAGGAATCATTTAGAAAACCTCCCCAAGCAGGGTTCAGAAATCATAGTTCATTTCCATAGATGCGAAGAGTAATTTTAAAATGTGCATACATAAGACTACAACCTCCTGGGTTACTGCATCCACTCACATAATATTGCAGACACCAGAGAGGTATCAAACTTTGTCTGAGAAGTAGTTAGATTTTGCCATAATACTCTGATTAGAAGACTATTCTACGAACTCATTATTTTAATGGGTAAAGTTATTATTTTAATTTCTAACTTAAATTAATCCATGCCCACTTTATTCCTCTTTTCATACATGAAACTTAAAAGGTCATAATTCATTGGACTTAAAATCACAAAACTCCGCCCCCAACCAAACAAAAAATACCTACAACACCCACACATACATACACACATCCTGTGAGAGCACAATCATGTTTATTTTCCTCCTAACTGGGCTCATCTACATGAGACACTGTCTGCACAGTAGCCAAATAATTCTGCACAGTAGGACATCATAACATGGGCAGTGCTAATATGCTACTGCGCAGTAGGCTACTGCTCAGTAGCATCACTTAAAATACAGTCACTGGTGCTACTGCCCAGTAATTCCAGTTACTTTGTATTTATTGAGTACTTTCTTATAGTAACCACTGCACAGTAGTGTCCCACTGTGTAAACATCTGCAGGACGTTAAGCAAGCCACTTCTCCCACTGAAAAGCATTCTTTTGGAGACAGGAGTTACAAATAATGTAATCCCTCCTCACCACAAGTTCATGTAATTAAGGGAAAGGGAAAACATTTCTCTGCAAGTCATTTGCTCACATATTGGCAGCATATCACTGATTAAAAAGGTCCAGGTATTCATATTGCATTTATTTACATCAGGAACTAATAACATGCTAAGAAAAGTGTATTTGATTTCAATGGATACCATTGAGGAGGTGCTTACCTTAAACCATTTCCAAGGTTCCAGGTGCGTTTCAGAATCTCAGCAGCACATGCTTTCACACTGAAGATAAATCCATTCCTGGGGGCACCAGGAAATAGATAAATATACAAATATGCACTTACTAATTACTCAGATGAAAATTTGTTCTTACAAACATGTGAGTGACCTCTTAAATATTAAGAATTAAAATATATGATGATTATAAAATCATTTAATATATATGAAATTATGTTTCATGGCTCATGATGCCTACATTATATGTATATATATAATGTTTCCTCTTTGTACAGACCTTGGGGCTCCGCTATAATTGTGGTCTCCGTCCTCCTTTATTGCCATGCCCAGGCCTGACAGGTGTCAGTTAGTATTTGAAGAAGCCCCCCTGGCCCTGGCCCTGGCCCTGCACAAGCTATAGTATTATTTGCCCTACTGGCTACAGCATAGCGCTACTGGCTCATAATCTTACTGTGGACTGTTATTACCCCCAGGTCCCTTTCATTCATGGTGCTAGACAGTTTGGTGCCGCCAAATCTATATGTGTGTTGGAGGTTGCTCGTCCCAAGGTGGAGCACTTTACATTTCTTGCCATTGAACTTCATCAGATTCCAGTCTGCCCAACTTGCTAGCCTGTCTAGGTCCTCCTGTAACTATAGCCTATCTTCAAGTATGAGCATGCTTCCCCATAACTTGGTGTCGTCCATGAGTTTGGCCAGTGAGCTCTTCACCCTCATATCCAAATCATTAATAAAGATGTTGAAAAATACTGCACTGAGCACTAAACCCTGCGGGACACTGCTAGCCACATCTGGCCAGAATGACACCATTCACTACAACTCTCTGGGTTCTATCCAGAAGCCAGTTTTTCACCAACCGGACTGTCTTGGAGTTAATCCCACAATCCTCCAATTTTCTTATGAGGATATTGTGGAATACTAGATCAAAGGCCTTTTGGAAGTCAGGTTATACAATGTCAACCTGCTCTCTCGTGTCTACGTGGTGAGTTACCTGGTCATAGAAGGAGATGATGTTGGTATGGCAAAACCTGCCTGCAATGAAGCCATGCTGGCTGTCATTCAGAATCTTACTTTCTGCAAACCTATCGCAGCTTGACTCCTTAATGAACTTTTCTAGGATTTTCCAAAGAGTGGAAGTTAGGCTGATTGGTCTATAGTTACCCAGCTCCTCCTTCCTGCTCTTCTTGTGGATGGGCACAACATTGGCCCCTTCCAATCCTCAGGGACTTCTCCAGAGCTCCACAAGTTGTGGAAGACTGTTGCCAGGGGTTGTGCAATGACTTTGGCCAGCTCCTTCAGCACTCTCAGATGAAGATCATCCCATCCTGCTGAGTTATATCAGTCTACTTTTTTAAATTGGTCATGCACCAATTATAGACCAATAGTAGGAAGGTGATTATTCCTACCATGCTCATCCTCTACTCTACCTTGTGTGATTTTCCCTTGGTCCAGTGAAAGGTCCAGGCAAAGTAGCCATTCAGGTGTTCAGCTTTCTCCTAGGTACTGATAACCAGCTCTCCTGAGTTGTTGAGCCATTGCTCGACTCTCATTTGTTTCCCTCCTGTTCCCTATGTACCTAAAGAAGGACTTCTTGTTGTCCTTGATTTCCATTGCTAATCTAAGTTTGGTTGCCGCTTTAGCTTGACTTATCTGTTCCCTGCAAATGCAGACTGGCTTAGAATAGTCTTCCTTGGGGCTTGCCCCAAGCTTCCATTGTTTATAAGCTTCTTTCTTCTTTCTTAAAAGTACTGTGATTTCCCTTTTTAGCCAAGCCCTGTTTCTTCTGTTGCCTTTTCTCCACAAGGGAATGGACTTCCTTTGTGTTTCAAGAATCCTGTCCTTAAGGAACAACCTGTCTTTGTGCACATCTTTCACCTTCAGTCCCTGGTGCCACAGCACTTGCCCTACTAGTGACCTAAGCTTGTTGAAATTTGCATTTTTGAAGTCCAAAACTTCAATCCTGCTATTGCACTTGTTCACCTTACGTCAGACAGTGACCGTGATGGTTTCATGGTCACTGTCACTCAGACTTCCTTATATATTTAAGTCAGTCACCAGGTCACCTCCTTTGCTCAGGAGCAAGTCTAGCAGAGCATCATTTCTGTTGGCCCATGCACCTCCTGAGTCAGGAAGAGCTCCTCAGAATGGGTCAGGAAGGATCACAACTGATCCAGCTTGGCTGAGTGTTTCTCCCAGGACTTGTCTGTATAATTAAAATTGCCCATGACAACCATGTCATGTGCACCTGGGCCTCTTTCCTGCAGCCATCTTCCTCAGGAGCTCCTCTCCCTACAACATGCAGAGCCAGAGTGCCCCTGTGCCTCAGGTCCTGGGTTTATATGCCTCAAAGCATTGCCCCTTCTTGACATGTGGCTCCCCAGCACTACAAAAGAGTTTTCCCTTTGATTAAGGGCCAGCCTGTGTACCCCTGCTGTAGCCCCACACAGCCAGCTTAGCCTGCTGAACTCTCTTAAAGTTACAGAACCCTCTGGCTCCCTGTTGCAGTTGTGACTTCTGCTATTTCTCTGACTGAAATCTTAGAGTGGAATCCTATTTATTTTATTAGTCATTTAGTAATGTCATTTAGTAGTGTCACTGGCAGATCCCCGATGCCAATAATCACATGTCCTGCTATGACACATGTACATGGCAGGGTGCATGATTTTGAGGATTAGGAGCAGATCCTAATCATGTCACACATTCTTTGGTTTGTATTCTTCCTCCCTCTCATGGCTGTTCACCTCAAAAGGAATGCCAGGGAGGCAGAATAAGTGATGTCTGACCCAGGACATAGTGATTATAGCATTGCCCTGGGAAGTCAAAGACATACAGATTCAATATCTTCTAGTCAAGGTGCTCCATGAATCTGGGTGTCCAACTTCCTAAGTGAGTGTCACTTAAAGTTCCTAAGGCTGAAATGAAACATTACACTGAGACCAGGGGTGGGCAAAATATAGCCCGTGGGCTGGACTCAGCCCATGAGGCCATTCTAACTTGCCTGCAGGGTGCCTACATTTTTTTTTTAAAATAAAAAATTATCTGCCTTTGATTCCTGTCAAAAATGACAGGAACCAGGGGCAGTAGGACCCAAGGGAATCCTTGGCAAGCTCCCTCAAGAGCAGGGCTTGCCCAGCCTGGCTCCACCAGCCAGAAGCCCAACAGGAGCTTCTGGTTTGGGACCATGTGGCTGCCCTGGTGCAGGAAGTTCAGGTAAGGTGGCGGAGTAAGGGAAGGAGCTGGTGTGGAGTGCAGGGAAAAGCAGCCCCTCACCCACCCCATGGCCGGTTCTCCCTACTGAAACTGCTCACAGACCGTGTGGTGCTGTCCTGAGCAGGCACAGGCAGCCCCATGTGAGCTGTGAGCAGCTGCAGAGTGGGCCGCTGGCCACAGGGCAGGCAAAGGGACACTTTTCCCCCACACCCAGCACCAGCTTGTAACCTGCCCCTGCTGCCAGCCTAGGCCCCGAGCTAGCTCCAGGCTTGCCTGTTGAGGCTGTGTGTGGCAGCAGCAGCTATGGCTCCCCTGCTTGCCATGCTGGGCAGCGTTTGCTGCTGCTGCCCACCTGGAGCTTGTGGCAGTAGGCTGCAGTGCGGCTGCCACCACCACCTCTGGGCTGCCCAGTGTGCAAGCTCCAGGCTGGCAGACCCATCACTAAAGTTAGTGTCGGGTCATGTTAATGTGTGCATTAATGTGCTTTAACTAATAGTGCCTAAATTTAGTGGTATCAAATTAGGTGCAATTAGCCTAATTTTGCCATTTTAAATCTGCATTAAGGATGTGCATGTGTAAATACATGCCCAAAAGCCGCATCAAATTAGGCTAATGTGAATTAGCACATCTTGTGTCAATGCATCCAAAGAGTATTAACCCTTAATATGCAGCTGCTCACCGCACACTCTTACTTTAGGACAGCTTAATATTCCATAGAATTATTATGGTCTAAGTGTAATGTGCAACTTCTCCTTAAGTTATTTTGTGGATTAAGCCCTAGGTTTCCCATTGCAAACTGTACATGTCATATCCTCTGCAGACTATAAATCTGCAGGGACCTGGAATGAATACTCTTAGTGGGTTAAATATATACTCTAAATATTTATTACATTTATTTGCCAAATAAGAAAAGGCCCAATTCTGATAGGCAAACCTAGAAACTTCCATGCTTCAGATCAAAGGAAATGTTTCTTTTGACCTCAAAGGGAGCTGGATCAGGCCTTTTACCAGCATCTACTTGAATATCATGTTTTCAAAGATACATACCTGATCATATTTTCTGCTTCTTACAAATCTCATTTTAGACCAAAGGTCATTTAGAATCCACAACCTTTTAACCAGTCATTACTGTCATATGTAAGTTGTCCACAATATGAAAAGAGTCAGTGAAATCAGCTCCAGGTAGATGAGTGGTAATGTATTCAGCATATGAAAGAGAAAGAAGCATTTCTCCCTGGAAAAAAAATGGCTAATAGCTTTCCACCAATAGATACAGATATGAATATCTAAATATTTGTTATATTTGAGATGTGAAATAGAGATAGCTCTGGAATTCCTACTGGGAAGTGGCTTTCTCTTGCTCATGTAAGTAAATGCTAGTCTCTTTATTCCAAAGTGTTCAATCAGGCTTTGTAAGCAATGAATCTTGCTCTTAGTTTTGTAGATTGACAGTGGAATAAATGTGTAAAATACTATTTTTTCACATTTAGCAGTGGTAGGTTATATAACCATCAGCTTTCATTCTATTGCCTCCTTATTGATTTAAAGACTGGATTTTAAATGTGTGCACACAATGATGCATCTCAGCTGGTGTGCTGCTTCTTTTCATTCAGTAATACCTAAGGGAGTTTTTGAATTAATGTAGCCTATTAGTAAACCAAAAAGGCAATGCAATAGGACACAGCAGGGGCAAAATGCAATATCCACAATGTTGAAAAAATATTTTATGGAGGGCAGTTATTTGTTAAGGGCCAAGGAATTCAAAGAGACTGTGCACAGAAAAATCTAATAAAATCAGAGTTGTGTGGAATGATAATCAAAACCAGAACTGAACAAAACAAATCTAGGAAATATCTTTAGAAAGTCAATAAAAGGGATATTAAAGTAAAATCACAATGTAAATCTAGCCTACCACAATATCATACTCCAAGGTGATCATAAGCTGTGTAAAGAATAAATCTTAAGAATTCTATGTTGCTGCTCAGCTCATAGTAACTAAGAGCTAGCTCCAATAATGCGATGCCTAATTCTTAAGTGTGTGGGCCAGAGAGTAGACTCAGACACCTTGTTTAGATAACTTGGCTTCCTCTACAACATATGGGGAGATCGGTGCCTCAGACTGAGATCCAAAACAGCAACCATACTGAATGGGAAGCTGTCTTGAGTCTGCCTTCTTAGAGAGGGTAGAAGCAATCAAATTTAAATTTCTACCCCCACTGAGGGCTTCAGGGGGCCACATCCATATATTTGGGATTGATACCATTTCCTGAAAATAATTCTGATCCCCTTTCTTTTGAAGAATTTAGTACTGCTCTTTTTTTCAATGGACCCCAGAGAGGAAACTGTTGTGATGCCTTTAAACAGTGATTAGAACACTTAAGAAAAGAAAATTATGCTTCTTTGCATGAGGGCATTCAAATTTATATCACTTACTTCTTCAGAAAAACCTAACCATATGCCTATATGCTACACTAGGTTGAAACACTTTCAAGTCCTCCTGGGGAAGATGTTTCATTATTAACAAAGGACAGTGGTAGATCCAGAGGAGGTGCACTGGCATGGCTGTATCCCTCTTTCAGACTGGACCACACCCTGAGAGGCACTGAGGACTTTTTTAAAGTCCACAAAGTACTCAAGAATCCTTCCCTTCCTCTCCATGTTCAAAGGTACATCCCCTCCCATGTCTGGCACTGCTGCTTTCCCCGCTACTCCAGGGGGGGATGGGGGCAAGCTGCAAGTCACTCCTGCCCACTCTGGACAGGCTAAATGGGGACTGGGCTGAGCTAGATTTCTCCTCCCTGTGCCTTCCCCTCAGGGGACCAGCCTCGGTGAAGGTTGGGGTAGGGGGAAAGCCACCACTCCACCCATGGACAGATCTAGGATTTTGAAGAAGGGTGCAGATGGTGTAGTGCACCATCACATATAACTTAACACGTATTTTTCTCCAGTTAAAAAAACAAACAAACGGATACTTTACTAATATACTAGGGGGGAGTACTATATTATTCAGTTTAAGATCAAAGCAAAGATGCTTTATGAGCACTCATGGTGCTCTGGTGTGGTGCCAGAGGACTGGAAGAGGGCCAATGTGGTTCCCATCTTCAAAAAGGGGAGGAAGGAGG
>NW_017728906.1:27199015-27202157 GCF_001723895.1 Crocodylus porosus
CTGAGGTGCGGGAGGTCTGCAGGAGAGCTGAGCAGAGCAGAGCAGAGCAGAATCGCTTGTTGCAGCCTGACCACCCAAGCAGCTACAGCATGGCACGGGTGGCAAGAACCCTGACTCGGAGGTTTTACTGGAAAGCCAGGTGGGGCCTGGACCTTATGTTATAGCCAGAAGGCTTACTGTTGTGTTGTAGCCAGTTGGTTCATGGAGTTGTGTTCCTTGTTTGATACTGTTACACTGGAGGACCAGGTGAGGCTATAAGGGGACGGAGGAGGCCTCATTTAGGAGTGCCCCAGTAGAGTGGCATGCTCCCAGTGCCGGAGGGTGGCGCTGCATTGCGGGGTGTACTACCCCAGCCCTGGGGAGGGGCACAGTGCCAGTGAGGGCACTGTAGTTGGGGTATAAGACCCCAGCCCTGAGAAAGGCAAAGAGTATTTTGGGGGCCAGGCATGGCTAAGGCCACCTGAGCCCCACTGCAAGGAGCACCAGTGAGAAGCCTGAGGGGCTTGTGTTAGGCTCCAAGGGGAGAGCCACACGAAGAGAAGCCTAGGGTGGGTGCTACTAGAGAGATGAGCCCAGAGAGGGCAAGTCCATGATTATAGAGAGCCCAGAGAGAAGCTCCAGGAGTGGGCGTGTACTTGAGGGAAGCCCCAGGAGGGGCGAGTATAGAGAGAAGCCCCGGTGGGGGCAGGTTTTAAACAAAGCCCCAGGAGTGTGCATATACTATTGATAGAAACCCCAGTAGGGGTGTGGACCAAAAAGAATCCCAGAGGGGCTCCCAGTGTTGGGGACCCCGATGGGTCAGAGGGGCCAGGTAAGGCTCAGGCCGCCTGAGCCCCATTGGGAATCGATACAAACCCCAGTAGGGGTGTGGACTGAAAAGGATCCCAGAGGGGCTCCCAGTGTCGGGGACCCCGATGGGTCAAAGGGGCCAGGTAAGGCTCCAGCCGCCTGAGCCCAATTGGAAATTAATAGAAACCCCAGTAGGGGTGCAGACTGAAAGGATCCCAGAGGGGCTTCACAGTGGTGGGGACTCCGAAGGGTCAAAGGGGCCAGGTAAGGCTCCGGCTGCCTGAGCCCAACTGGAAAGAGTACTGTCAGTAAGCCCGAGAGGGCTAACGAATAGAGGGGCGCCGGTTGCGTGACAAGCCCAGGGGCGCCAGGCAGGACGCAGAAAAGAAAAGGACCTGATAATGTCCAGAAGATCTGCGAGGCTTGGGGCGTGCTAAAGGGGAGGTAGAAGGCACGCATTGCCCATAAGGCTGGAGTGCACCGAGTCACCTCATACGGAACGGAGGATAGTTCAGCATAACACCGTGCATTAGGAGATAAAAGGCAGCCTCCCATAGAACCTTATATTTACCAGCAAGACGTGGCGGGCGAGATAAGAGGGTGCTGAATCGCCTAATTGACATGGTAGGGAGCGCTAGTGGGATCATGGCCCCTCCTAGGCCCCACTCTGTGACACTAGGCAGTAGGTTTTACTGTTTGGATGGAGCAGGAATCTAAAGAGGGTGCAATTGCACCACTGTGTTGGCTTAGGAATGGTATTTAAAGGTCTGTTTTTTGGGAATTGGCTTATAGGTATAGATATATGCATTATAAGGGGTCAAGATGGGCATCAGGGGTTAAATGGATTTGTAAAGTGCTTGGGTCTAGCTTGCATAAAGCGTCTCATAGCCTTGGAAGCAGACTGGCTGTCTAGCACAACAAGGACACATAGTCTAGAAAGCAGCTTGAAAACCAAAGAAGTATGTACCAGACTGGCCCATAACACAAGATAAGTAACACCAGCTACGAGGCCCCAGAGCAGCATAGGTCTGAGTACCAGTTTTGGGGAAACAGACCAAATGAGAAGGCCCAGAAGGTTACGTGGACCACAGAGAAAGCCTCAGAGTGAAGCCTGCATCCTGACCAGGTATACTTTGATTCTAATGACAGCCCTAGGATTGGTATATATAAAATTGATTGTTTGTATTGTTGTTTTTCTGTTCTTACTCTGTATCAATAAATTCACCTATTATCAACTGGCAGATGTTGTGGTCAGTCTGAGGGTTGTGCTCACCCAAAACAAAAGTAGAGGTTCTGGGTCCAAACCCAATGTCAACACACTGCACCACCCTGGATCTGCCCCTGATCCCACCCAAAACTGCTTGCCACCACTATTGCAATTCCCAGCTGATCCCAGCCCCCATGCAGTCTGGTTGGAGAGGTCAGGAACAGTTTTGAAGCTCCCTCCACCCCGGAACAACAGGGAAAACAGCAACGGCAGTGAGGGAGGGGAGAGAGGGAAAGAGGGAAGGGGAGGGGATGGCATGCTTTGAGTATGGAGTGTGAGATAATTACATGTTTTGGAGACTTTAAATGTCCCTAGATGTTCCTGTGGGGGGATCCCATGTAAAAATAGATCCCAAGTTGATTGTCTTTCTGCACAGGGTGGTGGAGAAGGAAGCTAGGAGCAATTGGTGTAGCCAACCCCACACCGCAAGTAGCTACTTCTGCACCTCACTTTTCCAATCCTGCCCATGATAAGCAATACAAGATATATTTGGTGGGAGAAAAACACAAGCTGAAATATGATTCTTAAAGCCTAGTGGTTCAGACAGTTACCTAGGATGAATCAGACTTTTCTCCTTGCTCTCAGTTTTGGTGTAGTAGTTTATCTAAAACTGGTTAATGTAAAATACAGCAACAGACAAAGCAGCTGTGATTAGACTCTGGAACCATCTCCTGCTAGGTGAGTACTCTAAACACTAGGATCATGCTTCCTTTTTATTTATTTATTTATTTATTTATTTTGCCTTCTGGCCCAATGAATATTGGGTTTTTTGTTTGTTTTTTTTCTTTTTAGTTAGGTGGGAGAGTAAATGTTCTGATTGTCGTTCTTGCCATGAAAGAAAAATTTATTCTGAGAGGAATGTTCTACAGTGTTTACTGAAGACATGGATTTTTCATAGATTTCATAAACATTAGGGCTGGAAGGAACCTCGGAAGATCATAGAGTCCAGCCCCCCACCCAAAGGGCAGGAAGTCGGCTGGGGTCATAGGATCCCAGGAAGATAAGCATCCAATTTGCTCTTGAAGGTGTTCAATGTAGGTGCTTAAACCACCTCCGATGGCAGGCTGTTCCAGACCTTGGGGGCTC
>NW_017728906.1:27202855-27252674 GCF_001723895.1 Crocodylus porosus
CAAATAACATTGTACTGTAGTATGCCAGTCAAAAACCCTGTTAATACTCTACTGAACAGAGTTATTAGGCTACTGCACAGTAACCATCACTGACACTACTGCACAGTAAATGTAGTTAATTAAGAAAGTACTAAACTAAATGTGCAGTAACTACAGCACATTGATGAATGTGTAGATGCTCCCAGAGTACACCAAATGAAAGTGGTTTTTCTCATCATGTTACAGGTCACCAGGGACCACAGGCAACAGCTAACTCCTATGACCCCAACTGACTTCCTGCCCTTTGGGCGGGGGGGGGGGGGGGGGGCTGGACTCAATGATCTTCCGAAGTCCCTTCCAGCCCTAATGTCTATGAAATGTATGAAATGTATGAAACTCATGACAAGCAGATGGTTGGGTAAATTCAATAATAGCAGAGTGTTCAGAAACTCAATCACAATGCTCATGAAGATGCAAGAAGTATTTCCTATGGCATTACCACCATAGAGCTGGCGGGTTAATAGTGCCCCTCTCTCCCCCTTCCAGCTAGCCCTCCACTCTATTTAGGAAAATAGATGGCTATCTCTCCTTCTGACTCATGAATTCCTACACTAGACCCTGGCTGCCAAAAAGAAGCTCTCAAAGTACAGCCTAGACAGCTGCAAAATGATGATGAAGTCAGCCTTTTGGCATTTTCTGGTACAGTGAAGGGCACTGGGGCACCTGAACACTAGTAAGCAGTACATCCCCCAGACAGTCATCTGAGCACGCATCATGCATAATATCCATGAGACCAGAGGTGGACCCTCTAACAGAGGTCCATAAACTCCTACTCAGAGCCCAGAGACAGAACCAGTGGTGATGCGCAGCCCCACCTCAGTCAGAGAATTGAGTGTGGGGGGACCCCCCAGTTGCTGACTGATCTCTGGTGGGGCACATGCCCCTGCTGACTAAGGTGGCACCAGTTGCCCATGGACAGAACATCTCAAATACAACTGTCAGGAAATCCTCATCAAGAAGGCCCTGATGAACTACTTTCAGTGGTACCACATCATAGAAAACAAGACAGGCAATCATTCTGAATGTCTCAGATCATAGACATTTTGTTTCTTTATTTGTTAAGAAAAAAATTCTTTACTAAAGATCAAGAACATTCAAATGCTCTATCTTGTACAGTTGAAAAAAATTGCTTTGCAAATTGGGAGAACTAGGGGTAATTTTTACCTGAAAGAAGGTAAGTTTAAGTGAGGAGGTTTACACTGGGAGATACATATCGGACTGGAGGAACTGTTCAGAGCATAAAGGTATACACTTGAGTGGGGAAGGTGGGAAGTGTTCATATGGGAGACAGTGTGTCTGAGCCTGGGATTTCCAGCTTTGGCTGGGGGAATTGACACAAAGGCTGCATCCAGAGAGCACAGCTGTGAGGTATGTGGTACTATAAACACTTCTGCAGCACCACATACAGCACATTGAGATGTTCTCTGTGCTGCAAGGGAGCGCTGCTCATGCATGTGCTGCTCTGTCAGTTTTTCCCATGGGTTTTTTTTGACCCCTGGATATCCAAAGTGCATGCCAAAGTGTTCGTGAAATGGGCATTCCCTGGAGACAAGTAGGGTGTACTGCTACTGGTGCACCTGGTGCAGGGTGCGCTGCTGCCACTTGTCCCTTGGGAACCAAATTTCCACATTCATTTGGATGCAGCCAAAGGTGCATCCACATATACAGGCATAGGCACTTGCAGCAGCTCAAACAGCAGTGGCACAAATTTGTGCCTGAGATTTGTGCCTCAGCACACATGCCTGAACATGCACATTGGTGTGGGGCAAATTATGCCACTTGGGGCAAACTAACTCTGCCCAGCTTCTTCAGCCAGGGGGAGCTAGAGAATGAGGCCAGCACTTGGTCAGGCCCCAACAGGATTCATAGATTCATAGATGTTAGGATTGGAAAGGACCTTAATATGTCCTTGAGTCCAACCCCCTGCCATGAGCAGGAAAGAGCACTGGGATCAGATGACACCAGCTAGGTGCTTGTCCAGTCTCCTCTTGAAGACCCCCCAATGTAGGGGAAAGCACCACCTCCTTTGGAAGCCCATTTGAGATTCAGGCAACCCTTACTGTGAAGAAGCTCTTTCTAATGTCCAACCTAAATCTGTTCTGTGTCAATTTGTGGCCACTGTTGCTAGTTACTCCAGGGAGTGCCCTAATAAATAGAGCATCTCCTATTCCCTGCTGCCCTCCCCGATGAATTTATAGGCAGCCACAAGATCACCTCTCAGCCTTCTCTTGCGAAGGCTGAAGAGATCTAGGTCCCTCAGTCTCTCCTCATAGGGCCCTGCCTGCAGGCCTCTGACCATACTAATGGCCTCCTCTGAACCCTCTCAAGATTATCTACATCCCTCTTGAAGTGTGGTACCCAGAACTGGACACAGTACTCCAACTGGTAAAAAAACTGCCCTGGTGAGCAGCTCACAGATACTTGCCTTTAGGGGCTTCTGAGGGCCAGCCACTTGGTACCCAGGGACACTAGCCCTTTGTGCCAGCTAGACTGCTGAAGCAGCACTAACCTAGAGTGCCCCCTTCATCCTCTACCCACTGCAGCAGTCTGGCAGGGGGGGCTGTTGCCTGGCTGTGACCTCCTGCCACCTGCAATCCACCCTCTTGGACCTGTGGCCCCACCATGGCTGTGTGCCTGCCAGACCCAGATGGGGACTGCACAGCCACCTGGGCTGTGGTACAGGCACTTCAGCAGTGCCACCTGAACCTCTGGGCCAGCTGCCAGTGAGCCATGGCTGCACAGTTAGCCTTCAAGAAGAACTCCTGTCATGTCCTCTGGTGTCCCTGCTATGCCATCTGGAAAGCTATCACTTAGAAGTGCTTCTTGTGGTGGCCCACTTTGAACGGTTGAAGCATGTCTTCCTGGCCCAAAATGGCCAGGTCTGTCACCTCATCTGCCCTCCAGCTGGGACCCAACTGCTGGGCTTTGGCAGGCCACTCTGCCTGGGTACCATCACTTGTCTCACTAGCAGAGATCCTGGTGTTCCCTGTTTAAAAATTGCAAATTCTCTGATAAAAAAAATTCAAACTCTCATTAAAATACCCCAAATCTGTGTTCTTCTGCAATTAAAATGAAATGACACTATATAGAGAGAAATCAATTGAGAAATGTTTTATTGATATATTTACAGTTTTAAACCAATTTAGAAGCCTACCAGTGTCTCTATCATAATAATAAAATTAATTTGAAATATTTATACACTTTGTTGTTTGTTTGTTTTTTTATCATAGAAAAATCAGAGCTTCCCCTCCCCGCTTCAATCACCTGGAGGTGGGGTGCTGACCAGCACTGATATGCCTGTGCCCTTGCCCCTCATTCTCAATCCCCATCCCCCCCAGTGCCCATCACTCCTGACCCTCAACCCCTTCCTGCCCCCCACTAGCTCCCTCCTGGCAGCAACTCCATCCCAGCACCAGGACATGAGTCCAGCTGCAGCGGTTCAACCTGCTACTTTATGGCTCTGAGAAGTGGCGCCCTTGCTGTTCTTCTTCCTGCTCCTGCATCCAGGTCCTAGTGATTCCCATGCCATTTCTGGGAAGCTCTTGACTGGGGCTCAGGGACTGGGCTGGGAAATCCCCTTCCCTTCCAGGCTGACCTTCCCCTGTACAGGATGCCTTAGGGGGTACAGTGGCACTCTAAGCCTGGCACAGGTGCACACTCTTACCCAAAGCACTCCCCCATCCCTGACCTCCATCTCTCTCTCACACACACACACACACACACCCCTGATGCCACCTCCACCTCTCCCCCTGTTGGCTACAAAGGACCAACTCACAGGATCATCAAAGTTCTAGTTTATTGGACAGTGTGCAAAGTTAACAAAATTACAAATCATAAATGTAAACCTAGTTATGAGGAGTGCTGTCTCTTTAAGATACAGTTTCTTTAAATGTCTACGTGTGCACACGTCCACGCACACGCGCGCACACAGACACACACACACACACACACACATATGTAGCAGCTGCAATACAGCACCATGTTGAGTATACCTGTCCTAAGTGCTGGAGTGTGCTGTCAATGGCCAGTTGAGGTTTCTTCCAAGGCAGTGTTGTCCCCAGAAGGCAGTCACTGGCTGGACAGGTAGGGTGCTGATTGTGCTGATTGTGTTGAAGAGGGCACCACCTGGAAGACTTCTGTGCTCCCCACCTCCCCTACCCCCCAGTTTCCAAGCTTGTCCAATCCAAAGGTCTGGTCCTTGGGGGATGTCCCTTGATGGCTGTTGAGTGACTGCTGTCAGTCACTGGGGGTCCTGTCCACTGGTACATGCAGTCTTGGGAGTCCATTGGTGATTTTTTAATAGAGCTCTGGGAGTGGACAATTGATTGGCATTCAGTCTCAAGAGCCAGGCTCCAGCGTTGATTCATTCAAATCAGAGACTTGGTTGCACTCACAATGGAGTTTCGGGGAGTTCTCAGCTCTGCTATTGATTTCTTCCTCCTGACAGTCTGCGGTTTTGCAAGTGTTAATTGCTTCTCATTAACTCATTGTTGCAGTCAGCTACTGTGTTATGCATTCAGTCACTTGTTCATTCACCCCGTCCCATTCATTCATAAAACCAGCCTTATACAGAGAAGCTTGCGTTCAATTTCTGCCCTTACAATTTCAATGTCAATGCCCTATTCAATTATAGTTGTAATACTGTTACAGGATACAGCTTATTTCTAAATAAAATACATTCATTAAAAATTTAAAAGAGTAAAATATAGAATATAAAAGGTAAAATACCATGGCACAAAGGCAAATACCATACTATACCTATAGAAGCACCTATCAAATAATTTCATAAAACACAATTTCATACCCAAATAATTCTATAGCTTTATTCTTATAGTGAAATGAAAAGAAGAAAAGAGAGGAAGGAAGAAAAGGTAAAGGAAAGAGAAAATACCCTAAAGAGGAGAGCATGCAATGCAGGAAAAAGGCACTTGCTATATGGCCTATCACACTGGGGGGGGGGGCAGGCAAAAAGGGTCTTGCTACACCTGAGCCCATCACATACCCAAGTGGTTTCTGGGACCAGGACCCCCCCAGGCCACGGCTGCATGTCCCAGCACTGGTGTGGGTATGGGGCAGGGCTTCAGTGTGGCAGTTGCCCCTGAAGCTGTGGGTCCCATCAGCAGGTCCTGTTCCATCCCATCTGGTGGCTGGGCATGCAGGGTGTGATATTTTTTGGTGGGGGTGGGATTTGGAAAGGAAGAGGTGTAGGGGATGGGAGTGGGTTTTGTGGGGAGTATTGGGGGGGTTGTAGGTGGGTGTAGGGTTTGTCAGAGTGAGGTTTGTGGGGGTGGTGTGGGGCTTGTGCAGGGGCTGGGGTGGTCTGGGGTTTGTCAGTGGGTATGTGGTTGGGGGCTTGTGGGGGTAGTTTGTGGATAGGTGTGTGGGGTTTGTGGTTGGGTTGTGTGGGAGTTTGTAGGTATGGAAGGACTCTGTGGTGGGGGTGAGTGTGGGGGTAGGGGAACTGCTTAGGATGGGTGGGTCCCCTGCCTGCCCTCCTGCATGGTACACAGCACCCCCACAGCAGCACCGTCCATTGGGGTACTCCTGGCCCACTCCTGGCAGAGACCCCAGCAGAACAGCACTGCCTTCAGCCCACAGGCTGTATATGATGCAGGGCATGGGCCCAGCCCACTGGCTCACAACCTTTGGGCAGAAGTGGGACACTCTTGCTGTCACCCGGTCTGTCAGCACCACACACAGAAGCCATGCATCTTTCGGCTAGACTGGGTCCTGCCTCCATGTACCCCACATGCCATCATACCTCCATGGGAACAGGACCTGACCTGGCCCAAGACCACATGGCCTCTGTGTGCGATGCTGGGAGCCCGACTGACAGCAAGAGTGGCCCAGTTCTGACCAAACACACATGCCAGCAGACTGGGCCAGTGCCTCGTGGACCCCCTGGGTCTGAGATGGTGTCATGCACTGCCAGAAGGCTGTGCCTACAGTGGGCCACAATCACCCCGATGACTGCTGCTGGCTGCTTGCTTGGAGGTGGGGCCTGGGGGGCTATGTGCTATGCATCTGGGTAGGCAGGAAGGGAACCTGCCCCACCCAAGCAGTCTCCCCCACCCCATAGTCCTACTTATCAGGGACAGAGTTTGGGTCCAATCCACTGCTTCAGACTTGCCCCATTTCTATTTGCCCCAGCACGCTTTTGCTGAGGCAGTGTGCTGGAGCAGCAGAGGCATGGGGCAGCCATAAAGACACTCTAACCAGGTGCCAGAACATCTTTTTGCAGAAGTGAGCTTCTGCTTTCCTCAGGGCATGCTCCAGGAGCGTGACCAGTGCAGCTTTTTTCCAGTGGGTTATTCCTTGATACTGGGATTTCCTGGTATCAAATATAGGGTGTGCACTGCAAATACGCAGTGCAGGGCAGATTTTTTTTTTCCAAGCATGCCTATTGTGGCATGTTAAACTGCTTTGAGACACCGCAACAGGCATGTGCTCGCCCATCTGAATGTGGCTAAAGGCTAATTAAATACATGTAAGTCAAAGGATCTTTTCTTCATTCCTTACTGACATATCTGAGGTGACTTCACAGTCAGTTTTTTGTGAATCCTATTTTTAGACACCTAACTCGGCATAATATAGGGAGATAAGTATTTAACCTGAGGTTGTGATTTCCCTGAGGCAGAAAAAAAAATAGGATATAGGTATTGCAACAGTGAATTTGAAATTTCTTTATGAATCCAACCTGTTATTTTTACATTTTTACTAAAATAGCATTGCTGGTTTTTTTGTATTTGTTGTCCATTTTAACACAGTTAAGTTTATTCTCTTGTACAAGACATGCATGCTATCCAAAGGAAAAAAAAAACCTTTCTTTGAGATATAGCTTCATGTTGTTTTATTTTCTTTTAGTCAATGTTGCCAGGCCATGAGGAAAGAGTTGGTATGCAAATAGACTAATGACTAATGGCTTTTGGCATCCCTGTCATTTTCTACACAGGAGCCATTTCCACACGAAACACTGGTTCACTTTAGCTGGAAATTTGCTCTTAATTTTCTGTTTGGAAATATAGCACACTGTATGAATGCATTTATATGTTACTGCTTCTGTTCAAGAGTTTGAAAACCCTAAATCAACAGCTTTTGTTCCTAGGTGACTTTCATAGATTCATAGATGTAGGGTCGGAAGGGACCTTGAAGATGTTCTAGTCTGACCCCCTGCCCTGAGCAGGAGAGAAAACTGGGCTTAAATGACCCCAGCCAGGTAGACGTCAAGCCTCCTTTTAAAGACCCCCCAAGCCAGCACCACTTCCCTTGGAAGCTGGTTGCAGATCCTAGCCACCCTGATTGTGAAGTAGTGCCTCCTGATATCTAGCCTAAACCTACTCTCTAACAACTTATGGCCATTATTTCTTGTTACTTAAATGTCTATATAGAGTGTTGTGAACCTAAACTTGTTTAGAAATGGGCAGATGTTATAATTAGTAGGGAATAGACAAAGTCTCCTGAAAAACAATTATTTACATACATGAAGAAACTTATACACAGATTTGGAGAGTAAAACCTGTATAATTTCATGGGAAAGGAAATACTGGGTAATATATGCATTGGGGCTGCTTATATAGAAAGGCCAAAAATCATTAAGGGTAAGTACAGGCATGGAAGAAAGTGCTCTACTACACTTTACTTAATATGCTATAAGTTAAAACATGTTCCAACCAAACAGAAGTGTGCTGTTTGGTGGAAGGGGGCTCGGTGCCTCCCAGCACTGGCCGAGGCCAGCAGGTGGTCTCCTGCATGCCTCCTTCATGCCTCCAGGATGCTGCTGGAGTGCCCCCAACACAGCTCTGCCCCCTTCTCCCTGCCAGCTGGGGACTGTTAGCAGTGGTGGGGAAGCGATAGAGGGAAGAAGAGAGCCAGCCCCTCATGCCAAGCAGACCTGGCCCCACAGACCCCAGCCAGCAAGCCACCAGGGGGGTGGCTTTCTTCCTCCGACTGTGGCCAGACACCACACCCTAAACCATTTTTCTCTGCACCAGGAATGCTGGCAAGGGGGGTAGGAGTGATGGAAAAGGAGCCTCATTTTCAGACAAGCCCCCTTAGCTTCCTGGCTAGTGTCTTGGTGGGGGCAGGGTTAGGCCCAAGCCACAGGGGGTCCCTTTTCAATTCCCTCCCCCCTGCCCCTGCCACCCCACCAGAGTGCCAAGCAAAGTGAAAAGTGGCACAGGGAAGGCACACTACTGCTGCTGGCTACAGCTGAGCAAAGGAAGCCCCAGCTCCCTGCCACAGGGGACCCAAACCAACTCCTGTAGAATCATAGAATAATACAAAATTAAGGTTGGAAGGGCCCTCAGGAGGCTATCTAGTTCACCCCCCTACTCAAAACTTGTACCATCCTTCACACCCCACATCCAAAACATCCCAGCCAAGGCTTTGTCTAGCCAGCTCTTCAAAACATCCAAGGTTGGAGATTCCGCAACCTCTCTTGTTTTAGTGTTTAACTACCCTCTAGTGAGAAAGTTTTTCCTAATATCTAACCTAAAGTTCCCTTGCTGCTACTTGAGAACATTGCTCCTTGTTCTGTCATCTGCCACTACTGAGAACAGTCTAGCTCCATCCTCTTTTGAACCCCCCTTCAGGTAGTTGAAGGCTGCTATTAAATTCCCCCACCGTCTTCTCTTCTCTAGGCTTAATAAGCCCAGTTTCCTCAGCCTCTTCTCATAAGTCATGTGCCCCCACCTCTATTTTTGTTGCTTTCCATTAGCCTCTTTCCAATTTGTCCACATCCTTCCTGTAGTGGGGAGCTGAAAACTAGACACAATACTCCAGATATGGCCCCACCAGTGCTGAATAGAGGGGAATAATCACTTCTCTTGATCTGCTGACAGTGCTCCTACCAATGAAGCCCAGTAGGCTATTAGCCTTCTTCATAACAAGAGCACACTGTTAGATCATATTCAAGCTATTGTTCACTGTTCCCCCACCGGTCCTTTTCTGAAGAGCTGCCACTTAGTCCCCAGCCTGTAGAGGTGCTTGGGATTTTTCTATCCTAAGGGCGGGACTTTGAACTTCTCTTTATTGAACCTCATAGGATTTATTTTGGTCCAATTTGTCTAAGTCACTCTGAATCCTAGTCCCCCTGCCTCCAGCTTTGTGTCATCTGAAAACTTGCTGAGGGTGCACTCTATCCCATCTTGAGGTCACGGATGAAGATATTGAATAAAACTGGCCCCAGGGCCAGCACTTGATACTGACTGCCAATTGGACATTGAGCCATTGATTGCTACCCTCTAAGCCTGATGATCCAGCCAGTTTTCTATCTACCTTACAATCTATTCATCCAACCCATACTTCCTTCTGTCACTAGCTTTTCTCCCTCCTACTTTCCCTGATCCTCCTGTTGTTGCTGACACACTGGTATAAACTCTTCTTTTTACCCCTCATCTCCCTTGCTAGCTGCCTTGGTCTTTCTGACTTCATCACTGCATGCTTAAGCAATACTCTTATTTGTTGTTTGTCCAGGTTTCCACTTCTTATAAGCTTCCTTTTTGTGATTTAGCTTACTAAAGAGTTTCCTGCTAAGCCAAGCTGGTCTTCTGCCATACTTCCTAATCTTCCTGCACATTGGGATGGTTTGTTCCTGCAGTCTCAGTACAGTTTCTTTAAAGTACAGCCAGCTCCCCTGGACTCCTCTCTCCGTCAGACTGGGCTTCCAGGGGATTCTGCCTATGAGCTCCCTTAGCGAATTGATGTCTGCTTTTCTGAAGCCCAAGGTCCTTGCTCTGTTGCTTTCCTTCCTTTCTTTCCTCAGGATCCAGAACTCAATCGTGTGGTCACAGCTGCCCAGTGTGCCATCTGCTGCTACATCCCTCATGAAATCTTCCTTGTTTTTAAGCAGCGGATTAAAAAGAGCATGCCTCTAGTTGTCCTCTCTAGCACTTGTACCAGGAAATTGTCCCCAGCACTCTCCAAAAACTTCCTGGATTCCTTGTGCACTGCTGTATTGCTCTCCCAGCAACTGTCAGGATGATTGATTGCTCTAAGCAATCATACAGCTCTTTTACATAAACAGCAACTCCTCCTTCTCTTCTTTCCTGCCTGTCCTTCCTGAACAGTTTCTACCCATCCATGGCATTCCTACATTTTTCTGTAACTTTACTAATTTAGACGAGGACCCCTACATTTTGTGTTTTTGGTTAAAAGAGTTTCATACACCGTATTCTGATAAATAATCAGCTTACTAAATCTATAGATTTCCAATGACAATTCATATCAACCCCATGTGATGAATGTATTTAAACTGTATGCCCCTTAAGCGCTTGATCCTGGAAAGTACTCTGTAATGATAACTTCCAGTGATTTTCCAGGAAAAAAAAATCAGCAAATTGTAGTATGGAGCTCATATATTTAAAAAACTGATAAAGAATTATTCCGCTCATAACCTTTTGTTGATGTTGCCTATATAGCACTTACCACTTCCAGTTTCCCCATAATTGTCTACCACTTATCACATAGGTTGGCCTCTGCCAGACTTAAAACAGTGTCCTTAAAAGACTAAATAACCTGAACCAGGATTTTATAGTATTTATAACCTCTCCATTAAAACTTTTTTTTTTCTTTCTGCAATAAAATTAACAAGGGCTTTATAAGGCAAAGATCTACAAGCAATAGTTTCAGATCCTCAGTAAGTTCTTTTTTTCTTACCAAATACTTCTGTAAAAGTATTAAAAAGACAGGTACAATATGAAGCCGTCTTTACTTGGAGATTTTTAAGAGAAGCAATGCTATCTCTCAGCCCTTCTGAAAGGACTGGGATGCTATCAAAGAGAAGGGCTCCACTGTGGAAATACTGCACAAAAGAAAAATGGCCTTTTTTCTAGCAATTATTTTTCACTGTGGTTTCATTCTCTTATTCATAAAGGAAACCAAAAATCCCAAAAGTTATACTAAGGATGTTTTGGGGATTTGTTCTCCCTTGCCTAATCAAACAGAAACCTTTTTTTTCTTTTCATTTAAGAAAACACTTATATCTGGGAATGTTTTGTGCAAATGGCACATAACTATTATAGACTATCCCCTTCATAAGCATTTAAGCATTATTACTACATATCCGCAACACTAGAGAGGGTGACACTGGTTCCAAAATAAAAAACAAGCAACAAATAAACAGCAGCATTTCATTACAAATACCCGATCCTTCTCTCCCTGCTTCTGACCTCCTCAGTTACTTGCATTGCATCATGCACTTAGTCAAAACTAAATAGGAATCCAAGCTAGACTCTGTGAGACAAGCACTGTTTAATTTTAAAACCTTCAAAGAGACTACACGTGCAAAGAAGGGCATGCAAGATTTGTCTGTTCATGGAAGTAATTTTGTTTATTGTAAAAATGTTATACCTATACTAAGTCCAAATAAATAAAACGATGGCTGAAGTTCTTGATTGTATTAGATCCATAAAGCTTACATAGATTATACTGTGAAAAAAATTCAAAGAACCATTCTTTAATGCTCAATAGTACTTGAGTATAAAAAATAGCATGTAGATCTGCTGGTTATAAATTAAACTCTTCAAAGAAATTTATATAGAAAAGAGAGAAATAGGACATTTAAATTTCCATATCTCAAAGGACTCCATAATCAGGATTAATAATTGCCTCATTTTCTCCAGAGTAATTGAGAGCTAGGGAAAAAAAGTAAGTTCTTCACCTAAGCACATCCTAAATAGAGAAGCTTCCAATTTCATCCTAACCGACTTGCTCTCTGAAGTGTATAGGGTCGCACTGTTTCACAAGAGTGCAGATTGGTCTTTTACAGCAAAGAGTGCTTGTGTGCATGCATGCACACATATGTGTATGTAAACATGTGATGTGAATGTGTGTCTTCCATCATTTCTGCCAACCTTCCTCATTCAGCTTCATTTCCAACATCATCTTCTCTCACTGATGTTAAATCAAGTCCTGACTTTCCTTATGTCTATGCAACCCTACATAAATTATTAGGCAGAGCCTAGCATAAAGCACTTGATGCAAGTCCCAATGTAGTTAATTTAGGTATTTCCATTGGTTCAATGACAGTAGGACAAACTTTATTAACTAATTTACATATTACATTTTGAGCTTGCAGGGGGAAAACAGAATAATTTTTATAAGTCAGAATTTTCAAGAAATATAAATAGGAGTAAATTAGTCATTTAAGCGTTTCCCTGAATTGGAAACCCATTGACCCTAAGCATGTGTGCTGGTAAATGATGCAAATGAAACTTCTATTTTCATTATCCAAAACAAGTTAAGTGTGTTCATTTGTTGACTTACACTGAAATTAGGATAATAAACATTACTTTCATTTTAACACTCTCCATTATAAAACAAACAAACAATGAATGGTTTCAAGACCTGAGGTTAATTTTTTTACAGTTAGGGTCAAACAATGGCAATAATAGCTCACATTTGTATAATGTATAAGTATCCCACTCACTGCATGGTACTTCATACTTTGAGTAGCCTTATTAAAACAATTAAACTAATCATGGAATAAATTACTATTCAATTGGAGTAGAGAAAACAGATCCTAGTCCTTAGAAACTACCTACAGTCTCTTTTAAGAGATGTATTCTGCAGCCTATTTTTTAACTCTGCATAGAAAATGAACATGAAATAAAAGATAAAAACAAGCTGGCAAGCACTGTGACAAATAGATAAAGAGATATTAAGCATTGCATTCCTGGCTATGGTATTTCCAGGCTTCAGTATATATCAAAAATGTTTTTATGTAAGGCTGATGTCAAATCTATGTATAACAACATATTGGACAGGAACATTTTTCATACATAGATACATCTTTCTCAGGCACAGTCTGGTTTTTCAGGTCATAATTGGCAGAATCTGTTATCTATACATTTGTTCAGTGAACCAATGGATCCTCAGGGACTTCTAGAAATTGGAAATTTTTTTGACATTTTCTCCAGTCTTTTGTCAACTGTAGTGCTCTTGGGACTCCAGTTCAGCTTCTCACTTTGTTTTACTTACAGTAACAGTGAATAACTATTCTTAAATTCATTAATGATATAAGTCCAAAGTGCTTTGATATATTTTCTTTGCAGCCAATATCACCATTTCAAGCTCATAAGACCTAAGGACAAAATCCAACATGGCTTTAAGTTCTTCAAGTGAGACTGGGAAGAATTTAAGCCCCTGGATCCAAATTTTTTATTCTGCAATACACTCATCAACTGCTGCCTCTTATAGGAAATGCCTACAAATCATTGGTACATGAGGCCCCTGGCAGACATTAATTGAAAGCATGAGAGGATTTTACTGCACATATCCAAAATTGTGCATCCTGCCATTCAAGATCTGGGATAAAACCCCTCTGTGTATCTGCCAGCATCTTTTCAAGCCTCGTGCATGGCAAATCCAAGATTGGGGAGCCAGTTCCAGATCCCTAGCTTCCCACACACAGACCTTTACAAGGTGTGTGCTGCTGCTTGAAATCAGGGAGCCACTTCCTGAACTTGAGTTCTCCATGTACTCAGATTTCCAATGTACTCAGATCTTTAAAAGATATGGCATGCAGCCCAGCTGTATGCATGCCCTTTGAATATGCTGGTGCCCAGAGAGCCCAGTATCAGGGAAGAGCTCCATGTGTGGACTTATCTGCACTAGTAAGATCTGCACTTTTTAAAGGGTGCAGGGGCTCTTCAGTTTGTGATCCCAGCATACCATTAAATAACATATATGCCACACATGAAGAATGAAGAATGGTACAAACCAGCCACAAAAATGTTCCACATTAAATGTTCCATTTTATCATGTGATAAATGCTTGCACGTGTGGCATCTTATAATTTATCATGTGATAATACATTAATCCTGGGATAAACATAACATTTGCAAGGGACCATTCTTATAGTTCCCAGAGGCCTAAGATTCGGCGTGCTCTGACAAGGATGACCAATTTGGCACCCGTTTAACACAAGAGCCCAAATAGGATGCAGAAACTAGTAAATCTTCTGTCTAGATGGGTTGAAGGGAAGGGCTAAATCCAACTTAATACACCCTGAAAAGATGAAACTCAACAAAAAATCCAGTGCTTTCTGCTTTCTTTGGAAACAGCCTTTTTATAGCTAGAATATGTATTCAGGAAATAGAATACTCGGGTTCAATGATGCCTTCTTTCTAATAGGATTAAAATCTATGGATTTTTATACTTATGCTCTGGGAGTGTGGGATAGGGTTGTGCTTTAATTAAAGCATGTCTCAGAGCTGCTTTAATTCTAGCACATTGGAATGGTGTCCCTGCTCATTTATAGGCACCCTTTGTCTCCCACTATCTTGAAAGATGCACTAACCATCACCATAGACTATTCTGGGGGCCAGCAGGCAATTGAGGGGCACTTCTCTCCCCTGATGAAGCTGTGCCATTGCACAGAATAGTATGAGAGATTCATTGGCCTCAAGAAAGAGACAGCAAGAGGCAAAGAGCTCATAAGGAAGTTTGACTTTGCGTATAGTAGTAGGACACCTGCCTTGCCAGGTATAGAACTGGGTTCAGTCCTTTTTCAAATGGTTTCTTTATATTAAAAAGTCATTGAGTAATACAGTTCTTGGAGCCCAGACCTTCCCTCCAGACTGTCATGACTCCCTTTTGGGAGGACTCTTTCTGACCTAATGAATCTTGAATTCATTTCTGAAAAGCAGGGTAACATCAATGAAAGGCAGGGTAAAAACTGACGTGGAAACTTTTGTGAGAATATTATATTATGTAAGTTAGTTGAAATAATGGGGGGAAAAGTGTGAGGAATCCCAGCAGGTTTTGTTATTTGACCTACAAATAAATAAATAATTGGCAGCACTAGGGCAAATGAAATTCTAAGGAGGCACTTTCAATGTAATGCCTTTTGGAAGGACAGAACAAGACTATATGCTGTCTTTGATGCACTCTGTTTAACCTGAATCACTCAAGGGAAAGATTGGCTTTGTTGTGGCTGGGGAATTACATCTCCCATGCCAAGGTAAGTAATGTTGTTTGGAACCTCCAAAATAGGAGAAACCTCATGCACCATAGAAATCTGAAACCCAGTAAATAGGTTTTCATAACTGATAGGCAATAAAAATATATCTACAAACTATATGACATCTAGAGAGGATGCTGGGAATCTGTCAAAGGAAGGGATGATTCAGGATTCCGGGGATCTCACTTACTGAAAAACAAGAAGGAAGGAGGGCTGTGAAGTGCCAGAAGCCTGTCCAATTGTCAGCGGAGCAGAGAAAAAGAAAACAGGAGAGCCTAGAGTAGAGAATTTTATGAAGGCTAAAAGCAAGGGAATTTCCTATGGTTCTGAAAAATCTTGGTAAAATTTAGTTTGGCAGCCAGACTTTGCAGTGCTTATTTTCATGGAATGGAATTTCTAAACTTGAAGTGTTTTCCACTATTATTAAAAATACAAGACTTGAAAAACTAAATTCAAGTTCCCTCATTGTGGAAATATAAATGAAGGTAAAGATGTGTCTGGCAAAAACACTTAACTCTTCCTTGGCATTTACACATTGCATTCCCTTGATAGAAAACAGTCACTCTAGGCTAGGCATGATGACATTTGTACTTGTTTCAGCTAAAAAAATTTCTTCCTTCAACTTTTTCTCAAACACAGGGGGACATAAATTCTATATTATCCTTTTCAACAATATTCCCAACAGAATTTCCCTGAAGAGATGAAAATGGTTGATGTATAATAAAAATCATGACATTCACAGCTCCTCCTCTTACTACCCAACAGCATAAAAATACCAGGAATTTTTTTGGAAAGTTTTTTTCTAAAAGAAATATGTAGAACTGACCCACACCATAAACAAATGCTTATCAAGTTCAGGCAAACTGTTGACCACCCTGTGAACAAGGACCCCTTGATGATGCACGAACCCCATGGGTGTGATGATGTCTAAAAGTTAGATCCTATTTCAATTTTACATGACTAAATAGTACTTACCCATCTGCATAAGAGGCATTTTTAGAACTTAACCACCCTTTGTGATTCAGTTTCACCCTGGTCAGTTGAACATGTATCTACCATAAATAAAATGTTGGATCAAGGCCATGTTTTAGTCCAAGCTGCTAGCAATTGGGGCACGCATACAGAAATAAGGAAATCCTGGTTTTAACCCCCTCTAGGGATTTAAGCCTATACTTATCTGACTGCTTATCACAGTGTTTTAACTACCAAGTGATTTTCAAGGCTTGCTTTGAAGCTGGACCCTGCACATATACAAAGGCTAAGAGGAAGAGCATAAGCCTTTGTTTGTGGCTTAGAGAGTTGGATGCCATTCTGGATGGGAGTGATCCTTAGCTTCTAGCCTGTGTCTTTGCTTCCAGTGGATCAAAAGCTTCTTTAATGTTATTTGTTCAATGACTATTTTTTGAATTGGTTCAGCTTCAAGAGGAGGACTAGGAAGGACCAGAATAATTCCTAACCTCTAGTGTGGTGATCAGAGCACTATGCTGAAGAGCAAGGGATGTAGGCTTGAACCTCCTGGGTCTGAGGGGTTCTAGAGCCTTGTTCTTTGGTGAATGTCACATCACTCTTAATACCCATGTTCTTTTTTTGTAATTTGAACATGAGGAGTGCAATAGAATTGCACTGTGTATCCACAGTATAATTAATCAAAAGCATTTGGGAATTTTAAACTACTGTATGCCAGATATTCATGCTCCTAATCAGGTTTTATCTAGCCCTCACTCACGCAAACTCCCACTGAAGCCAGGTATTGGGGGCTGTACTAGGTAAGTCACAAGATACTTTAAGTGTAAGACCAAAGGATGTAACCAAGAAATCAAATCCCTTGTTTACTTTAACCCTGTAGGCTAGTAGTTAGGGAACTTGCCCAGAAAGGAGATGGGTTATAGGTCATCATCTTCTAGTCAGGATTGGAACCTGTACTTCCTCGACTATCCAGCAGGGTAGATACAACCCCCCTCTGGGGATTCCTCCATTAAGAAATACAGATAGGTCTTCCTTTTATCTGTCCCCCATCCTCCCAAACACACACACAAATTCATTTTGCCTGGCTACAATTTATGGATGTATGCTCAGGTACATGTGTATAAAGCTTTATATCTCCCTTGCCAGGTTGCATTCTACTGAGTATGTTCTGTCGCTATGAGGATGCCTGCTCATCCACACTGCACATGGAATAGGATTGTGAAAATGCTTCACAACAGTTCACCACCTGGGTAAGCATCATTTAAGAGCATAAAATAAACTAGGATTGTGCCCTTGATATCATTTCTTCCATAGCAGGGATTCATGCAATCTGGGTACCATATACAAGAGGCAATCTTTTAAAAGAGAAAACTCACAACAAGCAAGAACTATTTCTGAGCAAGTCTATTGTTATATTGTTCTTTAACAGATTGGTAACAACTGCTAGATATAGCAAAATTTAGCATTAAAAGCAGTAACAGCAGATGGGCCAAGGTGCCCTTAATCTTTCATATGGCTCATCTGCTAACATTTTTTTTTGGATTTCTGTATCCCAGAGGAATAACGTAAAATGGAAACTTCACATTTTGGGTATTTTTCAGTGGGTCAACAGAGTGCACAGAGATAGATAATGTCAGAAAGAGCCATTCAAAAAGAACAATGCCTATCGTTCTGGGACACGGAGACAGCACACAAACAGAATAGCCTTCTCTTTCGTTGTTTTATAGGAGCTTCTAGAAATGCACAAAAATGCATTAAAATAAGTAGTCTTCTAAATGATGATATGTGATAGGTGGAAAATCTCTACTTTTTTATTTTGATTTTAAAATGCCAAAAAAGAGAGTTGCAAAAAAATGTGGAATGTAAAGATGATTGCTAAGCAATATATAAAATAAGCTTGAGGATCTATTTCCTTCTTTAGAAGCTGAAAGGTGAGATGCCTGTGAGATTGAGCCAAGTTTTGTGTGATGAAGCCAGGGACTGACAAAGGGATTGAGGTTAAAATTACAGCTCTAAGAAGGCTTACTGGAAGCTGTAATGAAGCTGTAGATTGACTTCAGAGACTATCTATATAGTTTCATTTTCATATATATATATATACCAACATCTTCATAACCAGCAGGTAATATCAGTCACACAAAACCTGTAAAAGTGGCCCAGAGAGCACTTTTCGAATGCTTTCTTTTTCTTATACATAATACAGAAAAGTCACATTTTTACAAATCTGTTTTCTACCCTATTTTGTTATGACTGGAGGAGGTGATCCAAATTCTTTGCCTCAGATTCTGCATCACTCACTCACCCCTTACTAGATGGATTTTTTTGCATGTCAGGAAAACTACATCAATTATCAAGTCAGTATTTTGAATATGCAGGAGTGAAGGATACCTTAGAGAGAGAGCTAGATCAGTGAGCTCTGGTCAAGAAAGACTGAATTCAGGAGGTATCAAGGGCAGTAATTCACAAGCAAGGAAGCTGAAATATAACTGTCAGCCAGGCTGCCTATGGATATTCCCATCTACAAAAGGCAAAAGCAAAGTTCTGTTTTACCCACCATATACCTAAGTAGCACGTAAGTGCCACCTACCTAAGTATGTCTCATACTGAAATGCTATTATACCCCATTTTGATGTTTGCATTGACACTTACACAGGTATGTAACTGCAACTTCACCACATTTCCAACTTCTGTGGGCTCTGAACATACTCTACAGAGACTGAAGACATTTCCACCAAAGTCACATAGGCCACATGCCCACCAGTAGGGGTGTGGAGTTGCCCAGAACAAACTCATGCCACTTCTTCATGCCTCTGCATGTGGGGTTAGCACAGGGAAAAATGCTCCAGGTCAGGTAGGGAGGGCTGGGACCAGCACCTGGTCTAGCCCCGGCAGCCTTACCTGGGATCCTGGGGGCCTCCTAGGACTCCAGAGGTGGTGATCTGGGCTTGTAGAGTCTAGCCAGCAGCTGCTACATGCGCCGCCCCTCTTTTTTTCTGCATGTTTGTTTTTGTTTTGTTTTTTTACATTAGGATTTCCCAGTATCTAAATTTGGCTCTACACTGCAAATATGCATCATGGAGAATCAAATCACATGTGCAGGGTGTGTTTTGTAATACCTCAAAAGCCTTTAAGGCACTACAAAATGCCCATGTGCATTCATGTGGATGCAGCCACACAGGCCATTTATACTCTTGGCCACATCTACATGAGAAGCTGACTGTGCAGTAGCCCAAGATTACTATACAGTAGCATCACATGGCAGAAACCTTGATGTGATACTACTGTGCCATAGTCTCAAGCTACTACTCAGTCAGCATCACAAAAAAGCCATTCATTGACACTACTGCCCAGTAATGCAGATTAGTCATGGCTGAACCATGACTGGTGGCACTTGATGTTTTCCTTATGGTGATGCAATTTACTCACAAGCCCAATACAAACCACATTGAAGGGTATGTAAGAGTTCAGGTATCTGTCAGGTAGCATCAGGTTGAGCAAGCTAGCATGGCTAGGGACAGAAATTACACACAAACTAATATAAGTGATTGAAAACTGGTTAAAATCTGTAATGTAACAGAAGTTCAGCACACATAGACCACTTTCAGAATGGCTGAAACTGGTTTAAGATGGATGTAGTATCAGACCTAACTGATTTAGGTTAAATCAGTTTATTGTACTTCTGTTCCAGATCCCCAAGACAGGTGGCTGAGGGGGTTCCAGAGAAGGTAGAAAGCTAAGTATAGGGCATGCAGGATAGCTACAAAGACTGGGGATGAAGTGAACTAGGGACTACAGGGAGCCTTAGCAAGGTATAAGAACAGGCTAGGGACAGTTGGGATAGGCAGCCATAGGCAAGGAACAGAGTGCATTTAGCTAGATAGGGTCACATATTCATAAATGGGATCCCACAAGTAAATGAATGGACATCAATATGACAGAAGTCAGTAAGACTCTCCTAAGTCACTGATGTCATAGCCATTTCCCAGGACTCCAGCCATAATTCCTTCATCTGGTCCCAAATGGTCCTGCGCAGGCAATTCCGCAAGAGTGGAATTCTACTAAGAATAAATTTAGCTCATTGTCCCTCCTCTGCCATCTTTGATCTTGGTATACCCTGCATCTGCCTCCCTGACCTGAGGAATTCTTAGGATGCTCTTCTTCACAAGTGATGTCTCTAGGGGGAGATACAGTCCCAGTGCAGATTTCCTTACTAGCTCTCTCTTGACTTTCCACAGGTTATATCGGCTATCACTTCCTGCTTTAGCTTTTCCCTCCCCATGCATCCTAGGGATGATGCTGAATGACAGTATGGACCTCTTTTGAGTCCTAATGACATTTCACTGTCTTCCAACCCTATGTCAGTTAACCTTTTGTCTTTCCCAGGAGCAAGTGAAAAGGAGTTCTTCATGTATGAATATTTCTATTGTTTGCACTTCATTTATTTTTTTTAATTAGGTGTACTTCAGTTAATTAAAACTTTTAGAAATACCTGTTAGAATTAATGTTTACATAAAGTAGCATTTGGAATTGTCATATTTTTAGAGTAATATACAAAATATTTATTAAATTTATAATAGGAAATTGAGTGACTTGTAAAATTAAGATTGAATAAGCATTTCCAGTCCAGTCTTCTTTTTGCAGTCGCCTTAAGCTTCCTGAAATTTTTGCTTTCTGTTTGGAAATTGTCTAAGTTCATTCCCTGCTTAGAAGTGACTACTTTGGAAAAATAAAAGTTAAACATTTTTTTTAAAAAATTTAAATAGAAACACAGTGAAAAATATATTTTTTCCTCTTTTTATACAGAAAGCATTTTTTTTCTGTATGCTATAGCTTTTGTCCATAATGAAAAGGCTGCAATAAAATACTAAAAATGTTAATGGAAAACAGTGAATTCTACATTTACTCAATCACAGCTGTGAATACTTAGTCTGTACCTCTGAGAATGAGACCACTGCACTTACTGTTCCAGGGTCTCAGTGGCCTCCTGGTACACCTAACCAGGAAAATAAGAAAGTATAAAACACCAGTATAGGCTCCCTACATTATGGCAAAATTGTGGCTATTACTGAAATACTCTTCTCCTTTTTCCCTTAAAGGATAGGAAGTGAGCAGTTAAAGACGGGAGCATGCAGATTAATTGACAATCTAGTCTCACCATTTCTTTAAAGCCTAATTGCAGTTGACTGCAAGGTATCAATCCACCCTACAGTGGTTGTAACAAAGCATATTTTAAATATTAAACAGGGAGGTTCCATGATAGTGAAATAATAGTTTTCATCCTATAGGACTTTTTATGGTAAAATTCCCTTTTGAATAGGGAAATTGTTGATTTTTTGACTGAATATTAAAAAATGTGCGAGTGGGCAAATATTTTATTATATTTTGACTGTTTCCCAACTTCTTCCAGATAAAAAAAATTCTAATATGTACCTGACTATCTAATGTTCCTGAAAATCTCATTGCTTTCTGACTGGAAACATTTGGAACACAGTGAGAATATGTGAAAAAAAACATATCTTTCCCAACTGGGTACTTGTTCTTCAATTGATAGTTTTAAAAAAAACATTAAAAAACAAAACCAATTAATCAAAGTCATGGCTGCAAATAACTTGTTTTATTTTCTCTACAACACATCTATACTATAACTATTGAATGCAAAAAGATAATGCTACACAAGGATCAGGCATTAAATTTTAGGCAAATGCGAATTAAATAAAATAAAATGATGGGATAAAGCGTAACAGAAAGCACTCACTTATTGTCTGAGTTAAAAAGAAAAGAAGGGCAACCACACATACACAAAATAACTGTTCTTCTCAAGCATCTAATACTGGCCTTTATCAGTAACTACCAGAATACTAGACTACTGAAATTCAAAGATGACTGTGAAGAGGGAAGAGAAAGGGGTGAGAAAGACCACAAGGCAGCCTGCCACATTCTCCCCTGTTGCTTACGTTAGGGCAGGCAGTGAATACAATCAGTGAGCTGGCTCCAGTGTAGCAAAACCCCCAGTTTTTCTTTTTCTTCTTTTTTTTTTTAATGCATTTCTTCCTGTTCCCCAACCATTTCTGACTTTATCCCTCTCTGTTCCCTATAGGTAAGTATAAGAGCTAAGACATAGGATAAGCTTCAGCATTTTATTTTGGTAGCAAGTTGTATTTGTTTTCCTTTTTTCCATCTTTATATTGTATAATTATTATGTTTCTATTGATTTTTACTGGTCTATATTACTGTTTTACTGGTACTATATGATTTAGGCCTACATATGTAAGTTAGTGTAAGTCGCATCAAGTTTCCATTTTGTTTGTCAAGTCTCCATCCTGTCCCCAGGCCCAGTTGTGTAACCCATGACTCACACCTACCCCTCCTATGTAACTTGGTTCCTAAATGAATGGGGATGAATGCGGGTGCTTGAGAGACAAGGGCAGTAGGTCTAAAAATAGCTCCCTCTGAATGATGGAACCATCAACACCAATACCTGAACCAATGGCCCATCCCTTGGAACCACCCTCAGCCTTCAAGAAACAAAAGATGAGTCAACTCACCATTGTGCAAGGCTGGACATGCTCAGTAAGAACACCTGGAGCCCTCTGGAACAGGACTGACCTTGCCTGGACAGGCCCTCCCCATAGGAGATGAGAGGTAGTCTGTCTCATAAAAGGGGTAGTGAAGACTGACTCCTTGGGATGCTGGTCCTCTCCATCTGGACCAGCACCATGCCACACCACCTATCCACCCAGAGGCCCTGCCAGCGACCTTCCTCTGGACAACACCTACTGGACAAGGACCTCTTTCCAGCCTAGATAGTTAGCTATCACCCCCACCTTCTCTTCAACCAAGGTGTGAAGGGGTCAAGGCCCCAGGGGGCCAGGGTCGGACGGGGAACGCCGGAGTTCCGCCCAACTTTCGGGTGCCGACCCAGAAGTGTGGCCGGGGGCTTGTGTTTTCTCGGAACTCGGACCGGGCCGGACCAGGACTGGCCCAGAAGAATAAAAGGAGCCCACCTACCCCAAACAGTGGAGGAGTGAGGCTCCAGCCGGAACCTGCACCAGCGTCTGCGGAGCCGGGAGCCACGGAGCCGGGAACCGCGCAGACGGAGCCTTCACCAGCATCTGCGGAGCTGGGAGCCGTGGAGCCGGGAGCTACGCAGCCGGAGCTGGTGGCGGCGGAGCCGGGAGCCGCGGAGCCAGGAGCCACGCGGATGGAGCCGGCGGCTGCGGAGCGGGGAGCTGCGGAGCCAAAAGCCGCGCCGCAGGAGCCAGCGGAGCCGGGAGCTGTGGAGTCGGCGAGGAGAGACAAGGAACCGGTAACAGGGGGGCCGGTGGCAGCCGCTCCGGAGGGACCCGGAGCGGGAGGTCCTGACAGGGGGACCCTTCTCAGGCGGCTGCAGGTGGTTTGGCCGCTGAAGACGACCTGTGGGCAGGGAGGTAAGCCCCGCACCCCCGGGTATCGAGAGACAGTCAGTAGGGGTACGGAGACCCCAGACCAGCCGGAGCTAGCGGCACCTGGCCGGGCCAGGTACCGTAAGGACTCCTAAAGGGGTCCTGCAGTGTGAGGACTGCAGGACTGGTCGACGGATTAGGGCGCTGGGAGTCCCTGCCCAAGTGGGGCAGAGACTATCGGGAGTGGGAAGTATCCCTTCCGGTCCCAGAGGAGCAGGCGCAGTCAGCGGGTGGCTATTATACTATATTGGGACCCGAACAGAGGTGAACCCCTTCAGGGAAGCCCCACTGACGGAGGCTAGCCCGGAGGACCGGGCGAGGGTGTAGGGGAGGAGGAGCCCTCAGGACCCCTGGACTTTGGAGATGAGGTACGGCATCCGGACTGCCAGCTTCCCCGCACGGGTGAACCCCCATATTACACCAAGTCGTGGCAGGAGAGACCGGCGGAAGCGGGAACGGATAGTCAAGTACCCCCCTCCTCTCCAGGGGCCGTTACGGGGATACGGGGACTCACGTCAAGTGACACACCCCATCCCCTCACACAAGGACTTGGACTCTGCTTCTCTTCTCTACCTGGACTCCAGCCCTTCCACTGAGTCATTTTCTCCTGCTGCCATTGTGAGTGTTTGTGTGTGTGTGTGTGAACCAATAACTTCATGGGGCTGTGTGGTGTGTTGTCTGTTTAATAAACTTATTATTTGGACCTCTGAATTGGATTTTGCTTTACTGTGGTGCCGCCCTGCTCCAATCTCTTCTCCTTGTCCCTCTAATTTCTGTCTCATTTCTCCTGCTCCTGCTTCTGGCTCACTGCCACCTCCAACACCTGTCTTGAGCTCCTCTCTGCCTCCAAACCCCTGTTTCTTTGCCACTGTCTTATTCCCAATGCCTTTTCCCCTGAGCAACCAGGTTTCTGCCTCTCCTTCTTTCCTGGCTGCCTCCTCCTTGCCACCAGGCTTCTTTTTTTTTTTCCTTTCCTTTTCTCTCCTATGCTCCAGTGACCTTGAGGAACCCTGGGGCTACTTGATCTTAAGTAAACCCAAGCCTCAGTTTCTCAGTCAGCTTCTCTCTAGTCCACAAGTTCTTATCCTGGGTCTGGTAACTTTTACTCCCTACACTTTAACTCTCTCTCTCTCACACCTTAACATTCCCCCATGTATCCTAGGTACCCCAAGCACACACATACATACCATACCATCCAAGTTAGGAACCTACCTATGTGCAGGTGGGTTGTATGTGTGTGAACTGGTGAATATGTGTGTGTGTGTATATATAAACATTGTGTGCATGATACATGAATTAGTGATCTGTGTATGTGTACTGAATGAAACTTGATTTTTGTCTAATTTTTAGTGTATATGTGCTTGAATTGGTGATAGGTGTGCATGTGCCTAGGCTGGTTTGGATGTGTATGTGCCTGAGCTGGTAGTGTGTGTGGGTATGTGTGTGTATGCACCTAATTGATTTGTTTGTTTGTATATGTGCAGTTGTGTCACACCCTCCTATCTAACAGTGCAATATTGAGATCCTGAGAGTTGGCCTGACCCCACAGGGCAACACCAGCACATTAGGCTCCAGTGTGCCATTTCTGGAGCAGCATGGCCTTGAGGAGCCAGAGTGCCAGCTGACCCCCAAGTAATGGGAAAAAAGTAGAAGAGGCTCCAACCAGAAGCAAGTAGGCCCAGGGAAGCACCTTAGAGTATATAACAGTGGACGCTGATACTTTTATTATAGTTCATATTTTAAGTGTTCATTTTTAAGTTACTATCTCAAGAAAGAGGTGGTTAAGTTTGCCAGTTCTAACACAAATCAACACGAGACAGCCGGTGTGGAATTGGCCTCTGGTATAGGCTTGTACCAAAGACTGTTAGCTGACAGACAAAATAGTAATCATCTGTGGCCTTAGACATCAAGATGCTGATACCAGTTCAGGCTCTGGATATGGTAAGGGTGGGGCATAGGGGAGGTTTGAGCATCAAAAAGAAGCCAGGGTTTGGGACCCAAACACTCACTTGTGGGGGAACTGTCTCCCAGGAAGATAAAAAAAAGTCATGGCAGGAAAGAAGGAACAGCTACCAGAACACATGGGTGACACACACAAGGACCCACCCTGTCAGCTCCAGGAAGTAAGGCATCAGCCATGAAGGGACCCATGCTGTACAACATGTACCAGCACCAATGACCCACTGCTATACCAGAAGTAGTGATCTGCCATAACAATTCCTATGGGTGACTGGAACATGGATAGAAAAATATGACCTGGACCCTCAAGCTTATCTAGAACCTTGTTACACATTACACCTAGCACATGCTAATTGCACTTACAATGTTAGTACCCAAATGTTCAAGCCATGAATCATGTGCTAAGTAAAGTTAGGCAAGATGTATTTCTTGATCATGTACAATACATGTTAACCTAATATCAGACTGCTTCACAGAGGTAGTAGTCAGTGGGCTTCAGGTAGTGGGAGCTCAACAAAGATTTATGTTGGGTTCCATCCCCCCATTGCACCAGTTCAAGGCTCCTGAGTGATGCAGGGCTGGAAGCTACACTGACACCCAGTCCCCACAATGCACAGGAGCTGGTTTAAGGCTCTGGTGTAGGGTCTGGGACCAGCTCCATGCTGTGCCAGTGTCACTCACAGCCCCTGTGCCACACTGGAGCCTTGAATCAGCTCCTGTACAATCCCAGGGCTGAGACTGCAAATCAGCTGAACCCACTGAAGTCAGTTGCAGACTCTGGTTTGGTACTATTATCTATATATATTTAGATTACAGATGGTGCATCTAGACATGTGCTTACCTGCACCATAGACTAATTTCTGGCAGTGTAAAGCATCATAGTTTACACATGATAGTGTAGTGCATTATAGTGCAGCAAACTAATTTTCACTACCTTATGATAGTACTGTAGGGAACAGTATTATCTTACAGTGGTGAAAATAACTGCACATAAATGCAAGTGTAAATGCTGACCTGGGCATAAATTACACACAGTCAGCCCCAGCAGCCAGATCCCTGTCTGACATCTAGTCATATAACTCCATTCTTTGGGCACTCTCATGCCCCAGCCAGCCCCTCCACCACCTGAGTCCATGACTTGGAGCCTGTGGCTGATTCCCCAAGCCTGCTGCCAGCCTATTGCTGTTCCTCCCTGGCTTAGACTGCTGCAGTCTCAGGGCCACATGTAGATGCTGCACCTGGGAGCCATTCATTCTGGCACAAACTGAGCTGGAGTTTATCATGCCATACACAGTGAACATGCAGATGCACCCAGTAAGTACTGATGTTCAAAAGCTCATAAGACAGAACATAAAAATGTAAGAAGTTCCATACTGAATCAGATGAATGGTCAATCCAGCCCAGTATCCTGTCTCTGACAGTGACAGAAGCAGATGTTAGGAGAGCATTCAACCAGATAGATCTATGGTGATCTATCCCCTATTGATTACCATTACTGTCATCCACAATTATTGGTTTAGAGTTACCAGAGGAAACATCTGAAAACATTCTATTCAACAAATGTTAATAGATTTTGCATCCATTAATTTCTCTACTCCCTTTTTGAACCTGGCTTTGCTATCTACCTCTACTACATCCTGTAGCAATGAACTCCACAACTTAAGTATGTGTTGCATAAAAAGTACTTTCTTTTGTTAATTTTCAGCCTGTCTCCTTCTAATTTCAGTGTGTGTTCTAGCATTCTGAGACTTGGTGAACAACAGTTCCCTGTTTATTTGGTCCACCCCCTTCAAAGTTTTATATACCTTAATCATATTGCCCCTCAGCTTCTCCTTTCCAGACTAAAAAATCTGGGCTTGGCAACAGATCTATGCTTCTGATCTTTTTCGTTTCTCTTCCCTGTTCCTTTTCTAATTTTTCTACATCCTTTTTGAGATGCAGAGACCAGAACTGCACACAGTATTCATGATGTGAGCACACCATGAATTTTTATAATAATATGATGGTGTTCTCCATTTTGTTTTCTATTCCCTTTGTAATGATGCCCAATATTTTATTGGATTTTTTGGTTGCTGCTACACACTGAGCTGATGTTTTTAGAGAACTGTATATGATGACTCCAAAGTCACTTCCATGAGTTGTAACAGCTAATTTAAAACCCAGCTTTGTGTTCATACGCTTGTGATTATTTTCCCTTGCTGTATTACCTTGCACTTGTCATTATTGAAGTTCATTGACCATTTTTTCCCCCCACTTATCTCTGTGAGATCTTTCTGCAGTTCTCTATCAACTTGGGATTTTATAGGGACTTAATTAATACTTACTACCATTTAAATATAAAATGTGCTAAGTGTAATATAACCTGTGCTATGTGTAATAAGGCCCTTCCTAAATGCCATCAATTTCATGTCCGGTGGGTGCATCTACATGATGCACTAACAGTGCGGCAGCCTAATAATACTGCACAGTAGCACATGACAGCATAAACAGTACTAATACACTACTGCATAATATTATTAGGCTATTGTGTCAGAGCATCACTTAAAATGCATTTACCAGCGCTACTGCACACCAGCTCCAGTTACTGTGCATTTATTTAGTATTGATACAAGTATTAAATTAAATGTGCATTAACCATTGTGCTTTAATGAATATGTAGATGCACCCAGTGTGAAATAAATGGGAACTGAATATATAAGTGACCAAACAAGTGTTTGTGAACTGAAATAGAATCAATATCCTACTGAAAACAAAGAGAGGGCAGCATGTGGTGTGGAAGTAGAGTGGCAGTTGGAGACTGGATTTGTTAGGTGAAGTGCTGGGCTGTCAAGAAATGGTGAAAAAGACACTTGAGATGGCCAGCAGACAGTCTGGAGCTTGGAATGGAAATATATAGGATCTTGGTACTAGAGTTAAGAAGGCATAGAAATATTGCAGAACAGTATTCCTCCATATTTTGTACCCCATTTAATCAAAACTGTATCTTCATCTATTACATTTTAAGGCTTGATTTCCTAGTGTTCTATGTTTGCAAGACTGAGTTTACCACCAAAAGTGCTTCTTAGAACTCTTTCAGTTTATTTACCATTCATATGGTTGGTGCCACCCAGGCACAGACACAGGCATGGGTGAACTGGGCAGCTGCCCAGGGCCCAGACAGCAAGAGGACCCAAAAATTGAAAAAAAACTACAATTGCAAAAAAGTTTTAATATTGTGCATATGTGGGACTGGCAATGTTATCAGTTGAGAGCAAAGACATCAATACCACAGATGTGATAAAGACTTTTGCAACAGGTCTGATTATTATTATCATTATCTCTGGCGAAGGGGGGGTCCATTACTAAAAGTTCACCCAGGGCCACTAGGAGTCTCGGTACAGCACTGGTGCTACCATCACATTTCATATCCTGTCACCTACAAATAATAATAACCAGTTTCCCTTCCATATCTTGCCTTTTCATTCCTTGATCACAAGCCTGGTTTTACAATATTGTTTTGCAAAGTTATGTATCTAGAAAGTTGCATTTTTCTTATTTGAAATTTTCCATGTCTTAATCTCCTTCCCTAATCACATCAATATAACTGAACATTATAATCTACATAAAATCATGCTGACCTGCTTCCTTTTATGAAAGTCCTATAGTTTAAACTTGCTCAACATGATATTTTGGAGCAGATAGTTTTTTACTATGTGTCCCCTTGGCCTGAGTTTGCATCAATTATGCAACTACTGGGATGTTTGCAGTAATTGTTGATTTTCTTTTGGCTGTTTGAGTCTGAAAGTGCTTCTGATTTCTTTATTACACAGTGAGGGAAGGTGACTGATTGGATCTGTGATGGTGTTCAATTCTTTCTTTAGAGCTTGTGTCTGTGTAAATGCCCCATTGGCTATGTCTAGCAGGTTCTTTCTAACTGATGTTTAAACTGTAATCAGGGCATTTATCTCAAATTGAAGGTTCTCAAAATAAAAGTTACATCCAGGGAATTATACAAATATTCATAAAACATGATAATTGCAAGCCCCATGTGAAGATTTTTAGGAACCATAAAGACAAAGTACAGTTCAATAAAATAGTTGTGATGCAATATCATGGTTCAGAATGTATATGTGCAACACTGGATTAAAATGTCTGGGGTGAGATTCTGTCCTGGATGTCTCCAAAGCTCACCACAAAAATCATGATCTCTGGGGATTTTAGCCATCTTTGCATCTAGCCAGACCTGGGCTGCTCAGGGTCTTCAGAAGCTGGTTAATAGGTTAATTTCTATAACATGGAGTCTATCTAAATTACAGCACTATGGGCTGCAGCATAGGGTTGAGACTTGTCAGTTTTTTCCTGTGGTCACATTGAGTGTCTGTAGACATGTGGGATATCTGCTCAACCTATTGGAGAAGGCTCATTTAATCATTTTAGCATTAATGACATTAGCATGCGCCAGCAGCCTTGGTGTCTCATGTATTCAGCCTCCCTGCACTTCAAAATGGTGGTGGGGGTGCTTTAAATAAAGTTGGTCAAAAGAGCTCTAGTTAAAACAACCCCCCACCACCACCATTTTGAAGCATGGGATGCTGAATAGATGTCCAAGAACCTCTCTAATTAAAGCCCCTCCTTTGCCCCAAAAGTATGTATAAAGAAGCCCTATACATAGCACATATTTTATTATGGGTTTTCAAGGGGTTCCTCGTAAGGCAGCCTTTGAGATGTCTTTACCATGATTACACTGGAACAAAGAATCCCTCCCTTGCCCCACAAAAATCTAATTCACCCATGTTATATATGAACGTGGTGGGACAAAATTCTGTTCTGTTAATTCCTTCCAATAGGATATACAACTATGAAAATCTGAGCAGAATTTGGGTCATGATATTTTGGAAAATTATATATTCTCAATGCAATTAATATCCTTGCTCTCCTCTTAAGAGCTCTAAGCCATCTATTCACTGAATGTCTGAATCCTCTCAGAGCCAAATCCACCTCAAGATATTTCATGCAATATACAAGCAGATAATACCACAGCAAATGATTAATCCTTTTCTTCATGATGCAAGTCTTATTATTACAGGAATATTTTTCATACCTATTCTTATCCATTTCCTTTCAAACACTATTTATATTACCTCTTTAAAAAAGGAAAAGAAAAGAAAAACACATCTTGTTCCTCTGCTGCTATGGATGCCAAGCTACTTAATGATGGGAGGTTACTCTCTGTCAAGAGCTCCTGTCATTACAGAGCAGACTGTATACATATGCAGTATCTAGGCTGAGATATGGGTATAGCTACTCCAGCATAGATACCTCACTCAGTAGAAGAGAGCTTGCTAGCTGAATAATTATGAAATGCATTGATGATAACTTTGTTTATTTTTTTCCAGTCAGTGTCCTCAGTGTCAGAAGTAATACTAGCTGACCAGACAAAATGAACATATATATATATTTTTATACTGATGATAAATTAGAAGGAGTTGGTCCTAGCTGCTCTCTAAATTCAATCTGCTTCAGAAAGAAGGTAGAGGACCCAGTACCAATCATCTCCTGGCTTTATTATGGGCCATCTAATTAGCTACCCCTTGAGACTTTAAAATATCACAGGATTAAATGGTAGAGCTGTGTTGTCATCCTCTAAATCTAGGGCTTCTGCCAAGTGCCAATGACAACAACTAATACTGAATTCATTGGATCTAGGAATCCTTTACTAAAATAAATAACAAGAATTCAAGCCACTACTCTAAAGTATTCTTCCTGGACTGATTTTAGATAGATAGCTCCTGCCTCATCACAAATATTTGAGTTTTTGAGCATGTGGAACCATGAGTACCTTGTATTTTGGGGAAAGTTGGTGGGCATAACTTTCATGTGCACATATAGGGCACTTGTACATGTGATGGTCATCACAATGTACAAGTGACCAAAATGTCATTTGTGTGGCTCAATGGCATTGCCCCAATTTTGGGGGGTTTTAGATGAGTTTGCATCATTGCAAAATAAACTACATCCATATATAGTTTAGTTTGCAATAATTCATTGCAAGTGTCAGCTCACCCCAAGCCATGAGAGAGGCAGGCAGCTCTGCAGAAAAAAAGGATCGGGTCCCTCACCACTTTAGCTTTTAGTAGGTGCCTACTGAAGGCAGAAGTGGTGAAGGGCCCAATCTTTTTTTCTTTTTTTTCCTTTTTGGCAGAGAATTGCAGTTCAGGGGATGCTCAACCTGTGGGCAGCCTACCTCCTGACTGCAGGTAAGCTCTGGCTCTGACAAAAGAAAAAAAAGAATCAGGTCCCTGGCCATACCTGTTAACAGAAAAATTGAAATAGTAGGTTTCAATTAAAAGCTCACTGTTTCAATTTAGACAGCAAAGAATAAAACCCTGAAGAATAACCCCCCCATCATCTGTACACTCTAGTGCCCTATACTCATTGCTTTTTTAATTAATTTTATTGTATCAGAAATATGATCCATTCAACAACTTATAAAATGTCAGTGGCGTGTTTGGAATGCTTCTTCACAAAGACATTCCCATCCACCTGAAACCACACTTAAGGTTTCAGTAGTGGTAGTTAGGGTAATCAGGTTTGGCTTTGCTTTGTCCATTAAAAGGTTATACTTCTAGTTTCTATTGTGGTGTTGTGGCTACCTGATACAGCTTGGTGACACTGGATCTATTTTTCTACTGTTGTCCAGCCAGACTTTCATACTGTTACACAAATTGCCAATTGCTCAAATCACAAGCAAGACTTTATAAAGACAAGATGCCACATTTATTGATTACATGAGTTAGACATAGAGGTTCAGACACACCATTCATACAAACACACACAAATCATCATACACATCATTACACACTGGCATACACATACACAAAATAACACATACACCAGATATAGTTACCAGAAATAGTTGCTCAATATCAGCCCAGGGTGGCCAATCCGGGCTTACTGAGTAGATGATGATGATTTGAAGATAGACGATTTGAAGATAACAGCTGGAATGAGGTGAACAGATATATCTGTACTCTGATGAAACAGCAGTAGAGAAAGAGACTCACCCAATTTCTCATTTTCAAAGTATTCTTTTACAGGGATTGGCTTCCTTTGTTTTGTGCTTTGGGGTTTTTCCATACTCCGCTTCTGTTTTTGCGGTTGCTCTTCTTTTGTCTTCGGCTTATCTCAGCCTTGGAGAGTTCTTGTTGCCTGTCTGGCAGGATGGGTACATTCCTTCTCCTTGTTATCTTCTTTGTTCCTTAGACTTAAAAGGGATTCTTCAGCCATTCATTAATTAGTTTACTGACTGGTAACTTACATTTAATACTTTGTTGCTTACATAAACAGTTAAATCTTCTTCCGTCTCTATGTCATTCTTCCACACTTTTACACACATTCATACATAAGAGCTATGCAGAGTTCATTCATTATGTCAAGCAGAAGGATACAAAATGGAGTTTTCAAGTCACTTACAGGACAAGACTAACATGGTTACATTTCACTATTATTGCACTCTATGTTAACATCAGCTACATTAGTTCAGTTCTTGCTACAATACACATCATTGAAAATTCAGTCACTTTTATTTCCAAGCACTCCTTCCTGTGAAGTCCTCCTGTAGCAACAGTATTTATATAACTCCATAAATGGTTCAGGATCTCTGAGTAGACACTTGGCAAAGGGGGATCGTTACATAGAATCCTTGGCAGGGTTCCATACAATCTAGAACAGAGTCCTTTTGGGTGCATACATATGTATGTACTCAAAGGTTAAGGGTAAGGAGGTTAAGGGTAAGTTAGATTGCATTAGAAATGCTCGGGTGCTGACCTTACACTTACCAGGTGACCAGGTGCAGACCTTCCACTTAGATCCCTAACTAGGTTGAACAAAGTACAAACTGTACAGAAGTTCAAGACAGTTAGATTGGTCTAAAACTGGCAAACCCAACCTAAGTTAACTCTACCTCTGAACTACATATAACTTAGATTGGGTTTGCCATTTTTGGCCCAATCTAACTGTCCTGAAGTTTTGTACAGATCCTACCACAGTCCCAGGGCTGGGAAAGCCCAGCTGCTGGCCCCAGCCCGGGGGCTGCATTTTTCCTACCCCATTCCTGGCACTGGGCTATTTTTATCCCCAGACCCTGTCCTCACCCCCAGATGGACAACTTCTCTCACCCCAACATGGACCAGACCACCCCTCTTAAGCCTGATAAATCCACCCATCCTGAGAGCCCCTCCCAGTTCCAGTTTTAAAAGAATTCACTAGTGCTGGGAGCCTATGGAAGTAAGTTGGGGTGCAGGGAGGAGCAGGCAGGATGGGGGTTGGTTCACCAGGGGGTTATTTGTCTATGAATAGGGGGTCAGGGGGCTGTAAATAGCCCCTGGTCATGGGGAATTGGGGAGAGAGTTCCTCTATTGTCCCCATCCCTGCCTGTGGACCCTGCAAACCTTCTGGACCCCACCAACCCTGCTACCCCCCCTCCTGCTCCCTCAGTCTCCCTCATAGTCCCACCTGCCCCTCTGACCCCCCTCCCCCAGAGCCTGTTTATTCCCCAATACCTCCATGACACTGCCCAACCTGACTTACTTTAGATCATGTGGTCATAGATCAATCTAACCTACCCCTAACCTTCCTGAATGTGCACACCCTTTTTGCTGCACTTGAGTCTAGTTTAAAAAACAGATTCCACAGCCTATAAAGTATATCTTCAGCCTAATTTCTACCTGCCAACATTCAGAGCCAAGAAATCAGGTATTGAATGTTAAATATTTTTCAAAGTTTTCAAAGTTTTATGCAACCGGGGACTGTGAAACTTTGTAAAAATAAAGTCTGCTAACATGGACTTAAAGGAAGTTTGGGTCTATACTTAAGAATCATAAGGGCCTATACTTGTCCTCTTTAGATGGTAGAGCGTTGGCCAGTTTCTGAGATACTCCAATGGGCATAGGCTATAGGCCATATGGTAGGCCTGAGGCCACTTGTCCAAACTGGCTGTGGATTAATAGAAGAGGTTTGGGGGTCTCTGGATTATTACTTGCAATGACATGAAATTAGTTTCTTCTGTCTATTGTATGTATTATAAACACTCAGAACCCTCTTAAAAATGAGTGTTTTAGAGAATGAAACTAGAAGATAAAACTCTGTGCCATGCACCGAAGACTAAAACTTAAAATGTTAGAAAGAATGAAATGTTAAAAGAATACATTTTCTGCACATTAATCTGTACATTGTAAAATAATGCACCGTAACCCACTCTAAATTAACCAGTGAAGGAACAACTTTGTAAAACATTAAATTCTTTAAGTATCAAGCTTGTGTATTTCACACTGCTTTATTCTAAATGGGCAGTAAAGGATAAAACATTTAATCTCTTTCAGAATAAGAATACTAACTACACCTATTTTAGCTATGAAACCTGTAATGAAAAGGAATGGTAATAACCTAAAATAGATGACACAAATACTGTTTTTTAAAGTAAGGAATGACTAAGAGTTGGAAAAGAGCACAAAAAATGTTTTTATCTATCATCTAAGTAATTTTTCTAATCTAATCTATTTTCAGCAACTCTAACGTGCCTGTTGCTATAGCATTTAGGCAAACTGTGCCTAAGAAAGATGACTGTCTAGAACTCTCCAGAAAGAAGATAATAGCATCTGTATCTTGTGGGGAGAGGAGAAAACTACTGAGAATGTAGTATTATTTTAGATAAAAGGGGATAGACTTGTTTAGCAAATGAATTATGTAAAAGTGAGAGAGAAGTTAAGAAAGAAAGACACGGTGAGTAGATGTTTGAAGATATATAAAAGTGCATGAGGAAGTTACTAGGGATTTTCAAGTGCCATTAGAGAATTCCACTGTGACTTATTTAATTTTACCATATCATAGACTTTCTACAGCCATCTGAGTGTTGGACTATGCATTCATTTTTCAAGTGACAATGGCTTGTTCATCAAAAGAAAAATAGAAGTTAATATTTCCCAACGTTCTCAATGCAAAATAGTTATCTGCTGAAAATTTGCAGGTGCATGAAAATTAGACGTCTTGGTGCTCCTTTCTATTTCATGTGATAGAAACTTGTAGAACCTTATGACTACTCTTTTGTGAAACCAGGTACATTATAAAGAACTTCACCTTAGAATATAATGCACATGCCGCAAAATGCAGCTAAGTAAAACCAAAACTAAATGCTTCTCACTTATCACTTCCTATGTCCCAAATATCTTCATGAAGAAACCACAGGGTTAGTATTATGCCTTGTAATCAGTCTCTTTTCTCTAACCCTGCATCACCTTACTCTCCTGACGCTAATGCTATGTTTATGATTTAGCAGCGGCAGTTCTGTAGTCATATTATAGCTACACTGTATCACCCACACTATCTTTCCTCATCAGAGCCCACTGACAGAAAGATCAAGCACGAGCCAGCACCAGACACTGCTCTAACAGACCGTTTATTCCAAGACAAAATACATTTCCTTTAACATTTCATTACACAGAGCCTCATCTAAATATTTGGTGTAGTGATATTACTGCATCAGTACCTGCTTTGAATAATGGAGGTGATGCTAGAGTTAGGCTTAAGCTACACTTGAGGCATCATGGGGATATACTGGCATCTAATATACATTGGCACCTGATATACAGGTGGGGACCCAATTTTATATGGAAAAGGAACTCTCTGTATTTGCATATGACCCACGACCAATAGGTATCCTTCAAAGCTGTGGTCATTCTACCACTCAGACTGTTTTTGTCCACCTAAGATACAGGAGTGCTCAAGACCCACCATTTATTGAAAGGGGAAAATGTTGCCATGATCTTCAGTAAAATGCATACTTAATATTTTTGAAGTATTAAAACTAAGATCACAACTAACGATATTTCAAATATAGGCATCAGGTTAACTAATGAGAGTTGAAATAGTCCATTTTTTAAAAATTCCTGCCCACTGTACATAGGTTTCATATTGCACTATCTTCCAAGTATCTTGAAAACTAAATTATGACAAACAATTTTGTCTAGTATTTATTAGCAGTTTTGAAAGCTTGTTTCCAGAAATCTGTAGAGAGCTATTGAATGTTATTCACAGCACTGTTTAAATCTGGACCAAAGTGAATGCTTGCCAATGCCCAAGAAAGAACATGGGAAAGCTTGCATTCATGGAGTAGCCAGCTGCTGCTGTTTCCAGCTCATTTTGCTGCTTCCTCTTTTCTTCCTTTGCTCATAAATGCTTTTTTGGGTTGGAGACGGAAACTAAGGTAAAAAAAAAAAATGATGGAAAGGAACTGAGGACACTTTAAAAGTGAGACCAGCAGCATCATTTGATTAATTAGAAAGAGCTATTAGTTGTGTTTCAAATGGAACTAGACAAAACACTAGAAAATCTACATTAGCAAACCATTCAGCATCAACAAATGAATAGGCAAGGTGAAAGAAACTAATACATCTCTCTCTAATTCCTAAGAATAGGAAAAAAATGTGAAAGAATGGAAGATTAATAGCAAAAATAACTCCCCTTTCCCTGATTACATTTGTCTCATTAAATTACAAGTAGATATTATAGCTTCATTTGGATCACTTTTTTAATGAAAATATGACTAAATAAATAAGACTTAGCAGTCATGGTGCATTTTCCATGTTCAAAGCACTCCAACATGAACTAATTAACTAATTAAAAGTATTCTGACTAGATGGTGTTCAAGGTGTTGATTGATTAAAGGTGCTGAAGACATGATTATGTAAAATAACCCTTGATACTGTGATTTCTTAGCCATTTTTCTAAGTTTGTTTTGACAAGAGAAAAGAAGTGGAAGTCTGGGTCAGATAAAACTCCTTAGTGCCTGGACCTACTAATTTGTGAGCAAAGTCAATAGTTTAAAGTCATTTAATAAATGCTTATGAACATAACATTATGGAATATATAAAGACATTGATAGAAGGAAATTGTGTTGCCCTGATTTTCTGTGTAACAGGTCATACTTTTCTTTTTCTTGTAGCTGTTTAGACTGGACCACTTGTGATACCTAATGGGGAGAAAGAGACACCTCACTTACCATAGCTAATATACATGATGACACTGTAGTCAGTGGCTCCAAAAGGAATGCTTCAATCAGTACTTATGACTACAACAACCATTTTTTGTAGGAACATTATATAAAAGGCAACCTATGCCCAATCATAGTTCTAATAGACAAGTTGAATGATAAAGAAATGAATTCACTATAAGGACAAATTGTTTTGTGGCCCAATAGTCAGCAGAAGATGGCTGGAAACAGAACAGGCCATTACCAGCTGCCAATACCCTATCAAGGCTGAGAAGCATGCCCTGTCCAGTTGCTTCACTGCAGTGTGTGACAAGACCAGTCATTCAGGAATATGTCCAAGACAAAATGAAAGTGCTTAGATATTAGCTACTTGGAGTTACTGGCTTGGGTGGAATAGGATCATGTTGCCTAGAAACTCCACACATGCCACTTAAATGTCTTGGAGGAAGAGTAGGATTTGGACCTTTATGTTTTTCATCTAATAGATATCACAGAAGTTAAAATCCCCCATTACCATTAGTTCATACTTTTTAAATATTCTGTGTTACCTGCATAAAGAATTCTTCATCTACCTCCACCTCCCTCTTTTTTGATCTACAGTAGATCAACACCATATTACAACTGCTTTTTTTCCCCTAGACATACTACAAAGATCCACCACTCACTTTCTCCTGGATCATTTTATAGATAAAGCAAACATATCCAGTTTTGACATACTGTGCAACGACATGGCATTAAATTCTTTCTGCTAGCTTCCTTGGCCTATTTTGCTAGAACAATCTATATCCTCCAAAGCTAACAGTGCAGTTATTCCATCCACCAAGTTACTATAATGCCAAGTAAGTCATCATTTCCTTTATGTACTCTGACTTCAAGTTATTCCTGCTTGTCTCCCATACCACTTGCATTTGTATATAGACACTAGTGAAGATATTTGGAGACTTCCCTACTCTTTTTCTTCTGGCATCCCTATTGTGGGTTTTTTTCTGATCCATTCTCCATAATATGTTACCTTTTCTTTTAATTTCCTTGGATCCAGACACAGTCATTTGAAGGTGTCATTGGATCTAATTCATAATCCAAACATTCATGCCTCCTGCCAATTCCAACCATACTTCACTTGCTAGTGCAGGGGAAACTCAGCGAAATGGTCCCAGGCTTCCCCTACACCACCAAGTTGACTGAACCTGATTCTCAGTTGGGACCTGAGACTAAACTGAGACCTGGAACCAGCCCCAGTCAACAATCAGCTGATTGTCAAAACCCCTACTGGGCAGCACACATGGTTTTTATTTATCCCTGTCCTGGCACCCAAGGACCCTAGGAGTGGCCTGCCACAACCTGATTCCAGGACTGACATGTGCTGGGTCCTGTAAAATGATGTGGGCTTCCCCCTGGGCATCACATGGGGTTTTTCCTCTCCCTGGTTACCAGCATCCTGGGTAGCCTGGTGTAGCCTGATCTCGGGGTCCCTGTGAGCCAGGACCTACCAAACTATGAGTCCTGCCCAGCTGGGCGGCACATGGGATTTTTACAGATCCTTAGGTCCAGGAACTGTTTCTTCCCTGCAGCCCAAGTAGGTAAGGGACTGTTTTGTCCCAGGCCCTAGGACTGTCCCATGCTCTTATCCTGACAGCTTAGCGAAATGTCAGAATCTGGCATGGGCCAGGCCCAGCCAACCACACATTCAATTTAAGGTGTGGTACACATGAGTCTGTATTATCAGCCCTTACCTTGATTTGGAGGTGCGCGCAGGTTACTATTTAAAGTGTGACTAACTTGTTATTTATGTTTTAAATGTAATGTGTGTCAGGGGCCTTGCTAGAAATTCTGTACTGGGGTGGGCTTTTTTTCTTCTTTTTTCTTTTTTTGCAAAGGAATTTATCTTAAAACCCTCCCACCAGGTTAGCTCAGACATTGATAGCGGTAGATAAAGCATATCTTAACCAACGTGCTGAAATAGCCACAGCTGACCTTTAAAAGAGACAGGAAATGGAAGACAAGCTAGAAATGCTAATTTTATTTTAGAGACAAAGGTAAAAATCATGAATACTTCTATGTCTGTAATAGAAACATTGCAAAAAAGGAGCAAATTACAACACAGCCAATAATAATCTTTATTTCTTACCATTTTTTTTCTGGGATCAATGCTTCCCCTATTTTACAATACTCACATACAACACACAATTTTCCCCAAAAAACAACGCTGTTGGAAATTGATTGGGAGGGGGTACATGTCTTATATGAGGATGTAGGTAAGAAAGGGCATGATACTGTGAATACTAAACTGCCCAGCCCCTTTTCCAGCCCAGTTGGCAGTCAATGGCACCTGCCGAGTCAGCTAGAGAACTGGGGCCAGGCAGTAATGCTCCAGCAAAATTGGCCCTTAGCTGACTCAGTAGGGTCTGCCAGCTGAGCCAAACTGCCTAGCTCCTCTTGTGGAGCTAGATCAGCTCTGAGCTGATTCAGTATGCTCTGCTAACTGCCCACTCAGCTTGAAGAAGAGCCAGGCACTTCCACTCCAGCAATAGTAGCAGTCCCTGTTTTTTTCTTGAGCAGAGCTGGATGGGCAGCAAATATTGCCTGCTGTGTTACCTGAGGGACCTATCCTGCTGGTGCCAAATTGCTTGGCCTCTCTCTACAAGCCAGTTGGACCCCTAGCTAACCTGTCAGGAACTGCTGGCTGCCCACCCAGTTCAGCTTGAGATAAAAAGAGGGGCCAGAAAGTTTAGCTCAGCCAGCCTGCTGCATCCTGCAGCTATGGGGTTACCAGAGCAGCCACAGAATTGTGCTTCTCTCTTGGACTGCAGCTGCCTATGTTTTCCCTGTGAAAATACCATATTTACTGAAAAAATGCCATATTTACTGGTATTTTCAAGGAAAGATCTTTTTTTCTTCAATCCACCTTCCAAAAAACAAAGTGTGTGTCTTATTCAGGGCATGTGAAAAAATAGGAAATATATTGCACAGTTGAAAGCAGGAAGTTATTGAAATGCAGTAATACATCTCAGATTAAATGTGCAAAAGTTGATTAGTTTCAGGGGGGTTTTGTTTAGACAATATCCACACCATATAGGAATAGATGTGATTTTCATAAGGGAGCTAAGGGTTGATTTGTATGAAAGTTTTCCCCTGAAGATACTAGGGAAGAGCTACTAATTTTGTTGTTAGTGTTGCTGGGCTTATTTCATATCTTTATTTAATTTCTGCATTTGTCAAAAAAATTCAGAAGTCAACATGTTTTTTTAAAGGAAAAATATCAAAATAAAAATAAACATTGTGTTCCCAAATATTTCATTAGAAATAAAGCATGTTTCTGAACTGGCTGCACACAAAGACAATCTCACCATAAGCAATTTAAGAGATGAACTGTTAAATTTTAATGCCACACAACCTTCTGCTAATATTTTTTGTTGTAAGATGTAATTTAAGTTTTAATTATTCTCTAGGATAACCACTATGTAACTTGAACTGGCAGTACATTAGTTAATGGAGCCATAATTTTGGTGCTGAACATCAATATTGATAACTATTTCATAGCTAATAATTCTAGCAAATTGTTCATCTACAATGCATTACCACCAGTACTGAATACAATGTGGGTATTGGGGTAGAGGAAAGTGTAACAGTTGCTTACTGACAATGTTTGATAGGGAGACGTATGGGATTTCAAGTCTTATTTACAAACTTCTCAGTATCACCAGTTATGAAAATCTCAGGCTTCCTCTCTGGTAGGAACACATATAGATTAGCTTTCAGAAATACAGTTGATGGGCACTGGAGAAATTCAATATGAGTGTAACCCCACTGAAATGGTAGTAGGGAAGAATTTTGTTTGTCACGACATGCTAATGTCTTTTTCCTTTAATGCCTTTCATTGCTTTTAGAAATAACATAACGTGTTGACAAGAGTTTTGACACATTAACCAGGATGTGTTACAGTCCTTTGTGTGCCCTGCATGGCTGGATATACATTTTGAACAATAAGACACAGTGTGTCTTTTTAGGATTTTTGGTGTCATCCTGGAATGTATTAGTTTTGGACATATTACTTAAGTACCTACTGAAAGGTATTGTCATCTCTGAATAGCTTCTGGTTCCTTAATATGCACTGAAACTCTTAAAAATAGGTATGTTAATGCTTATGGAAGGTACCAATCTGACAGCCTTAAAAAGTGAAGTCATTTATTAAAAAATGGATAGCACCAAAGCATAATTTCCCTCACTGAAATGCCAAATCACATCTGTTTATGCATGGAAGAGTCACTTAAGCTGAATTGATCTCTTTTCCCTTATAAGTGCCCCTTTGGTCTTTAACCTGATTGTGGAGATTGAAAACAAAAATGCCAGCTACAATATGGATCTCTTGTCCTCCATCTATTTACTCCTCTGTGAAATATGAAGTAACATAACCAGAAGGAAATATGACTACATCCTGATTACCACCAAAAAGCTTGGAGGTAAGCAGACTATTCCAACTTTTCTCTGAGTCTAATCTGCATATAAAATGAACTGTTCCAAACAGGACATTTTACCACACCTTTAGCTCTCCTATGAAATATAAACTTCCATTTCTACCCAGGAGAACTTTTACAATCCTTTCTCCGATTCCTGAAGAAGTGTGTTTGTGCCCGAAAACTTGCAATTATTTATTTATTTATTTATTTTTGCAAATATCTAGTTGGTCTAATAAAAGATATCACCTACAATGAATCCTGATTAATGGTGAGACACATTGTAATGCACCACAGATTCAGCCAATTTAAGGCAGGATAAAATGGCAAACAAGACGGAAAGATGGTCCATTCTTACACCATGCCTTAAGTTGAACCTGTGGCATGTGTCTCAGATCTGGGGCCTGACCCGGATGATTAGTAAGTCCTTGGGATGGGGCTCAAACACTTCAAAGCCTAATGCATCATTATACTAATGTCTGCCAGGTGCCTTAGAACTGGACTGATGCACAGAAGGGGCTGGCTAAACTTCGCCACAGATTACGTTTATTTCTTGGCTAAAAGCACCATAGGGTAGGGGAAATAGTTGCATATTTATAAAGGGCCATTCATTTCTCCACATCCTAGCCTGTTTTCTTATAGCAAAGCATTTAGCAGAATTCACAGATTTGTTAGAATCTGACTGGCTACACCATAAGCACTTGTACTATGGCCTTGAACTTGTGATGTCTGAGTTTGTTATCAACAGTGAACCTTGGCGCCTGCACCGCCCCAGCCCACACTTTAGCATATCATCTGTCCATGCTTTAGCATTCATGTTAAAGTTGTCATCATATCCTTAGTTGATGCAGGTTACATTCATTTTAGATGGCTTCACTGGTTAAATTGTTACACACTACTCCCTTCGAATTCTTAGCACAAGGACCTTTGAGAAATAAGCATAAAGCAATACAAAAGATAGTTCTTGGTTACATTATATCAAGTGGGTTAAGGAAGAAAATGTATTCAGTTTTACAGGTTGCCTTGATTCATAAACACTAAGTGTAATCAGGAATCATTTAAAGATGTGTTCATTCATTTTTATGAACTGAGGTCCTTACAAACACTTCACGAACTTTGGGAATACACTTTCATGTTCAGATGCACAAGCCCAATTCTAAAGAGAATTCTGGTAATTGATGCATAACACTTAAAAAGGAATACATGCATTCAGAATATGTAAGCTGACCTGGCACCTGGAGCTAGCAACATAAGATAGGAGGCTTTGGGGTAATAGTGGGAGATAACAACATGGTATTTATACTGAGGTCCCCCCTTTCTGTTCCTGTTTCAGAGAGAGAGAACGCTTGTCTGCAACTTCAGTGATAGAGTGAGAGTGCTTCCATCATGGGCTGTGGAAGGGTATATGCCATCCCATGACTAAGGGGGGAACAAATCTCTAACTTAGAGGACTTGTGTGTTTCTCCTAGTTCTGTTTTGTACTTTATATGTAAAAGTAACTATTGGATAAAATTCAGAAAGACTCCTCTAGACAAGAACTGGGACTTTATGTTCTAAGCACTTTAAGAGTATCCTAAGCACTCAGCAACAAAGTTATGATCTCTTTTACTCTCTCACTGCCTTTTCCACACCCTCCCCCTATCTCCCAGGCCTTGTACACAATCACAGCCTCAATAAGAGAAGTGTTCAACATCATACCCCCAGGTAGGGCATGCCTTTTGAAGGTAGGAGATGTGAGTTTGAATCCATTCATGCAAAAAATGGCGTTGAATCCAGATCTCCCCCATTTTAGATGAATGTTTTAACTGCTGGCTTATAAAGTCAAGGGGAAGCACCTCCGCTATGGGGGTGCAGTGGAGTGGTCACACTCCCCTTTATTGTACAGTGCATGCACAGTAAGCTCTCTAAGCTCATCAGCATGTTAGTGCAGCTACTGTATGTGCCGTGAGCTCTGAGCTCACCACCTGATGAGTATGAGCACTAGCCGGACCCTCTGCTTTTACACAGCTCCTGAGCACAGGGAGTGATTGCTGCTCCCACTGCTCATCCCTGCTTCCCCTGATTCTGAATTCAGTACAGTAAAGGGGGAAGGGAGAGAAAGAGGGTATGGAGAGTGAGCTGCAGCCATGTTCAGGGCCTGGGCTCTGGAGCTCATGAAAGCAGACGCTGTGGCCAGAACCTGTGCTGATCAGCTCAGAGAGTTCCTGGCAATTGTGGGTGCATGTGCCACACAGCTGAAGAATAGGGTGACCACAATCCATGTACTGCAATTCTGAGGCTCTCTTTATTTTAAAAGGAAATAGCCACCATTTCATTTTGAGTGGATCTTTATCCTTTGGTATGTATTTGACCTGCACTAAGAATGCCTCCCAGACTGAGCCCCTCTGGGCAATGAAGTGGAAGAATGCTTACTTTCTGAATTTTGATTTGGATAAAGTTGCTCAGCACTTTCAGAGCTGGGGTTTCTGAGCAGGTGCAGAGTCACAACAGAGGTTTTGACAGAGTTTAGGTATCTCCATAGTCAGCTAAGAGCTAAGCAGTAATTTTCAGGGTCCTAACATTGGACTTAGAAACCTAAATTCTACCAAGGTCCCATTATAAGCCCTTTTCCTTATTGTTACCATGCAAACACTATTTTTCCTGTAGCTTTTGAAGTTCCCAACAAACTGAGTTGATTACTTATTGCTATAATGACTGAAGATAGCTTTGGTTTTTAAGTTATTTTATTATTATTGCAATAATAACCAAACAGACTGTCCATCCCTTGAATCATACACACACTCTTTTGTTTTTCTGGTTTGGTAATTTAAAACCAGACATATTCCCAAAGAATATAGCCCTACAAGAAACAGTTGACATAGAATGGTGCTAAGCCATGCCCAAGCCTGAAAAGTAAAGAATAGCTTATTTGAATAAAAACTCCCAAGGCTTGGATGACCGAATTCAAACAAAAATATTTTGTTTCTGAAATTCATGACCACAGAGTTTGAGAATAGATTCTCAATTGCCTTTTACTGCTTGTTTTTTCCCCTGATATGGCAGAAGAACTTTACATATCTGTATCTTAGACACATTGAAAATATAGTATCAAAAATCTATTTTCAAATAGCAATTCATTCAAACTGCATAAATTACAATAAATCCATTTCAGAAGTATAAAATATTCTAGGAAGAGTTGAATGTGGAGATCAGAGACAACTCATACCATATATGATACTTTATAAAACATTGCTCTTTAGGGAATTTGGTTAATATTTTTTTCAATATTCCTGGACCAGATACTTAGTTGGAGTAAAGTGACATAATGCTATTGGCTTTAAATAAGTCCATTTATTTACACTCCCTTTAACTAGCTAACTACTGTTTTTACACTGATTTCAAGAGACAGGATTATATTTCCTTGCCATCTCACTGATGCACAGCATTGTGATGCACAAGCAGGAGAGCTAGGGATGTGATCTCTTCTGAAGATCCTTTCTTTGGCTTTATTAATCTATATTACAGAAGGTCTATCTGGAGAAAAGTAATGCTTTTCTTCAATCACAGATACAGAAGTCTTTGAAATTCAGTCGTTAAAGAGAACTCTCTTTGTATTGCACAGCCTCAAACTGTGAGCAACAAAGTCCATAAATAAAAGGATGCCACACCGCTCATAGGTTATCTGTTTAACAACCATAGCTTTGTTCCTGTTTCTGGCTGAACAGGTTTCAGTATGCTAAGCTCCTGCCATTTCCAAACAATTGACTAAAAGGATACCCATTGAGATTTTAAGAGCAGGAACAATCAGAACATAGGTTTAAATCAATGTAAACTCCACAGGTAGATTGATTTTTTTTTTTAAGCCTAGATTATTTATTTTGTTATTATATGAAACAAAAGTAGTGGGATGTCTTTAGTGATGTGACCATGATTTATCTTCTTTTTTAGAAGAGACTTCTTCATGTATATTTACAAAGTACATCCATACAAATGCTATGAAATACTGGATGCACTGAAGTCAATGTAAACATTCCTTTTGCATCAAGCGAATTACGGGCATTCGCCACTGATGTGTGTGTGTGTGTGTGTCTACGTTTACTTAAAGCTATTTTTTGTCATGGCTTACGTGACATTATTTTCCATTTATTAAGTATTAGAATTCTATGACAATTGAGAGAATCTGTTCAAAATGTATTGATTCTGTATGAAACTATAAACTTCATTTTTAACTTTAAAACTCTTTTTGAATGTACATCCCTATGCCTTCTCTGTTGTCCTTTCATTCCATCTTGGCATAAAATTCATAAGTGTCATTGAAAAAGAGCTGACAATAGATGTAAGTGTGACTTAAGTGTGCTGTACCTCATGCCACTATATTGGCTCTGAACAGTCTGAGCCTGTATTGATTCAATTTTTGCAGGTTAGTCTAACCTGGCTTGGCTAAACCAGCTTTTAACCACACAGACATTCCCCCTGGACTGAAAAAATGCAGGCACATGCCTGCAGTGACTCAGACGAGAAGCCAAGAACTGCTAGAACAGCCCTCCTTTCCCTTCCATAGTGCTGAGCGGGGGGCGTGGCCAGGGCCTGGCAGAATGCTCTGATTAGGGAGCATTCTGTCCCCTCCTGACCAGCCTGGTAGGGAATTGATAATACAGTGTTTATCACCCCTAACTAAGTGTTTATCACCCCGTTAAGAAAACAACAGAGGGTCAACCTCTTCCTGTTGATTCTGCCTTTGTCCCATCTGCAACAGCATGGAACATAGCCAGCATGTGGTCTACTAGCTAATGTAATGTTTCTGTGTAAGACAGAGGGGATGGTGTCTGCTTAGGGGAAGGAGGGCAAGCTGAAGCCAGATAGATGCTTGCAGTTTCTGCTGGTCCTAAAGCCAGGGAGCAGGGGGGAGAAGCCAGCCCTGCTGTGGAGCAGAGACCCACCCAGCCCAGAAAGCATGCCAGGATGCTGGAGGAGTCTGATTTAACTTAAAGCAGCAAGGTGTCTGGGACAGATATTGCAGAAATCAGTTTGACCCAAATCAGTTAATTCAGATAGCACATTCAACCAGGTTATCTCAAATCAGTTTCAGCCATTTTTAAACTGGCTTATGTGCACTGAACATCTGTTCTATTACAGTTTTAAAACAGTTTCTGATCCCTTAAAACAGTTTATGTGTAATATCTGTCCCTAGCCCCAGAAACCCATCCTCATTAGAAGGTAGATTGCCAAATTCTGAGCCAGCTGTAGCTTCTGGCCAGTTTTCCAGGGTAGCCCCATGCAGGGGCAGATCCAGAGGAAATGTAGTGGCATGGCTGAACCCCTCTCTCTTTTAAATTGGACAATGTTGAGAACATCTGAAAACTTTTTAAAATCCCCAAAACAGGTAAGAATCTCCCCTGCTTCCCCTCCATGCTCAAAGGGACATCCCATCCCTTCCGATTCCCTTCTCCCGCTCCTATATTTATGGCTCCTGCTGTCTATGCTGTCCTAGGGGTTTAGAAAGCTTCTAAGCTGCTCCTACCTCCTCCATCCAGGCTGTGTATGGGTTTGGTGCAGATGGCAATGGATGGAAGTAAGTTCCCACTCCTCACACCTGCCCCTGGGGGACTGGGCATGTTTGGGCAACCCGTCCTTTTCCCATTGCCACTGCTTCCACTTCCACTGAGCCCAACCCCCAAACAGCTTGGCTGGAGTGAGTGAGAGATGCTTTGAAGATTTTCCCTTCTCCAGGACAGTGGGGAAAGCAGCAGGGAAAGGGACAAGACTTTGAGTATGGAGAGGAAGGGGGCTTCCTTTCCATGGTCAGAAAGTCCACAGAGTTTCCTGTGGTGTGGTCTGTCCAGATTAGTGTATTTTGTGGGAGAAGGCTGGTAGAGGTATGCAGTGACCCCTGAAGTACATGTGGCTGCTTCACACCCACCTTTGCCACTCCTGGATAATCTCCTGGCCTTTCAGAAGTTTAGCCTTGAGGTTACCAAGGTATGGATGGTGGTGGCTGGATCCGAGTATGAAAGAAAGGGTCACAGCCTTCTCACCACAGACAGTTGATGAGAAACACACATAGCCACTGCTACCACCTGTAAATCCAGCTGAAGCAGGAGATCCAGAAATGCCCCAGGTCTGTGAACCTGAGTGACAAGGGGAAGCTGAAACCTATCAGTGATGGGTGTTTCAGTTCCCTCCCCTCCAAGTCCCAAGCATAGAAATGGTCCCAATGCGATGGTAAGCACTTGACAATTGCTACCATCAAGATCTCCCTGCTAGGAAACAGAAGAATCAATTTAAAGCAGTTGTATGAATATCCACTAGATTATTTGAACACTTTATCATCACCTGATAGTCAACTGCATCAAAGGCTGTTGAAAGATCTAGTAAGATCAGCAGGACACAATTTTGACTATCAATCTCCAGGCAAAGATGATCACTCAAGGCAGAAGCACAGTCTGTGTGCTATAGGCATGATGGAACCCAAATTGACAGTTGTGCTTCTTGTGCCATTCACTCCCCCCAACAACAGCCCCCTGGCTCTGTTTGCACTCCTCACTCCCCCCCGCCACAGTCCTCTACCCCCCACCCCCCTCTAGCCCCCACCCCACTCTACCAGAGGGGGCCATCAGCTGCCAGTGCTACAGGGCCAAGGACCTGGGTCCACAGCCCCCAGCTCCCAGGAGGAAGTGGTGTCTGCTGCAGTGGAGCAGAGCCCACACACCCCCCTCCCATTGCCTGCTGCCTCCCTGCTCTGGGCTCATATGGAGGGGTGGCTCCCTGCTGGTGCTGACAGTCCCAGGGGGAAGGGGAGGCCCTTGCCTCCAGCTCTATGTGCAGGGCAGGGCAGGGCAGGGACAGGTACAGGCTTGAATTCCCACCATTCATCTTTCCCCCAAGGCCTCCACAACCCAGCAGCTATGACCCAGTACTTCAGGGAAGAGTGGGGTAATGTGGGGATCTCCTTGCCTCTGTGATCTCTGTGGTGGTCCAGCAAGATGCCCCCTATTAGTGTGGGAGCAGCAAGGGGCACAACCCTGTGCCTCTGCCCTTGCTGCTGCAGTGTGCACTGGGAATGTGTTGCCAGGGCAGCAGCATGGAATTTGCAGTGACAAGGAGATCTCAGTGTCGCCCCACTGTGCCCTGCAGTAACAAGTCACAGCCACTGGGCTGTGAAGGCCCCAGGAGAGGGCATCAGGGTGGCAGTCTAAGGCCAGAATGGCCAGCCTGGACCCACCCCCACCACTCACACACATCTGGGGGGGTACAAGTTTACAACCCTGCCTTCCCCAGGAAAGTGCACAGTGGCAGAGAACAGGCCCTATACCCCCATCCCCCAGACAAGCTGCCCACAGCCCTGTCCCATACCCTTCCAGGGCCCTGTGGCCCCAGAACCCACACACTGCCCAGCTGGGCAGCAGCCCCAACCCCAGCCCTAGCCTAGCCCCAGCCATAGGTGACTGGTAGGGGGTGCACAGGGGTGCACCTGCCCCCCTGATGGGGCTGGTGCCCCCCTGACGCCTGACACTGATGCTGTTGGTAGGGCTGGTGCCCTCCTCCCGCAGGGGGCCTGCCTGAGAGTGAGTGCTCTTGCCTTAGGTGATGGGCAGGGGGGGCAGGAGCACTGGTGCCTTGCCCCAGAGAAGTGCCACTTGCACTTCCAGGCATCCCACTGTCACTTCCAGGCTCAGTGTTCAGCCATGGGGGGACCTCATCATTCAGCAATCAGCCACAAGGGGACCCTCCTGCCATCACCAACACTGCCGCAGGCACCTGCAGACAGTCCCCACTTGGCCCGCCCTTGCTGCTGACACCTACATCACCGCTTGTGGGCAATCACCATGCACCCCTCCCCCAAGCCCCAGGAGGCACACATCACCTATGGCTTTGAGAGCCCATGCCCTGGGGTCAGCTCATAGGTCTTGTCTCCTGCTACAGGATCTTCTGGCCCTGTGTATCAGGCACTGCTGCCTACACCTCAGGCAATATCCCTCTTCCCTTTTCCTTC
>NW_017728906.1:27252774-27302055 GCF_001723895.1 Crocodylus porosus
CCCCCCCGATGGCCAACACTGATACTGGCTGGTGGAAATCAATCAACGGAGGAAGAAAGAAGATTATAAAAAAGAGCAGAAGCTGCTTTAATCAGGGGCCATTTTCACCAGTCCTGGATAAAAAGGACTGATGATAAATACTCCATTCCTGCACACAAGTGAGGTTCCAAAGGAAGGCTGGGTTAAAAGGAAGGGCACAGCATGTCTACATGAGATCCTGTAAAAGATGTGTAATCTCTTCCATTTTATTTTTGAAACAAAAGAATAGTGATGCGACCAACAGTCTAGTGAGAATCCAACAGCACAGCTACATCAGATCAGTGACCAGTTAGACATTTTTCATTGGTTTTGTTTTGACAAAACCAAACATTTGAACAGCTCCATTACAGAATTTTGAATTCTGAAACTGCCTGTCAAAAATGTCATTGCAATATCATAAGGAAATAATTTATTTGATTATATATTTTTTAATAATATGTATCAAAACATTTTATGTCAAGCTACACAAGAAAATATAGGAATAAAGATATATTTTTTAAATGAGCAGTGATAATGCTATTACATTTTTCAGTTGTTGCATAACCCTGCAATCTAAATTTATGCAAGGTAGGAGCTGTTGAAAAAGATCTACTACGTATTCAAGTAGCAGAAGAAACTTTAACTGGTCATGAGGGACTACAGCAGATGAGCCATGAGGTGCTACATATCATGAAGATTAGTGAGTAGAGGTTGAATTTAGAAAATAAAACACCAATAAATAAGGTAATGTTTAATAAATTTTACCTGCGTCATGTTGATTGATCAAAGTATTTTGTGATATAAAGCCAAATGACTTATGAAAACCTATTTATCAATCAAATTGGTAAGATAAAAAGTATCAAGTTGGTTTGACAACATCAGTGTTTTTTCATGAAGTTATACTGAATGGTCTTACTGCCCACTTTTACTGTTTATTAATTTACTACTGACTTTATGATATAAACTGAAAGCCATCTAGCTGCTATATATTTGGGAGTATATGTAACCACACAAGTTAGGGAAAATGTTCAGTTAACACAAGAACATTCCAGCCAAACATCTGTTGGCCATGAACCAATAATCACCATGGACAAGGAGCATGTTTTTTTTTTTAATAGCATATCAGCCTCATATACATTAGTTGGTTTCCTCTAAGTATTTATGAAATAGAGAAGCAGCACTCAACCTACAACTTGCAAAGCTGTGTTAACTAGCCCCAGAGGACCAGAAATTTGTCAGAGGGGGAACAGTGGCAGCATTAATTGCCATTCCCGTGCTGCCAAATTTCCAGGCCTCTGAAGAAACCCTTGGGCCAGATATCATGGACCTGTGTATTAGATTGCACTGCTGCATGGTGAAGTCAATGCATGGGGTCACTCTGTGCTAGATCCAGGCACTCAGGATCAAGCCTGAGTGCTAGAGTGCACCCACAGAATTACCCCAAATGCTGACCCCACGTTAGATCCAGATTGAGACCTGACCGTGCACCACTAAGCTGTCCCACAGGGCTGGAAGTTTCGCTACTACTGGGATATTTCGAGAGGCAGAAAACCTGTTTACTCTTTGAAAGATGATGATTTACCATAACGCCTATATCCAAATGTAAGCTTTCTGCAGGTTTGGGGCATTTGGATCCAGTGCTGACTTCTGTTAAAATTGGATGGACTTTGAAAGCATTTAGGTTCCTTTTCATAGTTTCAGACTTTAAATCTTCATTAAACATTATCATGTGAGGCAGAGGATGCAAAAACAGAGCAAGTAGAAGTTAGTCGCCTATAAATAAAGCTTATAAAATTAAAAAGACTAAAGTTGAATATTATAAGATTAGCTTTATAACTTGCAAGGAAATGAATAGAGTAATGGCAGCAAGTGGTCTGCAGCAGCATAGAGAGTAATTAAAAGTAAAAAGAAAGTTTTTTGATGTTGAGGAAGGAAATTGCTGATTAGGAGCTTGAGTAAAATTTCCTTATGCAGAATATTTTATTATATGGTAATAAAATCTGCAGTAGCAGCAAAAAGTATCTCAATGCAAAAAGAGAAATGGCAAATGTCAGTGGTAAGAATTTGTATAACTATTAAGAATATTTTAGGGTTATATAGAAAATGCACTATACAGCTGTAAGATCATTCACAGCTCTTAGCTTGATGAAGGATTTAACAGCCCATATGGGCTTCTAAAGAGGAATCACCTTTATTCACCATGACACCTGCTGTGCTAGAAAGAATACCACCTCCTTTCAGGATTATATCAAAGGAGATCAGCTTTTTGTTTTAATTGAGGCTCCATATTATACTAGACTCTGAAGACTACCATAGACTGAACTGGGTTGCTATGTGACAAGATTAAACTAGGCGTCTCTCTCCTCTCTCAGAGCTGTCCACTTTCTGGGTGACACTAAAAAAGAGGAAGATGCATCTATTTAGCACTGTAAATATCTTTGCTCAGTCAGAATTATTACAGTCTGGTGTCCTTTGCACCCCACTTCAGTAGAGTTCGGTCAAAAGCAGCAGTGAATCTTGTATCAGGATCTTAGTATTAACAAGAGCCTATAAGTGTGCTTGGGGGAGGGGGAGAGCATTTTAATTAGAGAGGTTCCCAGAGAGCTTGCCTAATTAAAATGCCTCATAATCTCATGTCTTATAGATTCTTAGATTCATAGATGCGGAAGGGTCGGAAGGGACCTTCATAGGGTCAGAAGGGACCTCGACAGATCATCAAGTCCAACCCCCTGCCTAAGCAGGAAAGAGTGCTGGGGTCAGATGACCCAAGCCAGATGCCTATTCAGCCTTCTTTTAAAGACCGCCAAGGTCCGGGAGAGCACCACCTCCCTTGGAAGCCTGTTCCAAATTTTGGTCACCCTTACAGCGAAGTTTTTTCCTGATATCTAGCCTAGTTTGTGACCATTGTTCCTTGTTACTCCAAGAGGTGCCCTATGAACAGAGTCTCTCTGATCTGTTGCTATGGCCCCTTAATGAATTTGTAGGTGGCCATAAGATCACCTCCCAGCCTTCTCCTGAGGAGGCTGAAGAAGTCTGGGTCTCTCAGTCTTTCCTCATAGAGCTTGTCCTGCAAGCCCCTAACTATATGAGTGCCCCTTCTCTAGACTTTCTCAGGTCAGTCAATATCCTTCTTGAAGTACGGAGCCAAAAACTGGATGCAGTACTCCAGCTGTGGTCTGACCAATGCCACATAGAGGGGAAATATCACCTCCTTGGATCTATTTCTCGGTTCTGTAAGTGCGGTTAGCTCTGCTGATGTTTTCATCACACTAACGACTCATATTCATCTTGGAGTCCACTATGACTCTGAGATCCCTTTCCACCTCTGTGTTGCTGAGAGAGTCACTTCCCAGCCAATAGGTGTGCTGGATATTTTTGCGCCCAAAGTGCAGCACTCTGCAGTTGTCCTTGCTGTACTGTATCCTACTGTGTACTTCCCACTTTTCTAACCTGTCCAGGTCTGCCTGCAAGAATTCCCTACCCTCTGGAGCATGCACTTCACCCCACAGTTTAGTATTGTCCACAAACTTGGACAGAGTACACTTCACACCCACTTCACAGAGTACACTTCATCCAAGTCACTGATGAAGATATTGAAGAGTACAGGTCCAGGGACCAAACCCTGAGGGACCCCAATACCCACATCCTTCCAGGTTGATACTGACCCATCTACTACCGCTCTCTGAGTGCAATCACTAAGCTAATTTGCCACGAACTGGACTGTGTAAATGGCTATGTCACAGCCTCTTAATTTATTTATGAGAATGGGATGAGATAGCATATCAAAGGCCTTTCTAAAATCCAAGAAAACAACATCCACCTCTACTGCTGCATCTTAGAATTTTGTGACCCTGTCATAAAACGAAACCAGATTGGTCAGGCAAGATCTACCTGCTACAAATCCATGCTGGTTGCCCAGCTGCATTATTTTTCCCACTAGACTCCCACAAATATTATCCTTCATAATCTTTTCAAAGACCTTTCCAAGGATGGAGGTGAGACTGACTGGCCTATAATTACTCAGATCTTCCTTCCTCTCCTTCTTGAAAATAGGGACCACATTGGCCTTTTTCCAGTCCTCCAGGACCTGACCCGAGTGCCATGAGCTCTCAAACAGCTGTGCCAGTGGTTCTGCTATGAGACCAGCCAATTCCATCAGTACCTTCGGATAGAGTTCATGTGGACCTGCTGACTAGAACACATCCAGTCCATCCAAGTAACTCTGCACCACCAAGTCAACGGGAATAATTGGTGGGCTGGTGTCCCTTGGATGCCCATCTAAAAACCCACTAGGAGACTTATCTTGACCCCTGTTCAGGAACACTGAGGCAAAAAACTCATTGAATAGCTCAGCCTTGTCCCCCCGTCTGTCACTAATTGCTCCTTCTTGTTCAGTAGGGGTCCTACGGTGCCCTGCTCCTTCCTTTTACTCTCTACATACCTAAAAGCATCCTGCATTCAAAAATTGCCACAAGGGTCCTTTACTTAAAGCTCATTCAATGAGTTAAAGCATTCTCACAGTTATTTTGAAATGTGGGATGCTTAATACACGTGATGTGAGGGACACTGACATTGAGTTATTGAGATAAGATTCTTGATAAATCTAATTAGATTAATCAAGATTAAATTAATCGAGTCTGCTCTGATAAGCTCTAATTAGAAGTTGTCAGAGCACATATTTAGGCACCCAATAGTACCAAGTTCCTATTAAGTTACTTTAAAACTGCTTAAATGCATTTATACCTATTCCATTAAAGAAGTTCATTTGTTTAATATTTTTGAACAAATCATTCTCTCATCTGACAGATTCTTTCTCATTGTCATACAACATAAGTTTAACATGTCATCTATTTGTAAAGAACACTTGCTCATCTAATATCCATGGAATTAATCTAATGTGGAAATTATACACTTAAAATAGTCTCCTGAAATTAGTGTAGGGTAGGGATGAGGAAGGAATGTATCCTATCTGAAGTAGATTTTCTAGCTGGTCTTCCAGTTAGCTTCCACTTACATGCAGGCAAAACTATACATGCAGAACCTAGTTTGGTACACATGACTGAATGGTGTGAATATAAAAGACTATGAATAACTCAAACAGTTATGGGACATAATTATATTTCACTTCACATGTTCAGTTCACTCTACTTTTAGCTCTGCATATAGCTTGTATAACTGTTACCTAGGCAATGTGGACAGTCCCCTGTGCAGCCATGAAAGGAAAATGTCAAGCCAGGAGGAAAAACACATGTCTTAGGCGTGCGGCTCAGTGAAATGGCTGCTTCTCAGGAAGAAAGTTGGCCCTTGGGTCTACCCTGAACCCTCACTCACAATGAGTCAAGAACTTCCCCATTACTTTTATCCAATGACTATTAAAAGCAAGGAGCAAAGGGTCAGCTTCAAAATCAGGGCTGGAGAAGGAGTGGAATAATGCCTGACCTGTGCCATGGTAGTTAGAGCACTGGATTGGAAAGTTAAAGAGATATACATTCAAGTGTTCTCTGATTAAGGGACATCTATATCCCATGCCTCTCACTTCCTGCTCAAGTGCCTCAACCATTCAGCAATTGGGGCTAGAAGATGGGTGCATAGGTGTGACTATATAAATATAGTCTGAATGAACAGGGAGGTAAATTAGGACCATAGTATCTTATTTTAATTATTTCCCATAATGGCTGTAAAAAAATACGTTCATAATTTTGATAAGGCCAAAAAGTTACATGATATTTCAGCACACCTATCTCAAACTTTCCTGGCTCCCAAAGTAAATAAAATCTACTATCCTACAATCAGTTCTAATCTAAACTTTATACATATACTTTATGTATCTATATACATTAATATAGAAGCTTTTGAAATCCATTTTTATTCTTGTATAAGTACACAGATAGGGCAACATGAAAGTTTTAGATGCTATATTTAGTGTATATTAACCAAAGATCCATCATGTTGCCTGTTCAAGAACTGATATTTCCATTTCTTTTAAGTACAAGCATATTTTTCACATTGAAGTCTTGTACATCCCACTGTCAGTCATCTTTACAGTTGAGCTTCGGAGCAGAATTGCTGGAGGCAATACTTCAAATCTTATCCTGATGGGACTTTAGGAACTATGTACTGCAGCATGTAAGAGACAATAAATAATGTAAGATGTGTTGGTGATTCTTTTTTTCTTTTTCCTCAGAGGTAAGTGGTGAAAGTATGTTCAGTTCAGACACCCACAAACTGCATCTCTCACATTCTCTTCTGAAAGATCACTTTTGGGTGACAAATTCTAAAATTAGGTATTCAGCCATTAATCATCTAGGAACCCTGAACACCTGCAAGCTGTTAATTTGTGATCTCTTCTTCCCTTAGAAGCATTAAAGATGTTAAGAAGTATAGGTCAAATAATTTGTAGCAATTTCTTCAAAAGTTGTGCCTCTACATTAATGAGTTGTCCGTGATAGTATTTGCATATATAATGTATTTTGAAAAAACAAACAAACCCCTCCAAGTCATTTCTGTAAATAGACCATGTTCTGCAGACTGCTCACATGGAATTTGTTTTAAATATTCCATGTTTATTAAATATAGAGCTCTATTTTAAATAATACAATATTCTATTAGATAATTTTCAATACACTCAATGGATGTGTATGAAAATTCACTTTCCATGAATATTTTACAATATATACTTTTTTCCTGCGTCCACAAACATTTGGTTAGTAAATTCACTCAAAAATAGCTGTGGAAAGTGGACATAAATGAGGATTGTCATAAGTGAAGTAAAATTCATTTTAAAAAAAAATCTCAACCAATATTTGAGGACATCATTCACTCAACATTTACGCACTCAAGCTACTGGTAAAAACGGACTTTGAATTTTTACAGTTTTAAAGGAACATAGCAAACATGGGACAAGTTTACTTGTGAGTAATATATTATTAATAATCCATCATCTTTTACTGCACAATATGTTGAGTCTTTGCCATTTTAATCTTCATGATAATAGATGATGGCTACATATGCTCTTTGCTATAAAAAGCTGTAATTAGCTCAAAACCACTTGAAGCCAGTCATATAATAACTAATAAAAAATTTAAATTAACTCTACTTGCCTTATTCTTCTTTCTAAACAATGGAAATAAATATAAGCCCTAGTAACTTAACCATGTGTCCCTGAAAATCTGGTATGCTCTAGTTTTCAGACTGTCCTTCCACTTACTTTGGTTTTATGAAATTTGATATTTTGGTCTATTTTTTTCTGGCAACCACAAATAATCACATGCTTTACTATCTGCAGCATCACACTGAAGGCTCATGTTCATCTTGTGGTCAACCATGACCCCCCAAGTCCATTTCATCTCTAGTGCTAACCAGTGTATCACTACCAAGCCTATAAGCATAATGCAGGTTTTTCCTCCCAAGGTGGAGAACCTTGCATTTTTTGGCATTGAACACCATCAGGTTCTTGTCCACCCATTTCATAAGTCTGTCAAGATCCGCCTGGATCACTCTCCTGTCCTCAGGTGTGGAAGCTTTACCCCAGAGTTTGGTGTCATCAGCAAATTTGGCCAGTCCACTTCTAACACCAATGTCCACATCATTGATGAAGATGTTAAATAGTATAGGCCCTAGGACAGAGCCTTGTCGGACAGCACTGATCACAGCACACCAAGATGATTAGCTCCCATTGACTACCACCCTCTGGGTCCTACCGCAGAGCCAGTTCCCCAGCCAGTGGATTGTGGTGACTTCAAGGCCGCAGTTAGCCAGTTTAGCCAAGAGGTGATCATGGGATACCAGATCGAAGGCTTTTTTAAAGTCGAGGTATACAACGTCGATCTCTTCCCCCTTGTCCAGGTGATAAGTCACCTGGTCATAAAAGGAAATGAGATTGGTGAAGCAAGACCTACCCACAACAAGTCCATGCTGGGTATCCCTAAGGGTATTGCCTTCAGCTAGTCTGTTAAAGGATGGCCTTTTTGATAATCTTTTCCAAGGCCTTCCCTAGGATAGAGGTCAGGCTGCTAGGCCTGTAGTTTGCCAGATCTACTTTCCTCCCTTTCTTGAAGATCGGCATGACATTGGCCTTCTTTCAATCATCGCGCACTTTACCGGAGTGCCAAGAGCTTTCAAAGATCCATTCCAGGGGCTGACCTATGATGTTTGCCAGCTCCCTAAGTACCCTTGGGACTTGAAGGTATCCAGCCTGTCAAGGTGTTCCTTCACGCAGTCAGCTTCGATGGAGGGCAGGGAATCTCCCTCACCCGGGTCTCCCTGATCCATAATGGGCAGGGCCATCCCATGGAACTGGTGAAAAATTGACACAAAGTACTGATTTAGCAAGTCTGATTTTTCCTGGACATCCACTGTCAGTTGCCCCATGTGGTTCAGCAGGGGTCCAATGTTGCCCTCGCTTTTCCTCTGGCTCCCCACATATCTAAAAAAGGACTTTTTATTTCCCTTGATATTTGTAGCTAACTGGAGTTCCATCACAGCCTTGGCTTTCTTGATTTGCTCTCTGCAAGTCTGGACTAAAGCAGCGTATTCCTCCTTTGTGAGCCCACAAACAGCCTCTTCCCTGCCTTCTGAGTCAGATACATGAACATGAAGCAGGAGGCTCACTTACTTTGGGTAGTCACAATAATAAGTAAGTGTGTTGCATACAGCAGGATTACTGGGAAGGACAGATGAGGAAAAAAGGGTGAGGAAGTAAAAGGACAGATAAAATAGTTTGAGGAATGGGGGTCCAGAAGAAAGAGATGTCTGTATGAACATAAGAAAAGGAGACAATAAAAACATTTTAAACAGTGGAGGGTGTGAAGAGAAAAATTGATGTACTCATTCAGATTGGTTTTTAAACCAGCTGCAAGGATTTATATGGGCAATACTTGTTTACAGCCCAACATCTATCCTAGTGTGTTTATCTTTATGGCATTTGTTTTAAACATGCAAAGATTCTCTCTTTTTCCCTTTTTAATTGAAACAAAGTAAAAAAACAGCTCAAATTACAAGACCCTGATCTATTTTATATTGAAGTAAATGAAGGGTTTATTTTTTATTTCAGTGGGAAGAGGACATGCTCTGAAGTCTCTACTTATATGTCTAATTCCTGTAAGTAATTGCTGTAGTTCAATATTTTGGACCACTGACCACTTGGCTACAGAGTCATGGGTCTGTCTCTCTGTATGTGTATTTTCACATGCTCAGATCATGCTTAATATATTGGGTTCACTCAGGGACTGTAAGTGTAGAACTTAAGGGCAGTTCTGTGAATGCCTATAACTGTAACTTCAGGTGCCTGGAAGGGATGGCTTCTGAGTATTATAGGCTGCTGGGAAGGAGGTTTTGGACCAGTGTTTTTAACTAAGGAGTTTTAAAACCTGCCTAGCTGGTTTAAGCATCAAAGCCTTTTTTTTCAAATTTAACCTGGTCCTTAGATACTCTTTCTCTTTGGGTGTCATCTCTTCGCTGTTAATCTCTCATTCATTTTCCTTTGACAGGACCTGTGTCTAAGTAATGTTAATATATTTCTGCTGTTGCTACTATAACCAGAATACAATCTCAACTGAAGTCTCAAGGCATTGCCATATTACAAATGATCACATAAGACCAAGGCTGCAACACCTGGTGATAATTGGCTATTTCTTCAAATGACTACTGTATCAATCTAACTGGTTTGATCTGTTAGTTAAAATCCACCACTATTGGAACATGAATCATAACATTATCTTCATAACATGAAATCATCATCTTAAAATCTTCCAAGGATAGAAATTCTACAACTTCTCACAAGCTTAACCATACCCATAGTGAAAAAGTTGTTACTGATATCCAACCTAAACTGTGCAAAGCGGCTGGTATTCACTTCAGATTCAGATTCAGCCAATTCAGGGGATAGTGATTTGAATCACTGTCCTAAATTGATTTGGCCAAATCTGATTCAGAGATTTAGCCAATGCCAAATCAGCCGAATCTCTGACTCGAACAGGCTTCATCCCTCACCCACTTTCCCAGCCCTATCAATGGCTGCCCCACCTGGCCTCAGCATCCCAGCACTTTAAAAAACAAAAACTCATCAGCTTCTGCCAGGTTGCGGGGCAATCCCCACTGCCCTTCATTGTCCCATGCTGTGTTGCGGGGCTTTGCCACAAGCCCCCAGAGGCCCCCATGGCTGCTGCAACATCTAGTGAGCAGGGGTTGTGGGGCACTCAGAGGGGCTGGGGGAGCAGGCAGGGTATGGGGCCTGGTGGGGGTACACCCATGGTCCCCTTCCCCCTTCCCCAGCCCCAGCACTCTGCCCCCTACTTACCAGCATGAAGTCTGGGTCCAGCTCCCTGTGGTGGTGAGCAGAGACTGCCCAAATCTCCTCCAAATATTTTCCAAATCAATTCAGAGGCTTTGTACAAATTGGACTTTTTTTATTGGTCTCCTGATATGATTTGGATTTGAAGATTTGGCCGCTGAATCAAGCTGAATCTGCTCTGAATTGAATTAGCAACTGAAGCTTCACGCAGATGTACTAAATTGCCCTTAGAACTGTCCCCTGTGGCTGCTCAGTGGTGTTTCAGCTACAAGACTTCTATACTGTTCATGCATGGGTCAGAGCCCAGATAGGCTATGAGTTCTAACTAAAGCAAAGCACCCATGACTGGACTTTGGTTACCCTAAGACAGCCTCTGAAAACAGCATATTTATTATAACATCAAGGCACAGCAGGCAGGAGAGAGGAGCCAAATTAGGGAGCCTGGTTATGTAGACAAGTGCAAGCTTGGCCACCAAAGGGCAGAACAACCATCCCTGATGGTGCATGCTGGTACATATATATTTCTTAAAGGTCTTTAACTCACTCCCAAACCATTCAGCTTTTGATCTGTTCCTCACTTTAAGAATTGCCTTCCAACCATTGATAATTTTTCAGTGGGCAAGAGGGACTCTTATACCTGATACCTCAATCACATACCCACTGTCTGTTGTGCAATTGGAGAAGACAATCACAAGGATTCTAGTTCCTTCTCCTATTCAGGACCATTTAAAGATACCTTCCAACTTCAGCCACCTTGGAAACTATGAAAGAAATTGGAAGGGTTCTTTGGGTACTATTCGACACTCTAAATAAATGTCATGTTTGCCGTTGGAAAATAATTTTCTTGTTTGGTTGTGTGCATGCTAGAGAACAAGTAGCTCTGTGCAGTCTGTCAAAAGCTTTAGAAATGCCAACCTGCCTGGCTGGTAGAGAATCCAGTCTGATACATACATACACACTATTTTTTAAAAACATAAATTTATTTTATTTTGTTCTGGAGGAACTAAGCACATCTCTAGATTTAAAAAAAGCAAAACAATAAAGTATCCTGGAAGTTCAGAAATATTTTATCCAAGTTTGAAATTGCACATCTTGATCAAAAAACTTTGCAAAAATAATGCATACCAAAGTGTGTGGACATGCAGCTTTGTTGTACAGATGAATTGCATGATTTTCCATATGTATGTTAATTTTCTTTTCTTTTCCACTGGATGGATCACTAAATAAATAGTTTCTTTTTTTTTAGATGAGCCTATTTGCCATACAGAGTGGGCTAGTTCACAGGTATTTTAACTAGTTTATTACTATCCCACTGCTACTTTTTTCTCTTCTTCACAATCTCTCAGCTGCTCTGAAGCCATCTTGGATTAAAGCTAGTATAACTTGATGAACTCAAGATTCTGATTCCAGACATGGTTAAACGCATAGTGCCTGATAAAATATCAATCATTATCTACCTGCCTTGGATAAATATGGGGAACGGAACCTCCAGATCTTGACTGACAGAACCAGATGACCCTCTAATGCAAGAATGATTCTGGAGGGAACTGCTATACGAGTTTGTATATCCAATGCATCTCAAATCCTACCACAAATTCCTAATCTAATTAGGCCTTGTTCCAGTTTAGCTTGTTTCCATTTGCTCTACACTCTAAGTGGTAATATTGTCTCAAACCTGATATAGAAGTCTGATGACTAAGAAGGAGAGGAGGAAATCTATGAAAACAAAGTAGTAGCACATCATGTGCCTGTAGCCTAGCAGCCAAAGAAGACAAGCTACAGGCAACTTAGCATGGTGCGAGCCTAAAGCTTACTTAAGAAGAGTAGAATCAAGTGTCACTGGGCAGCAAAGCCCAATGGAAAGTGAACCCAGAGTATGAAAATAGGTAACCACCATCAGGAGGGCAAAACTAACTATTCCCAGAAACACTTTTGGTGGCTCATTATAGTTTAACTGCTCCCTTTGTGAACCCTCCTTAGGCTAAGGTTGTCAAGCATGTCAATTCCCACAGGCCAGATTAATAGTGCAAGGCCATTTACCAGGTGAGGATAGAGTCTGAGAACCATAGATAGTACTACAGATCAGATGATGGGGCTTCATGGACACTGTATCTTTGACAGCTCTGGTTTATGCCATATTTATTAGGGCTGTGCGAAACACCATTGTTTTATTTCTACATCCATTTTGCCATTTTAAAGGGACAGTGTTTCTTTTCATTGTTTCATTTTGTTTTGAAGCACTGTCCCATTTTGTTTCTGAGGGCATGAAGTCTGCCAAGTTTCAAGAAGATAGGTGCAAAGGTTTATCAGAAACTTCATCTCAAACTCTTGAAAGAAAATTCGTGACACTTGCCTCCTGTCATCCCTCACACAGACCCAGGGGCTCATACACCCAGGAGAGCTGCAGGGCTGTTCCAGACTCCTCCTGGAGGTGTGGGCCACCAGATCTGCACCAGATTACAGGAGGCTGCTCGTGTCACCTGGCACTGGTGCTGAGCACAGCTCGCACCCAGCGCCGGGGAAGACAGATGTTGCCACTGGCCCCAGGCAGCAGCAGCAACCTCCTGTCATCTGGGCACATATCTGGGGGCCTGCACCCCACAGAGCGCAGCCCAGCAATGGGAACTGGGGAGAACCAGGGATACACTCTGCCTCCTGCTGCTGGGCTGAGTTCCATGGGGCTGCGCTCCATGGGACTGGTAAAGCCAACTGGAGCACAGCCAGGCAATGGGAAGAGGGCAGAGCTGGTGCTGTGCTCTGCCAGCCACATGGAGCACAAGCTGGCAGCAGGAGTGGGCAGATACAGCACTGAGCTTTGCCTCCCACTGCCAGGCAGAGCTCCACAGGGCTGGCAGACCTGATCAGAATGCAGCTTGGCAGTGGCAGGTGGGCAGAGATGGGGCTGTCCTCCGATCAGCTCTGACTGCTCCACATAGTGCAGCCCGGTGGCGGGGGGGGGGCGGGGCTGGGGCTGTGCTCCACCTCCCACTGCTGAGCTGAGCTCCATGGGGCTGCGGAACCCCTTGGAATGCATCCCAGCAGCAGGAGGCATGCAGAGCCGGGGCTGCACTCTGATTGGCTCTGCCAGCCCCATAGAGCACAGCCTGGTGGCGGAAGGCGGGGAAAGCCAGGGATGCATTCTGCCTCCCACCAATTGGCTGAGCTCCATGGGGCTGAAGAGCCACTCAGAGCAAAGCCTAATGGCAGGAGGTGGGGAGAGCCAGGGCTGTGCTCCATGGGGCTCTGCAGCCCAGCAGCAGGAGGTGGGCAAAGCCAAGACTGCATTCTGATCAGCTCCGCCAGCCCCACAGAGTGCTGTCCAGTGGCTGCTGAGCCAATCAGAACACAGCCCTGGCTCTCCCCTGCCTCCTACCACTGGGCTGCTTGAAAACTCAAAATGTTTCAAAACTTTTGAAACATTTTGAGTGCCCTCATTTTGTTTGGAAGCTGTTTCTATGCTTTTTGTTTTGTTTCGATTTTGCTGTTTTGAGCTCAAAATTCATTGAAACAACTTTGAAACGAAACACCTGGTGAAATTTTGCACAGCCCTAATATTTTGTCTTTCCCACACCTGAAAGAAATTGCATTTTGTGACCAAAAATTGGTCTCACATCTTCCAACTCTATAGGTGGTCTAATAAAAGATTACTAAAGAAACCTTGGTTCTCATATAGTCCCATTAACATCTGAAGGAAGAAGGATATGCAGGGGACAGCCAAAAAATTGCACAGCTTGATGACAAGAGGGAATACCTTATTGTTTATAAAAATTGTTGAGTCATACACATGAAAGTTTTACCCTTATAAATGAAGCAGGTCATAGCTTCAGGGTGAAGGACAATTGGCTGACGTTACTACAAATGCCTGTGGAAAGTAAATTAGAATATAAACTCTTTGTGACAAGAGCCATGCATCTAAATGTAGAATGTCTAGTAAAATGGTGTTCTACCCCTGAACAGGGCTTCTGGATGTATACACATGACCAAAACACATAGCACATCAGAAAATAGAATGTGTGCATTCTGCATCTCTGCATTAACAACCTCCTACACCATCCCAGCCAATCAACATACACCTCTATGCCTCAAAGCACATCAGAATGGGATACTCACAGTTCCAAATGTCAAGACTTCCTTGCTCCATACTGACAAGTGTGATTCAGAGCTCCCCAATGTTTCCTCCATCCAGATGGTAGCAGTGGGTAAGGTTTTATTACTGATTCCTTATGCACACTGTGTGCATCCTTCTGCTTTCATTGAAGCACTACAGCTATTTGATGACATGCAAGACAAACTACATATAATTCTAGAGATTTATCATCTCTCATTATATGACTTTAGTGACTGTACCCCTACCAATCTTTATATTATCTACAGTGGAGCAAATATTTATTAAAAGCTTCTGGATTATATATGGCATGAATTCCATTACTCAGCATAAATAAGGGTGGAAGAAATGGGCATTTGTATTCCAAATATCCATCTTAATAGACCAGGAATAAAAATAGCAAGAAGGCAGCTAACATAGCAATCAGTGCTTAAATATAATTTCTGAAATGTAAGTGAAGAACTGAATTATTCTGAGTTAACCAAACAAATTCTAATGTAACTAATGTGTTTCATTGCTTATTCAATGATTTATTTAGAGGTTAGCACTCATTAGGCATGTCTACACATGAGCTTTATTGAGGAGAAGACTAATCTGCTCTGCAGTAAGCATCACTGTGTACACATGTGCCGCTATTAGGCTGGACTATACTAATTTACTCCACGATAAGATAGTCCTGTCAGGCACAAGTACTATCTAATTATAGAGTAAATTAGTGTGTTTAAACACACATATAGATGGTGAAATTGGTGCAAATTGCATGTGGTCACTCAAGCCAGCTGGGGGCCAGACTCCTGACTGCTCCCAAGGAATGTGGCTCCACAACTTCAGGAGCCTCATGGCAGAGCCAGTTCATTCATCACCCAGTGCTGACACCCAGAGCTCAAGCCCAGGCCTCCCTCTGGGCATTGAGCCACACTACTGAGAGCACCTGTCATACAAGACTACTAACCAGAGCCCAAGCCTAACCTAATGAGGCCCCTGCCAGCTGCCACCCTGTTGGGCTCCAAACTCATTGACACACAGGAACAAGGGTCCAGATGGAACCAGGAGGATACAATGGACCTCATAGCCATCTGGGGTGGGGGGAGGGATGTCGAGGTCCAGGAGTAGTTTGGTCAAGTGAAAAGGGCCAATGCTCATATGATGACATGGTTCAGTGGATGCAAAACTGCAGAAACCAGTGGTCCAGCCAGCAATACCAGGTGATAGCCAAGGCCCTCAGGGCACAGTGGATCTGCATCTGGAGACACAGCAAGCCATCCGGGGCTGACCACAGATCCATGGCCTTCCTGTGGGAGCTGGATAGCATCCTGACCCCCACAGACCCTGGTGAGGCCCCACATACATTTTGCAGCAAGAGTGGGTTGTGGGTCAGAAGAACACTTTGGGAGAGGACACCTCAGGGATTCCACCCCAGGTCTCAGGGCTTCCACCCCAGGTCTGATATAGCCTCCAGCACTGTCCAGTGGTCAGATGCTGTCCCTGGTCATGGAGAGGAGGTGCCTGGTCAACACATTTTGGGGCAGCAAGGCACACTATGTGACTGCCCAGGCAGTGGAACTGTCCAGCAATGACCTGGAGCTGGAGAGTGCACAGACCATTCTTGCCCTGTCCTCATCAGTGGTGGGTTGCTCACAGAGTACTCAGGGAAAGTGGTAACTTGGGCTGTTGGAACTGCCAAGTGAGGCCAAGGGCAGGGAGTGTACTGAGACCTGGGGTGTAAGCCCTGAGGTGTCCTCTCCCAAAGTGTTCTTCTGACCCACAGCCCAATCTTGCTGCAAAACATATGTGGTGCCTCACCAGGGTCTGTGGGGGTCAGGATGCTATCCAGCTCCCACAGGAAGGCCATGGATCTGTGGTCAGCCCCGGACGGCTTGCTGTGGCTCCAGATGCAGATCCACTGTGCCCTGAGGGCCTTGACTGTCACCTGGCATTGCTGCCTGGACCACTGGTTTCTGTAGTTTTGCATCCACTGAACCATGTCATCATATGAGCATTGGCCCTTTTCTCTTGACATCTCCTCTCCATGACCAGGGACAGCATCTGACCACTGGACAGTGCTGGAGCCCATATCAGATAGTTCTCCTCATGCAGCTGGTAACTGTCTCTGAGGACAGGCTCAAGAAGAGTCAGGCCTGGCATTGCAAGGTCTGCAAGATGAACCAGGTAGACTGTGAGGACTGCATGGTATACCTCACCTTCTGGAAGAGGCAGGTGGAGGGCCAGGAGGAGCAGCGCATCATGGTGCAAAGGGTAGTGGAGACATCAAGAATGATTGGAGCATCATTGACACAGAGCTGGCCCTGGTGGTCTCTTTTGTCCTGCCTGGCATCTTAATACCAGCTCCAGGCCTCGCTGGCCTCCAGCAGCCTCCTGCATGCCTGCCTCTGGCCCCCTAGTGGGCATGGGAGGAGGTGCAGCACTACCTGCAGCAGCCAGGAGCCCTGGCCCCTGCTCCAGATCCTGCCCCCCACAGTGGCTGGAACCCCTGCCTCACCCATAACCCACCACTGGTCCCATTTCCATGAAGCCCTTGAGTGGGAGCTGGCCATGGTGGGGCCAACTCCCCACATAGGCCCTGCTGACTCCTGCCCCATGAAGGAAGAGGAGGAGTGGCTTGAGTGGGCAAGAGAGTGTCTGCCCTGACCTCCAGGATGGCTCCTGGGTCAGCCCCTAGCCAGCCAGCTTCTCCACAGTGTCCACACTTGAGGTGGTGTCTGTGGAGGCCACAATACAGGGCCCCTCCCTCTGGGCTTCGTTCTGCAGGCACCTCCTCCCCACTGTTCCCCACATGACAGTTGGAAACATACTCTGTACATAGTTTCATGGGTATGAGAGTGCTTGATTGGTAGTGCACATTGGGGTTGGAGGGTGGGTTCTGTTGTTGGGAGGGAGGGAAGGAAAAGGTCTGTTGTTGGTGCCTGAGGAAAGATGGGGACCAGTTGTTTAGGGGTGGGGGGTCTATTACTGTGTTTTGGAGGGAAATAAAGTTTCAGATTTGTTGCAAACTGTCCATAGTGTTCTTGGGGTTACACGGTGACCCCAAGGATGCATAGGCCGCCATCCAGGTGCCCTACTGTTGTGGGTGGAGGAGGAGGTGGTCAGAAAGTGCCTTGCAGAAACAGTGCTCTGGCCACTGCTGCCAGGGAGGGGGCAAGAAGCACACATGACACGCTGGGGACAGGCTCCCAGGACAGCATCCCCCCACGAATGGTGAAATCCATGAATAAGACACTCATGAACTCTGTTCCCATAGCTGCTCTGGCAATGGCAGGAGCATGGCAGCAGTGGTGGGAGTGTGGCGGCAGGAGCCTGGGAGCAACAAGCACAGAGCTCCCGAGGAGCTCCTTTAACTGTATTTAAGAAGCAGGTTCAGCATTCACGGATATTTGAAACCTCAAATGCCAAACCCATAAATAGTGAGTTTCCTGTAATGTTTTTAAAAAGATTTTACAAAACCTTTTTAAGACTAATCTGGTGCCTCAGTCCCAGGGCATCATTTTTGTTATGGGTGTGAGAGGTCTTGGGTTCAAACCCTAAATAAGCCTTGATTATTGCCTTCCTTTCCTTTATTTTCTCATATAACTGAGTGGGCAATACAGTGGCATATAAAATTCAGCATTGATCTGTGCAAAGTAATCCATGTGTAAAAACATAACCCTAACTATACAAGCCCTGTGCAAAGAGATCTTTGATTCATTGTGGATTTATCTATAAAATGTTGGCTCACTGAGCAGTTGCAGTCAAAAAAGCAAATACAAATTAGGAATCATTCAGAAAGTAATTAAAGAAAACAAAAGGCACCATTGCCATTACATAAATCCCAAATCTGTCTATAGTTGAATGAAGTTCTGGCCATCCCATCTCAAAAGGAATATAGAATAACTAATCAAGGTAGAATGGAGAGGAGGAAGGATAATTGCAATTCTATATAAGCAAAGAATAAAAAGGCTAGGTTTCTTCAGCCTGAAAAAGAGGTGGCTTAGGGGGGAATATAATAAGGTAAAGGACATAATATAAGGATATAGTTAAGGACACTAGAAGGACACCATTGGGCAGTGATGGCAGGACCTCACTACTTGTTTAATCTCAGCATGAGAAGGCAGCTGTGTTGTTGTCATCATGCTCCAAAGGGAAATACAACAGAAGTCCATAAAATGGTACCTAAAAATGTAAACAGGTATCTATTATTCACGATATCTCACAATACAAAAACTAGGGGACATTACTAGGTGGCAGGAATTAAGCAAACAAAAGAAAGTATTCTCCTATGTGATACATAATTAATATGTGGAATGCTTTGGTACACAATATTTTGGAGGTCAATAGCATAACCAGGCCAAAAAAAAGGGAATTAAGAAGATTTATAGAGGCCAGAACTATCAAGGGTCAGGTCATTTTTAAACCTATAACTTTACGTAACTGAAAAAGTGTAACAGGAAGTAAGTCCCTGTACACATACCCTGTATCTAGTATGCTTTCTCTGAAGAACTATTCACTGCTTGCCAGAGCCAGAGACAACTACTGGGTGGGAGAGAATTTTGGTCTGACTCTGTGTGGCTGCTTTTATATTTTTAGGCTGAGCTAGTATTAATAGACATGTTTTAATTAAGCTTATTTATAAAATGTTGATGAACAGTATGTTTGAATGTTAGCATTTTGTTTACATTAATTACAAGTTTACAACCTGTCTATAGCAGCATTGTGTTTAGTCATAAGCAAAAGAGAAAGTGTGCAGGAAGTTGCGATTTAAAAATATATACATACATAGAGAGAGAGGGAGAGAGAGAAGGAGGGTTACTATTTAAATATGTATAAAATATGCTGTTTAAATATATATAATATATGCCTGCCAGCATTATTTCACTGTTAAAGCCAAATGAAATGAAAAAGTAAGCAAACTATTTATTCAGAAAACTCAGTTATATTTTTTAATTCAGCCAGTTTAAATACTGTCAGGTGGTATTAGTAATTCTGGCAGAGCATCTTTTAAATAAAAGTATTTAGCTGGGAGCTTGCCTGAAAAATAGCCATGATTTCTAAGCAAATTTAAATTAATTCCCAAATATTAATGCATCACCATGCTGTGTATTGAGATAGCTGTACCTCGCTCCCATAATAAGTGCAGGAAAATCCCATTAGTGTAAATGTGCATATATCAGAGCGAGAATTGACTAGTATAATTACTGAACACCTAAACTAAGGCTGAAGGTACTCAAGCTTGTCCCATGCTCACAAAGATTCAAGGCGCATGAACATTTCATTGAAACTTCACTTTTCATGCCTTATTGCTTAATGAACACTTTTAAGTTCCCTTATTTTACACTTCTCAAATATAAATGTCAACTGGCAGCTTTACAATATACAACCAGCGTACTTGTCATATCTTCTTTCAACCATGAATAGTATATAATTCAATATTATCTTGTTGACAAGGCTATGATTCATTTCACATATCATTGTTCATTAAAATAATATGTACCTGTGCTATGGGTTCGTCCCACTTCAAAGCTCAACTACTAACAAATTCATGGTCAATTAATTTAACTGGATGAAGAGCAGTTGGGAAACTATGCAGGTTTTTCACCCCTTAGCATTTTGCCATTATATGAAATTTATCATCTAATAAATCAATTATGATACAGGAAATCTGTAATAGTTCTTCATTTCTTTAATCTAATGGGGAAAAAAGACATGTTGTTATTGCTTTATCTCCAGTGTGAAAATGCCTCCAGATAATTCATTTATTTCTGTGGGCTGAGAAATGTTCTAGATACTCAAGATTTCACTCTACTAATGAGATGCATGAAATGTACATATTTGCTATTATGTAGGAGTCCCAACTGCATAAGTTTTGCATGCTCCAGATTTGTCTTGGCACCTGTGAATTCAGTGGCATTTATATCATTAACTCCTTATATTAAAGCTTCTTGAATATTATTGCTAGGAGACATGCTCATGTCATTTGAAATTAAGACACCACAGAAGGATCTTAAACACAAGGTATCTTTAGTCTTGTTTTCCTCTTAACCAGAATGATCCCTGAAGAGCATGCATAATGTTCATCAACGCAAGCTGATATGCATATCACTTGTATTTCCACATAAGTATGTATTTGCAACTTGAAATGCTCACACATACCACAGGTTATTAGACTCATGGGCTAAGTCCCCACATGCAGTCATGTGCAGTTTGTGGTGCCACAATCCCCTTTGTGGTACCACAAACTACATGTACATGCCTTGTACTTCAAATTCACAGCACAGGGGCAAAATTTGCCATCCAGATCTCCCAGTAGCAAAAAAAATCTCTGGGAAAAAAGTGATGTGGCACCTGCAAAAATTCTATGTGCCAGAACAAATGGAGATTTGGTCCTCCATTGAGACACTCTGGCTGCTGGCCAGAGCATCTCTACTGCTCCATTTGTCCCACGGATGCTCCAGTATGTTGGGAGCTGGGAGGAGCTGGGCAAGGGCAGCGTGTGCAAAGCCAGACAGTATGCCCTGCAATGTGCAAGGGCATGCACTGAGGCACAAAGTAGTGGCACAAATTTGTGCCACTACTGTTTATGCCACTGCAGGCACATGCCCCTGCTCAGCTGAATGCAGCCATGACAGACTTTTACTTCCCAGACAGCTGCTGGGCAACAAACATATTTAACCGTTTATCAGCTAAAGAGGTTTTTAAGGTACATAGCAAGCAATATTATCCTGAAAGATTATTCAAACAAACAGAGAACCCAGGTTCAATTTTTGTTGTAAGTATTAAAATGGTACAAAGTCAGGGCACTAGCCCTGGCAGAGGGGTGCACAAAAATAGCAGTACCTGCACTGATGGCTCTGTGCCCAGCTTTGTACTCAGCTTTTTCTGACTTTGTACAGGAAATAATTTGATGAGAATTAAAATTAATTCACTGAAATATGTCTTATGATTTTATTGTAGTCATTAGTCTTGTAGGGATTAGTCTTGTTAACTTATTTACTCAGTGCTTCCTGAACCATTCTTTAAGGAGACTTCTATATGAATGAGTTACCAGACATACTCTTGTGTTTGAGCCAGATGTTCATGATGGACCTGACAAGATTGTGATGTGTCCTGCAGTCATTGGTTCCTTCCATGACTTACATAAAATGGACATCCATTTAATCATAGGCTGTAACAATGACATAGTCAAGCAGATGCCAGTACTTGGAGCAAGGTTGTCTCCAGGCTGTCTTGTATTCATTACTATGTCTGAAGATGGTGTTCATGATGGAAAGCCTGTGCTCTGCACATTTGCTTAGGAGAAGCTAACTAACACAATCCAGCAGACTTGATTAATCAAGTCTTCCTCAATGCATGCTAGTTAGCATGCATTGGAGTAGGCATTGGGCATGTGTATAGGCCCTAGATGACTGGTGACCTCCATCTTACCATAATTTTCATCTGTCTTTAGAATGGTTGAAATCCTGACATCTTCTGACTGATCCACCCTCGAGGACTTGGGGTTGGATGGTGGTTTGTCTGGAACTTCCTCTCTGGCTTGTTTACCTGAGGTATGACCCTGCTAGGAGTGTGAGACACTGGGTGACAGCTCTGAGGATCACTGGGACACACAAGCCTCTCCCCCAGTACAAGGTCTCAGCCCACAGAGAGGACCAAGTATTAGGAAGTTTGTAGTACTTCAGGAAAGTTAGTACTTTAGGAAGTTTACAGTACTAGAATATTTAATGAGTATAGCTCACTACTTTTGTCACCATCTGCATGTCACACAAAAAACAAGAGATGATTCTACTACAACAGGTTTGTGTAAAAAGGTATGACTGTTCCACATATATTTTAAATTGTTTGTCAGATGTTTCAGAGTTATCTGCAACTTTATTTAACAAAAACAATCACTTAATATACTGATGCTTAGGAAACTTACCCAGACATATCATATCCCAGACAATGTACCTCCTCTGAACCAGGCTGGAAAAAATGAATACTTAGATTCTGTTGATTTCAAATAACAGGAAGATAAATAAGAGCAGGCAGGAATTTGTGGGTGACTATTCTGGGGGCATTGGAGAGAACTTCAGAATAGGATTGTTGCTTTGGCAGAATAGTCATCACATTTAGGGCTGTGCACGGTGGTGTTCATTAAGATAAAAAAAATCATAACATGGACCTGAGTCACTTTCTTTATGTATTTTTTTTAAATCATGCATTTGCCATACAACAATCTAAGGAACAAATGCCCAGAGTAAGCCTTCTCATGCTTCTCATCTCCCTAGACATATCTATCTTTTTGTTTCCACTTCTTTTCAGTAACGTATAGATTCCTTGCTAAACTTACTGCCTTATTCCAGTCCCTACGCCTAGTTTTGAAACCTGAAAAGTCATATTTGTTCTTATGCTCTTCAGAAATCATCCCAGGCCACTTACTTCACAATATCTCCTGACTCTGGTGTGGCTAGTTACTTCTGTTTTTTGTCTATGAATGGGCGTATCTACATGGGATGTTTAACTGTGTATTAGCATAGTTTATTGCAAAGTAAGCATGTGGATTGACATGTGCACATGCTTACTGTGCAGTAAATATCCTTAATCCTGAGTAAATTTGCTACCTGCAAATGTAAGTAGTAAATTTACTTGAGATTAGTAAGGTGCAGTAGTGTTCATGTAGACACCTGACCAGAAGCAAAACCTGCTCCCAGACTGCTGTCCACCTGCAGCTGCCTGCAGCTGAGGTAGCCTCTGCCCCAGGAGAGGACTATGTCCCCCTGCCCAGACAGCAGGGAACTCCAAGCCTCCTGCTCTGAGATCACAATCATGGAGCAGGGACTGGGAGACTCTTATCTCCCAGTCCCAACTCCACCATCATGACTGGGAACCTGGGAGACCCTTATTTCCCAGCTCCAGCTCCATGACTGTGAGGCCAATACTAGGAGACCCTCATCTCCCAGCACTGGCCCTGTGGTCATGGAGTTGGTGATGCGAGCTCCCTACTGGTGAGGGTAGAGGAAAATGTTCTCTGCCCAGCATGGATCTGGGGTGCTTGTTTTTCACTCAGCTTGCACTCATGGAGGTGGGCAGGGAACAAGCCCACCATCCTGTTCTCCACACCCAGCTCTGGGTTTGCAGAGCTAAGCAAGGAACAAGCTGTTCACCATCTACTCAGCATGCAGGGCTGAGGCAGGGAACCATCCTAGTCAGGGACAAGTCTCAGCCCCATGTCCCAATTATGTAATCAAGGCATGGGGCTCACAAAGAGCTGCAGGGGAGGGTAGGTCCTAGCCTCCTGCTCCAATCCACCACTAGGGCAGCTAGCAGAGAGTGGATTGAGGCAGGGGGCTGGGACCTACCCCACCCCTGCAGCTCTTTCCAAGTCTCCCGCCCCTGACTGGGGAGCCAGGGCCAAGAGCTCCCTGCTGCAGAGGCAGGGGGACATCGCCTGTTCTCCAGCACCAGGCAGCTCCCCAAGACCAGGAGACAGCTGTCTCCCAGCCCAGTGCTCCCTGCCAGCCCCTGGGCTAGCACCCAGGGGGAGCCTAGAGGAAACATTGCAAAAAGCAGCAAATGTGCTCCCTAATCCCTGCATTTGTAGATGCCTGCCCAAAACTGCTTACTCTATAGTATCTTACACCAGAGTAAACTTAGGGTGGATCTAATGCAAATGTAGACACACCTAGTGACTAGGTCAGTGACCCTAAATACATGATACATTTTATGCAATATGTTCATCACAGCACTTAAATAGGTCATCATCTGTTGGCAATCTTATTATGTACTTGGTCCTCATTTATTTTCAGGCTGTCATTTTTGTTTGTTTTATGTGAACATTCAAACAGACCATAATTCGAAATTTTACACTTCTATGTTTAGCAAGTCTTCAATATAGATGGCACATTTCTACCTTTCCATACACAGTCTCTAAATGTTCTTGGGGAGAAAAATGGATCAGTGAAGATTCTTAACTTGAAAGGACAAGAAGAAAAATAATTTATTTAAAATTGTAATGATGATTAATTAACTGTGGCTGGAAACAATAATCTAAGAGTAGATATTTCTTCACCAGACTAACACTTGATTCTGCATTTTTAACTTACATCTTTTGAAATTTATGTGAATAATAGTCACTTTTTTGCTGTTTTTTCTCATGGTATTTTATCCAAGCCCTCTAAAGAAGCTGAGAAATGAGAACAGAAAGAGAGGGAGATGAATTTTAAATAAGAAAAACAATGTAATCATTAAACCTGGTGTCCAGAAATATTTTTCAAAAAGCAGAGCTAGTGTCATAAACCACCTGAGTAAATCAAGGCCAAATCTTTTCTCTAAAATGATCTCTCCAAGTTTTTCCAGAAGAACATCAAGTTCTGCAACCAAATATTTCCATGTCCAAAGCCAATAGTAAGGAAAAGTTCTGAATAAAAATAAAATCTAATGATCCCATTTAATGAATGCTAACCAAAGGGAAAGAATAGGTTGGACCTAACATGCAGGATTAGACCAGAGCGGAAGGTACATAATGGATCTAAGGTACATATCCTAGGCAGAGTATGGGTTAGCAATTCTTTTGAAGCAACGGTTCAGTGGGGAAAGCAACACTTTAATGGAAAACTAACTTAAAGTTTAATGGGTCTTCTGTGAGAGAGACACAAAGCATCCAAACTTTTCAAAGTAATTCCTCATAGGTAATATTTGGGATCTTTACTATCTGCACAAGGAATGGTATGTACTGGGCGTATCTACACAAGACACTACATCATTATAGGAATGAGTTACAGTGATGTAGCTCATCACTATGGTTATGTAGTGTCTAAAAATACCCGGGCAACACCAGGACAATGCAATACTGGTGGGCACCACATGATTTAGCAAGTACTAAGTGAATGCACAGTACTAAATGTGCAGCCAGGGGCATGTGTGGATGTGCCCACTGAGCTTTAAAAAAAAGTTCTTGTTGCAAATACTGGCAGTAGAAAACAGACTCATAGAGAAGTCAGGATAAAGATGTATGTTGTAGACTAATTGCATCAGCGATGCATAAACTTAAGCTTTTGTGAGTAATAGCTCACTTCATCAAATGGTAATGTAAACTCTTGTTCATGATAGCTTATGCATCTGAGATTCAGTTAGTCTATAATGTGCATCTCTACCCTGTCTTTTTCTTGGCTTCAGACTAAACCAGCTAAGTGCAGTTCATAGGCCCAGCTCTGAAAAATGATTTGCATTGTAATTTGTTCCCTCTCAGGAGCAGGCCTGAGAGACTGGAGGCAGAGTGGTTCTTTTCATAAGGAATGTGCCACCACAGGTAATTGGGTATTGTTGTCTTTGATAGATTCTGGTGTGCAGTTTGTGGGAGAACTGGAGATAGTTGGCAGGTTTTGTGTTTTGAGCTGTATGACATTAGCTTCAGTTCTGGTGATAAGGTTAGGTGCTTGTTTGAATGTACAAGCCACTTTTCAGAGCTGGGCCTATGAACTGCACTTCATCAGCCTCCTAGGTAGTAGGTACAGAAACACATGAACTCAATATAGATTAGACAGTGGAATTCTGATACGGTGTGACCTGCTGGACATCTGACTCCCCAGGCACCTCTGCATTTTTACCTGCGCTGCTGCATCCCCTTTTACCCCCACCCCAGCCTGTCTCTCACCCCCTGATGCCTCCATTTCCATTTTCACTGACTGGCTTTCTTGCCTGCATTGCATACCAGGCCAGCCTCTGGCTTCTTTACTATTCCTTCCATCCAGGACCAACTGCAGGTACTTCCTCAGCCTGACAAAGGGGTTTTCAACCATAAAGCTGGCATCCTGGGCAGCTAAGCTGAGCTCACTGGGAGCCTCACAACTGCACTACAACCAGCAAGCATCAGGCAAATCAAAGACATGACAGGTCTGGGTGTTCCGCAGCCAGGACTTTGTGCGTGCATGTGTTAGCTGGAGATTAGGGCTGTGCGAGACTTTGGACAGAGCTTCGGACCCAGAGAAGCTTCAGACACTTCGGGATCCAAAGCAGCATGTCTGGGTTGAAGTGCTGGCCTTGTCAGGCTTCCCGAAGCAGTTCAGAACTTCCAAAGCGCTTTGGACCTCAGAGCTGCCTCGGAGATCTGGCCATAGGGTATAACATGGAAACAATAAAATGTCTACAACTTTGGGGGTTTTTGTCTGATTTGGATGAAATTTTCAGGATTGGTAGACTCTGCAGAGAGTATGAAGCCTGCTAAGTGTCAAGAAGATCAGTGCAGGAGTTTTGGGGGAACTGCACCCCAAATTCTTGAAAGCAAAACTCCTGTCACGTCTGTGTGTTGTAACACAGGAAGGTCAAAATTGCAGTGCTGGTAGCTCTTGCTGAGGCCACAAAGCCTGCCAAGTTTCAAGAAAATCGGTGCAGGGGTTTGGAGGGAACTGCACCTCAAGCTGTGGACAAGCAAAATTCACGCCGTGAATGACACTGCATGTGTTAAGGCACAGTGGGGTGACAGCTGCAGGGGTGGTGGCCCCTGCTGAGGCCACAATGCCTACCAGCTGTTGAGGAGATCGGTGCAGCGGGGTTCTGGGGCCCTGCACCCCTAGCCGCTGACAGACAAAACTTGTGACATGGGTGCTTGTGGGACTGACTGTGTCTGTCTTGGGGCAGCTGATTGATTGTATCAAGACAATCTGTCTTGGAGATTCAGCCATTATACCCTATGGCCAAATCTCTGAGGTGGCTCCGAAGCTTTGGAGCCGCTTCAGCTGGATCAAGGTGGAAACCCAGTTCAGAGCTCCAGATCAGATCACTGCCATCCAAAGCACTTGGATCTGAAACCAGATCAGATCGCTGCTAACTCGCACAGGCCTACTGGAGATTATGGCACCTCCTACCTAGCTTTCACCAGGGGATCGTTGGTCCTGGCATTTACGGGGCTGCCATGCCACCAGCAGTCCCACCAGGCTTCTTTACCTTGGCAGGGTGCAGTTTTAGTGGTCATGCCCAGGACCTGGGGCCTCCTCCATCCCCATAGCCCCAATCCCATACCTCCAAGTTTGTCCTGGCAGAGGAATGAGCTCAGCAGGGACATGTTCTTACCCTGCTGGCTGTTGATGCAGTTAGTGTCCCCTCCAGCTGAGAGGGGGGCATCACTCGTCTTTTTAAAAACTCAAAAAAGGAAATTGGTGCAGATGAACTGAGGAGGGTGGCACTCAGTCCATCTGCAGGTGGCACTTGGGGAACCCCAGCATCAGGAGGTTCACTTTTAGGAACACCAGCTGCTCCACCAAAGAAGGATCCAATCAGGTGCGGTGGGGTGTTACAACATCCCCAGCAATACTGAACACCTTCTCACTTGGAACACTGGTTGGTGAACAGGACAGGTGTTGTCAGGCAACCGTGCCCAGATCCTGCCACATCTGGCTGCAGTTTGCCCAGTAGGCCAAGGGGTCACAGTCCAGTGGCTCCGCATCCTCAGCAAGATAGGTAGACACCAAAGCCTCGGTGCGACCTGCCCACGGCTGGGGTCTGGTGCTCTTGGACCCCAGCATTGAAGCCATGCCCATGGCCCACATTGGCAGTAGCTGGCATGGAGGACACTGGCTGGTGCTGGCGCTGGCACTGGTGCTGGTGCTGGGAGTGCTGGCACAGGAAAGTGGATCCCCCTCTTCCACATCCCCTTGCCTCTGCACTTTGGCCTCCCTGACTTTGTTTACCAGCTCCTGCATCCAGTGGTCAAGGGTTTTGGGGCGGCCAGTGCACACACTCCCCTTCACCCTCAGGTCACACATGCCTACCATCATGTGGAACATACTGGACTACAAGGGATCCAGTGGTCTTCTGATGACCTCCTTTAGCCACCTCACCAGTGCCTGTATGTCTGGTGACAGCGGCCTGCCCCAGCTTGAAATATTGATCCCCTAGAACTTCTCCATTTGGTTCTCCTGTTCCCTTGCTAGGGGGGTCACTTGGCTGAGGAGGGCATCACCAACGCTAAGGGTCTTGGTGGCCTTGAGGAAGGACTTGAGGACCACCAACATCTGGGAGATGGTACCCCACTCATCTCTGTTCAGGGGCCGCTAATCCCACTCTCCCCAAGCAAGGCCATCTCATGGATGGCCCTCTGTTGCTCCACCAAACTTTAGAGCATCAGGTATGTGAAGTTCCACCGAGTCTGCACATCCTGCATGATTTTGTGTTGCGGGATGCTGAGCTGTGCCTGTTTCTCCTGCAGCATCTTGCCCCCCTTGATGCTGCGGTGGAAGTATCCCACCACCTTCCTGCATTTCAAAATCAGCTGGCTTGTAGCCAGAGTGGTGGTGACACTGTTACTGGCAGCCCTGTTCTCCTCCAAGGCATCCCTCACTGTTAGGTTCAGCCTGTGTGCCACACAGCAGTTGTCTGAGGGTTCCTTTCTCATGCAGTTCCTGAGGGGGAACAAGCTAGGAAAAGGCACAGCATACCTCCAAACAGAGGCTTTTATGCTGTTTCTAGGTACCTCTCCCAGACACAGTCATTTGCAAGGCAGCCAGAGAGAAATCCTTCTCACTGGCCAACTACACATGTCAGTGTTCCCCCCTTTCCACCCCTGCTCTCCCTCCCTCCCTCACTTCCCCTCCCCTAACTTTCACTTTCAGCATCCAAAGCATCTAAAGCATTTCCAAAGCACTTCAGAAGCTCTGAACCACTTTGGATAGTTTAACTGAGCCTGCACTTCGCTCCAGGCATCCTGCTTCAGACACCAAAGCAGCCCCGGATCCAAAGCGCAATCTGAAGCCCTAATTTCTAGGTAATTTGGGTCCCACCCCATGAAGTAGTTCTCTCTTTTTGGATCTGGAGACCAGCAGCAAGGATCTGAACATACCAAGTGCAAGCCTGAACGGCTTAAGACACTTTCAAGTTGTGGCACTCCTAGCTTTTTATGTCCCAGCCATTTAAATCATAGTCTTTATATCATAGCATCTTCTCTACTTCACTGATAAGATAACTTCAGCATCTCTTATCTCTGTGCTTGGATCTAACTCTTCTTGTCCTTGTCTTGTCCCATTCTGGGAGATTCTTTGCAGGCTGAATGAGGAAAAGAGAGATTCAGTACAGCTGATCTACTGTTTGAAAAATTTCTTCTTGAGCCAGTTGCCAGAAAACAGAATAAATGGTCTTTTCTTGGGGGCGCACAGCAGAAGGGACCAGAATGAAATTTCATAGATTTCATTTTATTGACATTAGGGCTGGAAAGGACTTCAGAAGATCATCAAGTCCAGCCCCCTGCCCAGAGGGCAGGAAATCAGCTGGGGTCATAGGATCCCAGCAAGATAAACATCCGATTTGCTCTTAAAGGTGTTCAATGTAGGTGCTTGAACCACCTCCGATGGCAGGCTGTTTCAGACCTTGGGGGCTCGGACAGTAGAGAAATTCTTCCTTATGTCCAGCCTGAAATGGTCCTGCAATAGTTTACGACCATTTGACCTCGTCATCCCTTGAGGCGCTCTGGTGAACAAACGTTCCCCCAGATCCTGGTGGTCACCCCTGATAAACTTATAGGTTGCCATCAGATTGCCCCTGAGCCTGCACTGTTCCAAGCTAAAGAGCCCCATGGCTCTCAGCCTGTCATCATAAAATCTGTTTTCGTGACCTTTGATCATGTGCATGGCTCTTCTCTAAACTCTCTCAAGCTTCTCCACATCCTTTTTGAATTGTGGAGCCCAAAACTGGACGCAGTACTCCAGCTGTGGCCTCACCAAGGCTGAGTACAAGGAGAGAATGACATCCCGGGATTTGCTTGAGGAGCATCTATGGATGCAAGCCAGTGTTTTGGTTGCTTTATTAGCCTCAGCATCGCATCGGAGGCTCATGTTCATCTTGTGGTCAATGATGATCCCAAAGTCTCTTTCTTCTGTAGTGCTAGCCAGTGTAGCACTGCCGAGCCTATAAGGATGCTGCAGGTTTTTCTTCCCAAGGTGGAGAAACTTGCATTTTTCAGTGTTAAACATCATCAGGTTCTCATCCAACCATTTGCTAAGCCTGTCCAGGTCACCCTGGATCACTCGCCTATCTTCTGGCTTTGCCCCAAAGTTTGGTGTCATTGGCGAACTTGACCAGTCCGCTTCTGACTCCAATGTCCACATCATTAATGAAGATGTTAAACAATATGGGTCCAAAAAGAGAGCCTTGAGGGACCCCACTGGTCACAGGACACCATAATGAGTGACTTCCATCTATTACTACCCTCTGGGTCTGACCAAGGAGCCAATTTCCTAGCCAGCGGATCATGGTGGACCCAAGGCCACAATTGGCCAGTTTCACCAAGAGGTGATCATGGGATACCAGATTGAAGGCTTTTTTGAAATCAAGACAAGATATCAATCTCTTCTCCCTTGTTCAAGTGATAGGTCACCTGGTCATAGAAGGAAATGAGATTGGTCAAGGAAGACCTACCCGCAACAAACCCATGATGGCTATCCCTTAGGATGTTGGCATCGGTCAGTCCATTAAGGATGGCCTCCTTAATAAACTTTTCTAAGATCTTCCCCAGGATAGAAGTCAAGCTGATGGGACTATAGTTAGCCAGATCCACTTTCCTCCCTTTCTTGAAAATAGGCACCACATTCACCTTCTTCTAGTCTTCAGGCACTACAGCAGACCTCCAGGAGTTTTCAAAGATCTGTGCCAGAGGCTGGGCTATGCTTGCCAGCTCCTTGAGTACCCTGGGATATAGATTGTCTGGGCCGGCTGACTTGAAGGTATCCAGGTTCTCAAGGTGTTCCTTCATGAGGTCAGCATTAATGAAGGGCAGGGGATCTCCCTCACCTAGACCTCCCTGTCCTGTAGTGGGCATGGTCATCCCATGGGACTGATGAAAGACTGATGCAAAGTACTGATTTAATAGGTTGGCTTTTTCCTGGACATCAGTTGTCAGTTGCCCCATCTGGTTCAGCAGGGGTCCAATGTTGCCCTTGCTTTTCCTCTGGTTCCCCACATATCTAAAAAAGGATTTTTTATTGTCCTTGATGCTCAAAGCTAGTTGAAGTTCAGTTGCAGCCTTGGCTTTCCTGGTTTGCTCCCTGTAGGACTGGACCAGTGCAGAATAATCCTTCTTGGAGGTGAATCCTATCCTCCATCCTTTGTAGGCCTTTCTTTTTGGCCTCAGGAGGTCTGCTGGGTTCCTGGAGAGCCAGGGGGGCTGCTGTGCTCTCTTGCTGCCTTTCCTCTCAGATAATAGACTTAGCTTGTACATTGAGCATCACTCCCTTGAGGAGCAACCACTCTTCTTGAACTCCCCTCTCCCTAGGGTCATGGTCCCTTAGGGCCTCACTGACAAGCCTCCTGAGCTTGTCAAAGTCGGGTTTTCTGAAGTCAAGGACCTCTGTGTTGCTGACTGACTTGCCAGCTTTATGGTGGATGGCGAAGGTGATCAGCTTGTGGTCGCTGTCACCCAGCTTCCCATCAATCACTAGGTTGCTGATTAGGTCATCCCCTGTAGCCAGTACCAGGTTGAGCAGCACTTTGCCTCTCATTGGCCCATAGACTTCTTGCGTCAGGTAGAGGTCATACACACATGAGAGAAAGCTTTGCAACTGCTCAGATTTTGCTGAGTGATCCTCCCATGAGATGTCCAGGTAATTGAAGAAATCCCTGGAGCATGCGGCCTCTGCCAGTTCCCAGGCAAACTCCTGGTCAAGCTCAGGACTTTGGGTGGGAGGTCTGTAGTAGACGCCCACCATTGTGTCCCCTATGCAATGTTTCCCACAGATTTTAACCTAGAGGGTCTCCAGTCATCCACCCTGGTCACCAAGATCAGCTTGCGGGGAAGTGTAGTTTTCCTTAACATAGATAGCTACACCCCTGCCCCTTTTATCTACATGGTATCTCCTGTACAGGGTATAGCCATCAAAACCCATGGTCCAGTCATGGGTGGAGTCCCACCAGGTCTCCGTTATCCCTATGACATAATAATTATTTGCATTGAGCAGGAAGGCGAGCTCCTCCTGCTTGTTCCCCAAGCTCTTGGCATTTGTGTACAGGCAGGCAAGTGTCTCCTTGGGGGCTCTTGCCTTGCCCACAAATTGTACCAGGGCTGGGGCAGGGGTGAGCTCCCTTAAGTGCCATGGCCTGCTGGCTTTACAAGGGTTGCTCAGTGGGCCAGCAGTGGCGGTAGTCCCCCTATCCCCCAACGGGCTTAGTTTAAAGCCTGGTGGAGCAGGTCAGCCAGTCTGGCTGAGAAGAGCCTCCTCCCCAGGGGAAAGAGGTGGAGGCCATCTCTTCCCAGGAGCTCACTGCCTCTCTCGTCAAAGAGCGGGCTGTGGTCATGGAAGCCAAAGCCTTCACGAAGACACCAGCGCTGCAGTCTTTGGTTGACTACATGGATCCTGCTCTCCCTCCTCAGCCCATAGCCCGAGACTGGGAGGATCAATGAAAACACCACCTGTGCCCCCAGATCCTTTATCCCCGCTCCCAAATCCCTGTAGTGCCTCATGACCCAGCTGGGAGCACTCCGAGCTGTGTCTTTGGTGCCCACATGAATAAGGAGCATGGGGTAGTGGTCTGTGGGCTGAAGGAGCTTTGGGATAGTCTCTTCAATGTCCCTGATGCGGGTCCCAGGGAAGCAGCAAGACTTCCTGGGCTAAGGGGTCAGAGCAGCAGATTGTCCCCTCAGTCCCCCTCAGGATGGAGTCTCCCACAACAAAGACCTTACATTTTGTCTTGGGGAGAGCAGAGGCGGTAGCTGCAGTTGAGCCTGTGTTGCCTGCAGAAGCTGGCAACTTAACAGGCTCTGCTGGAGCAGCAAGAGTTGTGTACCTGTTGCTAAACTCCAACACAGCAGGGGCCTTGGTGCAGTGGCCTTTAGGGCCCTTGACCACCTTGGTCCATGCCCCTGACTGGACAGAGCGGGTGGTCCCGGAGTCCTCCTTTGTCCTGGAGGGAGACTGTGGTCTACCCTCCGGCTCCTGGGGGAGAAAGGCCTGGCAGTAGTAGTCGATCTCCTGCTTACAGTCCCTGATGGCACGCAGTCTCTGGATGGTGGCCTGGAGCTCCTTCAGCTGGTGTGCCAGAGAACCCAAAAGAAGCAGACCCCACAGGGGGAGGTGGCCATGCTCCTGGGCCCCAAAGCCTGAAAAGGCAACAGGCAGCCCCTGAAGCCAAGATCTAGGGGCTCCATCTGTGTGAAGCCTGGAACCATGGGCTCCATCTGGGTGGGAATCTCTGAGGTGCCAGAGGGGGAGGGCACAGAGACCGAGGAGACCCTTGAGGTGCGGCACATGCCTATCCATGTCATGCCTCTGGTAGGCTGGCTACAGCTGGGACAATTTACCCTGGGGTCTTCACAGGCAGGGTCTTGGGAACTCCCGCACACCCTCCTGCATGAACTCCATGCTAACTCACATGCCAGAAGACAAACACGCCTGTTTGTGCCACCTGTTCACGCGGCTCAGGTTGCATTGTTCCCTGTGGGGCTGCACAAAGTAGGGGCCTGGGTGGGGCTTGACCTGGCCTGGCTCCACTCAGCTGCCTCCTCCCACTCACTCAGGGGTTAACCCCCTCCCACCACGGGCCCCGCTTGCCTCCGGCTGTGCTGGGGGTTGGCGGGGGGCTCTGCAATAGCTGGGGAGGCCTTTGGGGGGGCTTCAGGGGAGCGGGGGTGCAGCTGGCTTTCACCCGCATGTCTCTTGTCTCTCCAGAGCCTAACTAGGGCTTTGAAGCAAATGATGACAGTCCTTCCATACTACATATATGAACTCCTGGTTTTCTTGAAATCAATGCAGAACTCATTTTCTTCAGTGACACCAAGATTTTACCCTCAGACTCTATTTCTACCAGTGGTCAAGTCTTCCAAGCATCTCACAGGGGCAGGCAAGGTTCTTTGGGTAGATGTGATATCTTTTATTAGACCAGCTAACTAGTTGGAAAAAAGTTCTTTGCAAGTTTTTGGGCACAACCACCCTTCTTCAAGCATAGTGAATCTGAAGAAGGGTGATTGTACCCAAAAAATTGCAAAAAACTGTTTTTCCAAATACTTAGTTGGTCTTATAAAAGATATCATGTCTACCCAAAGAACCTTGCCTACCTGTGTCCTTAAACCAACATAGCTACAGCCAAAATGCCAGACATCTCACATGATATTCATGTACTTAATACCACTGCCATGCCCAAGCATGTGGTATTACATTCTGCAACCATGCTACTTGAGTACTACACCACTTATGACTACCATGTATCTATATATAGCTCTATGTTTCATATCTTAACATTGTAATAGTTAAATTGTAGTCTGTAAATCAATGTTTCCTGTATTCGGTATATAGCCTGCCTCAATACAAGCACAATAAAATAAAGTACAAGAAGCACTATTAATAATATATTCATAAAACAATTATAACTGAAGACCACAAACAGATTTGATCCCGTCATGATAAGTGCCGATGTTAAGTGCAGTACAGTTACATAGTAAATTAGTCTCTTTTCCCCAAAGGGTTTAGCACCTCTGAAAACATTCAGGTAATTTTCCTAATTAAAAGAGACAGAGAGAGTGAACAAACACTTCACTTACATATGTACTTAATATTAATTGAGAGTATGGTATCACTGATGGCAAGTAACGGTAATACTAAGTTTATATGCAGCAGAAATATTAAGCTCATATGTAAGCATTTGCAGTATGGGCCTTAGGGCCTTGTTACATATTCATTTTAGCAATTCCTGGAGCTCTTAACCCCTGGATTGTCTGCACATTAGCCATTAACACCTGAAGCTAGTTTTAAGCATGCTTTACATGGCTTAAATTTACAACACTTCAGGGCAGGTTTCTCCTTGATCTGTGTTACCTGTCTCACTTTTCATTAATGTGTAGCCACTCCTCACAAATCAGCTTCCCAAGTTGCAGTCCTCCAGTATCCCATGATGCCTGCATGCCAAAAAAATGATTCTGAAAAAAATGCCAGCGTACCTCCATCCAAGCTTCAGACTGCCTCAGTCCATGGGAAGAGTCAGGCCATAAGAAGGGGCAGGAATACAAGACCTCACATAAATAAGACCCTTTGCCTGTTCCTCACTGTTCCATGTATATACCCTGGGATATTGTGAAAGGCTGCTTGGACAGGGAGAATGCCTGGAGGGGAAGGTAAGGAGGCTGCATGGAAGAGCCTGCACCCAGCCCCACAGCTTCTGGATTACTTGCCACACTTTATGAAGGATGTAATCTGAAAGCCTAAAAGGTGGGAAAATTTTGCAGCTAAACCTCAAGGCAGACCGCAGGGACCTCCAGCATGCCTTCAATTGCCCAAAGGCACATTTGACCACCATTCAGCAGCTACTGAGTTGGTAGTTAAAGTTCACCTTCCTGGGGTCCAGTCAGCTGATTTGTAACTTCATGAGCCAAGGAAGCAGTGAGTAGGCTTGATCCTGAATGCTTGATGGAAATGAGCAGGCCAGATAACTCCATTCTGGGAGCCCTGTGGGCAAAGTCATCCCACTCCATCATCTCTGAGAACCCAGATTTCCTAAACATCTGGGTATAATGTACTTGTCTGGCCACCCAACATTTATATTAGTGAACTGGCCCATGCAGCTTATGACATCATAAGCAACTGAAAAGAAGCCTTTCTTGTTAATGTAATGCAAGAAATGGTTACCAGGGCACAGATTGGGGATGTGGGTTCTGTGAATTTCCTCCCGCACAGTTTAGGAAACCCAGCTGCTCAAAGCAGACAATCACCTCTTGCAAATTCCTGAGCCAGAGCATCCAAGGCTACAGCAAGCGTTGCTGTTGTCTGTCCCATGCCAAACTGGTTGGCCAGGCATCAGAGGCTGTCAGGATTCACCAGCTTCTAGATTACCAGACATGGGGTGTTGAAATCCAGTGTCCTGCTCCTAGCACTAGTCCATGAACATGTCACGTGACATTCTGAACTTCTGCCTCCATTTGCTCATCACCTCAGGTCCTAGGTCCAAAGCACAAGCTGTTCCCACCAGTTCAAGCTCACAGGTAGAGCCCAACACCTCAGTTGGATCCAAAATTGGGCATGGAGAACTGTACCTTCAATGCAGTTGTCCTGTGCTTCATGCAGGATGGCCAGCAGGCTGCCCATAGAAACATCACTGAGCATCACTGATGTGGGGGGATGTGGGCACGCTAAAAGGGAGGTATAGGCTACAATTGGACCTAGAAAGGTTACAGGGGTGAGCAGATGAGAATAGGATGGGATTCAACACTGACAAGTGCAAAGTGATGCATCTGGGGAGGAACAACCAGCACCATACCTAGAGGCTGGGGAACTCCCTTCTTGTCAATACAGAGGCAGAAAAGTATCTTGGAGTCCTTATTGATGCCAAGATGAACATGGGATGGTAGTGTGGGGATGCGGTCAGGAAAGCCAACCGCACCTTGTCATGCATCCACAGATGCATCTCAAGCAGGTCCAAGGAGGTGATACTCCCCCTCTATGCAGCACTGGTCAGGCCACAGCTGGAGTACTGCATCCAGTTCTGGGCGCCACACTTCAGGAGGGATTTGGACAACATGGAGAGGGTCCAGAGGAGGGCCACTCGCATCGGGGCAGCAGGGCAGGCCCTACGAGGAGAGGCTACAGGACCTGAAGCTGTTCAGCCTCCACAAGAGAAGGCTGAGGGGAGATCTAGTGGCCTGTTACAAACTAATCAGAGGGGACCAGCAGGCACTGGGGAAGTCCCTGTTCCCCCATGCACTACCAGGAGTGACCAGGAATAACAGTCACAAGCTGGCAGAGCGTAGATTTAGGCTAGATATTAGGAGGCGCTACTTCATGGTCAGGGTGGCTAGGTTCTGGAACCAACTTCCAAGTGAAGTGGTGCTGGCTCCTACCCTGGGGGTCTTTAAGAGGAGGCTAGATGTACACCTTGCTGGGGTCATTTTCCCCCAGTACTCTTTCCTGCCATGGCAGGGGGTCGGACTCGATGATCTGCTCAGGTCCCTTCTGACCCTAGAAACTATGAAACTATGAAAGTCTACACAGCGAGACACTAGGGCCAGCAGCAAATTATGCTGGTGCTTCTTCAGTCTGAGAATTTTAGCCAGGGCAATGACTGCTGCCATTCCACCAACTGCCATCACAAAGATCCAAAGCTAGCTAGAAGAATCAACTTGGTCAGGGAGATTCAGATCAGACCAAATTGGTGCCTTTGCCTGGCCCCTCCCATCTCCCACCAGTCCCCAGAAAGCCAAACCAGGCAAAAAAATAGCCCGCATCAAGAGCCTGGTATCTTTTTCCCTCCATGAGCCTTGAACCAGACTTTGCAGGGGAGAGACTTTGCAGTAAAGCAAGGTTTGGAAGACATCTGTTGATGTTTATCTCAGAGGAACACATTGCACTTTACTACGCATTGTACTGTACATCAAACTCCATTAAAAGCCAAGGCACCATAGAGTCACAGTCACAGAGTCATAGAGAAATAGGGCTAGAAGGGACCTCCAAAACTTATCTAGTCCAACCCCCAGCCTGAGGCAGGATCATCCCTATCTAAACCATCCCCTAAAATCCATTATATAAACTCTACAGAAGACTATGTAAGAAGCTGGAGATTGTCTTGTTGATAGTATCTAGGTTAGGGTCAGAGAGGAGAGCAACAACGGTGATGTTGTGGTGGAGGTCTGCTATAGACCACTAGACCAGGACATTTTTGGCGAGTGTTGGGGACAACTTCCTTCTGCAAGTGCTGGAGTGGTGAAGTAGGGGCCATGCTCTTCTTGACCTGTGGCTCACAAAAAGAGAATTGGTGGGGAATGTAGTGTTGGATGGCAACTAGGGCAGCAGTGACCAAGAGACAATTAAGTTCAGGATCCTGAGAAAAGGAAGGATGGAAAGGAGCAGAGCAAGGACCCTGGACTTCAGAAAATAAGACTTCAACTCTCTTTTGGAACTCATGGGAAGAATCCCCCAGGAAGTCAGTCGGAGGTGGAAAGGAGTCCAGGAAAGCTGGCTGCACTTTAAAGAAACCTTACTGAGAGTGCAGGAACAAACCATCCCAATGTGCAGGAAGACTAGCAAGTACGGCAGAAGACCAGCTTGGCTTAGCAGGGAAATCTTTAGTAAGCTAAATCGCAAAAAGGAAGTTTGTAAGAAGTGGAAGCTTGGACAAATAACTAGGGAAGAATATGGTAACATTGCTCAGACATACAGGGATGAAGTCAGGTTGACCATGCGGTAAAATTCCTTCCCCACCCCAAATATAGTGATCGGTCTGACCCTGAGCATAGGAGCAAGACCCTCTATCCTGGAATCTCCAGCTTTAGTCCTGATAGGATCATTGGCTCACCCCACCCCAGCAAAAGTTCCCAGCCTTGGCTGTAGCCAATACCCAATGCCTCTGAGGAAGACTTAAAAACTCTGTGACATTGCTCCCTGCCCCCAGGAGCTGTCTGCTGCTAGGGCAGGCTCTGCCATCAGAGCAGAAAGGTGAGCAGGGGAAGGAGCAACCAAAGGCCAGAAGCAGGAGAAATACTTAATGAAACCTGGGGCCAGTCTTGTTCAATATGTTAATCAATCTTGAAGATGGGATGGAGTGCACCTTAAGCAAGTTCAAGGATGACACCAGGCTGTGGCGAGGTAGTAAATATGCTGAAGGGCAGGACTGGGATTCTGTGGGCACACCTACATGTGTAAATAATCTGGGAGAAGTTTACTCTCAAGGAAACTACTTGAGAGCAAACTTTCCCAGGCATGTGTCTACATGTTCAGGGACATGGGAGCTCCCTGCAGTCCTAACTGTCCAGGAGGCAGCTATCTCCTGGTGGAATCTGGGACCCTGTCCCCTAGAGATGTCTGCTGTTATGGTGGGCTCCACCATCAGAGCCCAGATGAGGACAATGTCTCCCTGCCCTGGCCGGAGGGAGTTCCCAGCCCCTGCTCCATTATCATGAAGCCAGGAGATCCTTCTCTCCCAGCAGCAGCTCCACAGTCATGGGGCCAGAGCTGGGAAATCTTTCTCTCCCAGCCCAAGCCCCATGGTCATAGGGCCAGCACTACAAGATCCTTTTCTCCCAATGCCAGCTCTGCAGTCAGGGAACTGGTACTGGGAAAGAAGGATCTCCTATTCTGGGTCTCACAACCACAGGGTCTGGGCTGGGAGATAAGCATCTCCCAGCTTCAGCCCTGTGACCGTGGAGTGGGGGCTGGGAGCTCCCTGCTTCCCAGGCAGGGAGACATTGTCTTCATGTCAGAGTAGAAGTATACTTGTAAACAACATGAACTGTAGTTAATATTATCACCTTCAACAACCAAAGAACAAACAAGAAGCTGTCTTATCCAAATCTTAAATTGACAAAATACATATTTTAAAAACTGTTTGCAGAGCCTATTCACCATACACTAGAAGACCTTAATTATTCTGACTACTAGGAATGCTTTAATGTTGTCTAAAACACAATGCTTGCTTTTCTATAATTTTTAAAGCATTAAGTAGACTAAATTTTCTGAGATCTTATTTAGTACCTCATTGTAGACATATATACATACAGAAGACTTTGAACAGCAAGTGAGATATGAAGCAGCATTTGAAAGACATTTTCTTGCTCCTGATTTTCACACTGCTTAGATAATAAGAAAGAAATAAGTCCCATAGGAGAGACAACCAAAGCAACAGAAAAGTAGAAACAAAAAGAACGAGCTGCTTGGGAATTAAAGCAAAGGAAAGAGACAGGATCACAGCTATATTTAACATATTTTAAGGGTATGTCTGTACTTCTTCTACCACACTTCTGGAGGCTCTACTCTCTGAAGGTTTCAAATGCTGCTGCTTTTGAAATCTGTTTCCGTGTTTGAGCATCAGTAGGAAGTACCCTCAGACTGACTTCACTGGTTTATTTCTGTGAATGGTGCATATGAGAGCGAATGGAGATGTACTTAGGGAAGCACTCCTGGGACTATCAAGAAAATGGTATAGCCATATTCTGAGTGACCAACCTCCCACCCCACTATGCCACAAGACCCATGAGCACATTAACAGAAAAATAACTAAACTAAAAATAACAAACTTACCCAAAAGAGGGTACAGAAGTTCAATCTGAAGATCAGTAGGCAAAGAATTCACTCCCAAATGTTATCACAGTTTCATACACATGTACAGCAGAGAGTGAAGCAGGAAATTTAGGATTCAACCAAGCAAACAGAGGAAGTTTAGGAAAATCTGTAACATTAAAAATTAATAGGTAATTATTTATACATGTTATACAGTTACTCATCTTAGAGTTTTCTGTACCAATTAATTGGGTATATTGCAATTTTGTATTCTTTTATTAAAATTTAGTATAAATCATACATAAAAGTAAAATATTCAAAACACATCAACTATTTATTATTAATACTGATAGGAACATGAAATAACCGTTCTATGTCCAGAAGCTATAAAGGGGAAAGCGCTTTGTACTCAAAATATTGGCACAAATAAAAAAAGTTCTGCCATTGGGATCTTCATTTGGAACAACTTGTAATTCCACTAATGACTTTGTGAGATTACCAGAACAATATGTGACCTTGGGTTTGAAGGCCTACAAGTCTCCCAGCTGGGGAAATGGGTCCTACTGATTCAAACTATATCACTATCCTTTGGCATGCCAGCTTCCTTTATGATTCCCGCTATCCCTCACTTTCCAGAAGGTGCACTAGCACTCAGCCCATGCTCAGCTGGTCCAAGCAAGCACATAGCAGGCCCCACTCCTGGGCTCTCCCTTCCACCCAGACCCTAACATAGACTGACCCCACTCCTGAACAGGAGTTGCTGCAGGTGGCCGGCTTCTGGTGAATCAGAAGTGTTGGGGAGGGGGAGAACATTGGGACTGGGTCTGCATGGTGGCAACCCTGTGATCTTGATGAATTGGCCACTGCCAACAGGTACCTGAGCTATGTGCTACAAGACTTTTTCACCTGCAGCTACAGGGTTCTGGAGTACTAGGGCCAGGGGAGGAGGAGGCACATCCAAGCTGTGGAAGCAGGCGGATGCCCCCTGAAACTTCAGAAGCAGGTAGAATATGGCCAGTTGCCTCAATGTGGCAGGTATAGGACACTGGAAATTTCCAGAGTGGGGCATGCATCATGGGATGTCTGCTGGAAGCCTTTGCCAAGTTTGAGGTTGTGGGGGTGGCCTGGACAGTGAAGCCCTAGTGCTTCTGGAACAGCAGCTGCACCCAGCTACAGCAAGAGAGGAAGCCACATACCAGGACCTCCAGCTGTGTGCATCCACTGCTCCTTCCATCCATCCACCTTCCACACACCCTGCCATCTTTCCATCCATCCATCGCTCCCCTTACAACCAGACCCTCACCCAATTGTGGATGCTGAGATGCCACGGATCCCACCACAAACCATGGAAGAACATGTTCTGTCCTCCTACACTACCCAACCCTGGTCACACAACTGGGATATGGAGAGATAAGGGATCTTGTCGCCATCTGAGGTCAGGAGGATACTCAGTGGCAGCTCCACAAAAGGCTCTGCCAACCAAAACTCTGAGGCCAGGAGGCAGAACATGCCATTCTACAAAGAGTTGTCCCACTTCCTTGCCATGGATAGGGCCACTGTGATCCTGCACATTTATGGCACCACAGAGGACAGGAGTCACTGACAGGGACCCCACCAGAAGAGGAGGAACAGGGAGGCCTCAGCACAATGCGACAACCTGATACCCAGGAGCAGGTCCCCAGGGGTCACAGTGCTGCTGATGGCATTGGCCCACAAGGAGTCTGTCTCATTGGTGCTGGGCTCTGCATCATCATGAATCTGGAAGCAGAGTTGCATTTTCAGCTGGACCTGAGTTCCTGTGTCATCTTCTCAGGCACTGTCAAGAGCAGAGAGCACAGCACATGGGAGCCAGGGAAAAGCTCTAATGCCACAGAAGTCAAGACCAGGGACCTGGAGCCTGAGCCCATGCCCTGCACCCCATGGGAACCCTTCTTGGTCCTTGACCCTGTGGACCATGGTTGAATACATGGGCCCCAGGACTCCATTCCTGACACAGCTACCATAGGTGTTCCACTCCCAGTCCTCTGACACCTCCCTGCCCTGCTTGCAGATGTGCAGAGTGTTTTCTCAGTCCCCCCATGGCCAGTGCAGCTATTGTTGCTGTGGCAAAGCCCACAGCACCCACAACCATCCCTCCCCCCACTTCTGTGGAAGGCTTAGGCACCAATCAAGGACACCATGCTACCGAGGACAGTATAGATTTACTCTATTCTAGGCAGCCATGATGGGAACCCAGGAATGGAGGAACATGCAAAATCCCTGGGGGGAGGGAAAAGGAGGGTGGGAACTAACTAGCATGCTTTGAGGTAGGTGAAGGTGCACTCCACAGTCATGCTGCATCTGCTCAGGCAGTAGTTGAAGTGCTCCCTTTGGTGGTCCAGCTTCCCTGTGTAGAGCTTCATAAGCCAGGACAGGAGTGAATAAGCCAGGTCTCTGATGAAGCGGGGGTGGGGGAGGAATAATGACACTGATGACAAAATTGGGGGCTCCAATGTGTACCACTCATCATCTCAGAGAGTAGGGAGGTTTGGAACATGCAGGCATAATGGGCAACACTGCCAGGCAGCAAAGATGTGGGTGAAGTGACCCTGGTGGTCAACGGTGCCTGTCAGGACAACACAGCTCTTGTGGTTGATGAATGCCTATGCACCCTTAGGCAGACAGAGGGCTTCCATGGCCCCCACACATTTTGGAAGCCCAAGCAATGGAAACCAGTGACCACCTCCAGTAGGTTGGTGAGGCAGATGAAGCTACTGTCCTGGACATCTTGCATGTCCAAGTACATCTCCCAGATGGCCATTCCAGTCATGGACTTGTCCATGCTGACCTAATTGGTGATATAATGGATTCTCCTGTAGGTGACCAGCTTCAGATGGCAATGGCCACCCAGTGAGTGAGGGTGGCTGCATGCTGCCACATGAGTGAGGGGTGGCAGCTGGGTGACAATATCCATAAAGTTGACCTGGTGCATGTGGAAGGTCTGGACCCACTGTTCATTGTCTCAGGTGTCCAGGATGATCCACTCCCACCAGTCACTTCTGGTGGTGTGGGACCAGAACCTGTGCTCAATGGTCTGGAAGTGGTGGCAGAGCTCCCCATGGTATCCTGGGTGCCCTCATCTCCATTAGTCATGGAAATTGGCGACCCAGTCCAGGATGCTTGAAAGGCACAGGGAGCAGTAGGTGGCCCTTCATGGAGGGCCTTCTAGCTTGGAGGCAGAAAGCTGCATCCCATAGTGACAAGCTGCTGCATCATGTTCCAGTGCAGCCTTTGACAAGACATTCTGCAGATCCTCAGACTGCATGCTTGGGTGTGAGCAGTGCAGCGTGGGTGGACCAGGACATGGAGACACATGCAATTGACGAGGGAAGGTATAGGCTGTAGCCGTGTTGGTCTAAGGACACAGGCAGACAAGGTTCTTTGGGTAAATCCATTATCTTTTATTAAACCAACTCAAATAGTTGGAAAATGCCTTCTCTGCAAGCTTTCAGATACGAAGCATATTTCTACCTGAAAACTTGTAAAGAGGAATTTTTCCAACTATTTGAGGTGGTCTAATAAAAGTTATCTGATATACCCAGGGAATCTTGTCTGCCTCATTCACAAGGAAAGGCACTCACTCTGGAGCTCTTCTGGAAGCCTCAGGATGGGATGCATGGTGATATGGCACGGGGTTAGGGGTGTATTTGCCCATCCAGAGGGGTGGCCTTGTTGCTTAGCTGTGCTTCACAGTCTCCAGGAGCCTAGGGAGCCCTAAGGGCACACTAGGAGGCATGGAGGTGCACCCCACACCTGCAGGCCTCAGCTAACATAGGCTGCCTGCGCTTCCGCCCTCCTCCCCGCCCACCGGACAAATATGTGTACTGTTCTCTTCCAATTTAAACTAGACCACTAAGAGAAAACCATGCAAATTAGATCAATTCCTTCTGGGCTTTTTAAACAGCTGTACATGGCCTCAAAGTAGAGCTAGCTAGAAAATAATACTTGGTTTTTACCAAAATTTCATCTTGAATTTTGAATCTAAAATTTAAAAAAGGATTTTTTCAAAGGAAGAAGATTTTTTTTTTGAGAATGGAAATGTGTGTTTTAGGCTGTGTGTTTATAGTTAACCATTCCTCAGGTAGTTGTCTTCAAGGGCTGCCCTAAAGGGAAGTTAGTCAAAGAGGACTCTGACTATCCTCCCAGATTGCTTAGTTTCTATCAAAAGGTTTAGGTGGAATCAGTGTGTTCTTACAATATGTCTCCATTCTGCTGAATTATTGTTTAGTTCAGAACTAATTTCTAAGCAACCAGGATTCTGTTAACAACCCCATGTACAAAGGTATTTCATGGCTATTTCACTGAGAAAGAGAATACAGACTGAGGACCCTGTTTCAAGAACTGGCATGTAGGACTCACCAGCAGGAGACACTGCAGAGGTCATTGCAGATGTCAATAACATAACTGACTCAAAACAGTTGATGTCTGCCTACTCAGCACCTTATAAAACCTAATCATTAAGCAAGGTTAAATGGTAATATTTTCAGGTGATACAGGGCAAGTAATTCCTTTGGGCCTGAAAACAGACCAGTAATGAAATATTTGGATGAGTGATATTTGCTGATCCAAACTGTGAGTGGGTTTGGCTGAGGTTATCCAGATAAACTGTGTTGGAATGATATTGTAGCCACGATGGTTCAAGAAATATGCAACAGGCAAGGACTTTTTGTGAGTGGTGTCTTTTATTGGTCCAATGGCGTGGCTGGGATAAACTTAGACAAGCTTTCAGATTTAATTCTGAAACTATTCTTTTTCAGATCATTCTTCCTGCTGTGTGGGAAGAGAGTGGGACAGAGTATTTCCTAAGTTACTAAGATGTGTTTTACTCCTTTTCTTTTTGGCACATGCATTAAGTTGCTGTATTTTTTCCAAGTTCTTTCCCCTCTCTTTGATAGAGATTAACATAGCCTAAAATTCTTGTTCCACATTGGGCACCCATACATGAGCAGCTGGGCTACTCCAACGTGCTGTAATTACAATATGTCAGAGCAGACTTGATTAATTGAGTCTTCTGGAATGTGATAATTACTGCACTGGAGCAGACTCTGGTGTCTTGTGTATCAGCATCTGTGCACTTAGAAAAGGCAGCAGAGGCCGCTTTAATTAATGCGCCCCCCACCCACTCCTGGAGTACATGTGTAAATGACCCTTGAAGCTCCTATCAGATTGGACTCATTGAGTTAAATGCAGTACAAACCTATAATAATTCTTACCCCCAGGTGTTTATAAGTTATAAACATCTTTAGGAAAGAAAGGTACAGTAGTTTGCTAGTTAAGGAGTCAGCCAACTGCTGAAGGACTGAAAAGAATGGCTGGGGGCGGGGATTGTTTGTTTTTATAGATTAGATAGCCAGACTTTTTTACTGGAGTAGGTAGTTGGTTAAGTGCATTTCTAAAAGACAACAAAATTGAAAGAACAGAGAGGGGGACCATTAATTTTTTTTCAAAGAAGTTAAGTTTCAGCATAACACACTTTAAATGATAGATAGCCAGATCAAAATATAAAGGGGAGAGCTTCAGGCACTTAGACCTTTGGTTCAGTTTACCTATGCAGTTTGAATGCTTTTTCAAGATTGTATGTGTGTCTTGAAGTTCTGAGGTTGAAACACTATTACTGAGTCAACATGTCAAATAAAGCTCACGACTTCTATAGGTTTCGGAGGAAAACAATTGTCACCCTTTAAATTATAGGCCTTTACTTCAGCTCCCATTATTAACTCTGTTGATACCCCAAATATAAGAAAACCATCAAGAAAAGCTAGTCCCTGCTTTGGGAAATTTATAAGCTAAGACAGAAAAGTTTCTTTAGGTAAATCTGATGTATTTTATTAGACCAACTCAAATAGTTGGAAAAATTCTTCTTTGCAAGCTTTTGGGCATAAATACCCTTCATCAGAATGAGGAAACATCTGCAGTTGGGGACACATTCAAATACAGAAATTAAGTAAAATAACTCCCAAATTGTGTATCAGATGAAAGGCAATGACAAAAATTCAAAAAGAATGGGTAGCCTATGATACAAGAAGATCTTGTTTTTACCTCCATTTTATACAAATTAATCATAAAGCAATTTGAAACCAGTCCATAGTCTCAGGCCACCCAGTAAGATAACATAACTGTGAAATAGAGTTATTAAATAAATTCTGAATATCACCAAAATACTGATCCCTGCTGACCATACCAAATTACCCTGACAAGTACTAGTGGTAAAACTCACCCTGTAAGACTTCAGATAGCAATTTTCTTATACTTGATCCATCACAAGCACTTTGACTTTGCCTGAAAGGAGTAAATGGAACTTTTCTGAAAGGGGAAAGTAGAATTTTCTTTTTCACTTAACTGGTCTATGCATTCTGTTTTATAAAACTGTAGAATCAGTATAAGACTGAAAGTTTCCCATTTGGGCAGATGATCCACCACAGTCTAATCTTACCTAACCTAACTATGTATTTCTAATGCATCACTACCCAAAATAGGACCAGACTTTCATTTTAGGTTGCTTTCTTCAGTGGTATTATGTTTACCGACTGTTTTCTTGGTGAAATGTTGCTCAGTCCTTACTTTTGGGATTTACATACACATTAATTAAATAGGGAAAGTTTGCACAGCAAACAGTTTTCTATTTCCTAATATAAGATCCAAAAAGCAATACAGCTCTTGCTTTCCTTATCACAGCTGGTAGAAAATTCCAAGGTAGACAAGTTTCCACTAGGAACAGCTGGTGCTCAGCTCCAGTCCCCGTCACTCACAGAGCTCCTTCTGACTATAGCTGTTGAAGTTGTAATGAGAGAGAGGCCATTGGCTTCTGAGCTAAATAAAAGCATAGTCCATTGAGGATTTTTTATATTGGAAACAGGACTTTGGAATGGTTTCAGCATTTGACAGAGAGCAGGCACAGAGTACACTGCTTTGGGATATCGTGTGGTTTTATTTATGCCAGACATTTTAGAGAGACCACAAGAGCCATGATGACAGAACATGAACCCCAGATGAGAGGTAACCCCCTACCTTGTTCCTACAACATGCTCATGAGTTTGCCTGGGAAATAACATCTTGCTCACATAATCCCCTCAAAAAGAAGTTTGATATTTCAATATGAAAATGTTCTAATGACACATTTTTTCAAGCTGAGGTATATCAGTATATGTGAGTATGGAATAACTGCGGCATTAGATTTTAAGCAGTTCATAAAACCTGAAAAGAAAATGTCAATTTTTATATATCAAGCATTTTTTACATTTTATATTTCAGGCATTTTAAAATTGTTAAAAATCTGACATTGAGAGGAATTTAAAACTGAAAAGTCTATTCAAAATATTTTTTTAATAAAATATTTGAGTTAAAAAATGTTGAAATAAAAAGTTGAATTTTTCAGATTTTTTTGTCTAAAGCCATGTGTAAACAAAATGGGGGCCCTACAGTGGGCTTTTAAAAACAGTGGGCTTTTAAAAACATCACTTCAATTTAGGGCAAAGTAAACCCCCATGTCATGTACACCCATGTCTTAAATGCCTTTCCAGCAGCAGGGAAGGGAAGGTGAACTGTTGGAGGACAGAGCGATCCCTGGTCTGGGGGGCAGCAGGAGGCTGGTGCTTCCCTCCACAGCAGCAGCACCTCCCCCCCAGGCGGCACCTGTCCACAGGCACATGGCTTTGGCAGTCTCAGGGGACACTGAAGCCATGGAGGGAAGGACCAGGTCCCCACACAACTCATGCAGGCAGGCAGGCAGGATCCAGGGAAAAAAAAAAAAGATCAGCCTCACCACTTTTTTTTTTTCTTCTTCAGGAAGTTGCCTTCCTGGGTTGCTGCCAGGCTGCCTGCACAGGATGCCTGTACAGAACCGGAGCCGCATGGAGTCTGGTGCTTTACTCTGTGGCTGTAGGGCAGCAAACTTAAATTCCTCAGAGGTGTTTTAGTTTGCTGCACCCCGAAGTAATTTAAGGTACATTATGCTGCTGAATGTGCTACAGCGGCTGGAATTAATGTGCAATATGTCACTGACGCGTGCAAACACCAACACCATTGAAGCGGTGCAAAATCATTTGACCTGCTTTAAAATGTTGTGCACTAATACCCCTCATTTTGTCCACATACCCTAAATTTTAAAACCAACTTGAAGTTCTTAAATGGCTTTAGCATCTCTAAATTTAAGTGGCTTTGGGGTTTAGTTCTTCCTTTCTGTTTGTGTTTATTTTCACCAAAAAAATATAACAGAAAATATTGGATTGATATTCTTCACTTCCTGGCAGAGATTTGAGTAATCACTTTAGTAAGAGCATACCTTTCTCAAGAAGATGTAGGCCTAATACACAGTCTATGAACTTACCTTCTCCTATGTATTTGTTATACCACAGGGTAAGCCCAATCAACTTCTGGAAGAAAAGAGTAGATGACATTTGTGGTCCATGACAGAACCTTGAAGAATGGGAGACTTGTTTTAATATATGCTATAATTTTGCTCGGCAAAGGGAAAATTAAAGTGCTCCTTTGACCCAATTTAGAAGGAGAGTACATAAACTGATTGTCCATTACTTGAAATAGGTCCTCTGGGAAGTTTTGTCATACCCATAGAATCAAATTGTTCTTCTTTTCCTACATATAAATGATTTTGTCTTTTTACATAGTTAGATACCAAATAATGGAACACTAAGCGATGAATGGTCCATGCAGGAATAGCTTCTTTAAAAATGGCCTGTTCTTTTCCCAAAAGGTTATTTTCAGAAATCCATGTTTGAAGGTGAAAAAGTAAATCTCCCCAGAATATTTTGTCTGGACTATACATAAGACTGATAGAACAATATTCTGCAGGGTCTCTCTCATCACTATTTTTAAAAACTGCACCTATTATATTTTTATTCCAATACCTATGGTAAATGTCTTCAAAAAATGGGTAGGGGGTTTTG
>NW_017728906.1:27302155-27319306 GCF_001723895.1 Crocodylus porosus
ATATGTATATGTATATGTATATGTATATGTATATGTATTGGTCAGGATTGGACATCACTGAGCAGTGAATTGCAGGTGATATTACATATACATGTATCACTGATCATAAATTTCATAGACATTAAAGATATTAGGGCTAGAAGGGACCTTGGAAGATCATTGAGTCCAGCGCTCTGCCCAAGAGGCAGGAAGTCAACTGGGGTCATAGGAACCCAGAAAGATAAGTACCCAAATTTCTCTTGAAGGTGTTCAATGTAGGTGCTTGAACCACCTCCGATGGCAAGCTATTCCAGACTTTGGGTGCTCAGATAGTAAAGAAATTCTTCCTTATGTCCAGCCTGAAATGGTCTTGTAGTAGTTTATAGCCATTCAACCTCATCATCCCTTGGGGCACTCTGGTGAACAAACATTCCCCCAGATACTGGTGTTCACCTCTGATAAACTTACAGGTGACCATCAGATCACCCCTGAGCCTGCGCTTTTCCAGGCTAAAGAGCCCCATAGCTCTCAGCCAGTCATTGTAAGGTCTCTTTTCCCGACCTCTGATCATGTGCATGGCTCTTCTTTGGGCTCTCTCAAGATTCTCCACATCCTTTTTGAATTATGGGGCCCAAAACTGAACGCAGTACTCCAGCTGCGGCCTCACCAAGGCTGAGTACAAATGGAGAAGGAAATCCTGGGATTTGCTTGAGAAGCATCTATGGATGCAATCCAGTGTTTTGATCACTTTACTAGCTGCAGCATTGCATTGAAGGCTCATGTTCATCTTGTGGTCAATGATGACCCCCAAGTCTCTTTCTTCTGCAGTTCTAGCCAGCATACCACTGCTGAGCCTATAAGGATGCTGCAGGTTTTTCCTCCCAAGGTGGAGAACCTTGCATTTTTCAGTGTCAAACACCATCAGATTCTCATCCGCCCATTTGCTGAGCCTGTCCAGGTCAGCCTGGATCACCCTCCTGTTTTCTGGTGTGGCTGCTTTGCCCCAGAGTTTGGTGTCATAGTGAACTTGGCCAGTCTGCTTCTGACTTCAATGTCCACATCATTAATGAAGATGTTGAACAATATGGGTCCAAGGATAGTGCCTTGGGGGACCCCACTGGCCACAGGGTACCATGACAATTGACTTCCATCAATTACCACCCTCTGTGTCTAACCGCGGAGCCAATTTCCTGGCCAGCAGATTGTGGTGGACTCAAGGCCACAGTTGGCTAGTTTTGCCAAGAGGTGATCATGGGATACCAGTTCAAAGGCTTTTTGAAGTCAAGATATATGACATCAATTTCATCTCCCTTGATAAGTGATGTCCAGTCCTGATTGGACTGATATTATGAATATAGATTCTATATACATATGGTATATATATAGGCCAAGGATTGGACATCACTAATCGAACTCCTTGATGATTTCTTTGAGAATAAAATCAAGACTCAGGACCCTTCTATTATCAGTAGGGGTATAATTGATCTTACTGTATCTGTTTGATTCCACGACAAGATTTTTTTTTTAACCATTCTACATGGAAAAAAATGAATTCTCATCTTAGACTTGACTATCAAGAAAAAATATTACCTGAAATCAGTTCTGGATCCTGTGTTGCTTCCTAGCTCCCTGCTGATTCCCTCACCATTTCTTGACTCAGAACAGAGCCAGGAAGTACCACAGGGCCCAACACAGAGCCAGGGAGTGGCAAGGGATCCAGTTTGGAACCAGGGAAATACCTGGAAGTACAGTATGCTGTGGAGGGAGAGGAGGTGTCTTCCTACCATTCATCCCCCTGCTCCTTCTATCTCTGCCTCATTGCTTAGAGTGACAAATTTAAGAAGACTTACCAATAATTAGATTTTCTACATAGAACATTACAACAAATACATAATGTTGTATGTATCGAATCCAATTTCAGGGGTACTGTCTTAAACTGGAAGTCATCTTGGATTTTGATAAATATGTTATGTAAAATTGTTGGATTTGAGTAAATACATTATGTGAGATACAAAAGTGAGGTAATGTTATGTTTGTTGCTTAACGGATAAAATTCCTTAAACAAAGGAAAATTTCTTTGAATTTCAAAATACTAGACCTTGTTATGCTTTGAATGATAGATTGAAGAGCCTCCCCTGTTAGAAACTTTTCCTCCTTTTACTATAGACCAAGGGTGCTCAATCTGTAGCCCATGAAATACAACTCTCCCACAGGGCTCCCAAAGGGTTTGGAAATTTGGCAATGTAGGACTGCCACCACTTCTCCACCACCAAGTTTGCATGCCCATCAGGCCATATGACATAGCCCTGTGCATACGTCCTGGCCTGTACATGTGAGGGTGGCCAGAGGGTGGGGTGCCTTATCCAGCACATGTAGAGCTGAAGAAAAAGAGTTGGACCCAAACCAGTGAGCACAGTGCCAGGGCTGAGGGCAGAGTGATGGGGGCAATCTAGCACGGTGGAGCTAAGGCCTGATCTGGCATGAGCTGTATCACCCCATGGACCTTATCCCACCCACAGGATCAAAAGGTTGGGCACCACTGTTATAGATCATGGTTTTAAGTTTATTTTCAACAGGATAACTAGACTTAATGTCCTTGGCTGATAAAATAAAAAACAGAAAGAATATACTGTTTCCTAAATTCCACAGTAATACAAGGCAAAATAAGCTATATGAATATTTGTTTTTCAAAAATAAGTTTATATTTTTTAACTGATAATTGTAATTCTCATAAGTTCCCTGACCTGTTTATGAGATTATTGATACTGATCCAATGTGGTGGTCTCTTATGGGACAGTCATGTCTTGTTTTGTTTTTTTCTGACTATAATTTAGCTTGTATAATGAAACAGAGTGCAGTCATATTATAGAATCTTAAATAAACAAAACTGTTGAGTCAAGGTGCATTGTTGTTTTAATTTCCTTGTGTGTACTCCTCATAATTAACTTGCTAAAAGCAATGGATTCTAAGGTGGCCATAGTTTCTCTGACAAATAAACTGTATTTAACATTCATACAGCCAATGAAATTTCCCAAAAGTCACAATTTCAGGATTCACAAATGCAAAAGTAAGAGAAGAATGTTAACCACACAGCTGATGTAAAGAGTTCATGATAGGAGTACATATCTAAAGTGCCCAGAGACTTCTACAAAAAGGTACAAAAACAAGAAATGAAAATAGAAGTGCTAAAAGACAAATATTTAAACAAATAAACTCTCAGAGAAAGAGTATCTATATGCACTCCAATAAGAATTTAGGTCTGAAAGAGTGCTGAGTGCATGAAATTCATTTCTTTATATTTTAGTGTATTCCAAAAGAAAACTCCTCTGTTTAAACAGGGAAAAATGGATTTCAAACCATTTATTTTAAGTAGATTTTAGTCCTCTTTCCCCACTAAGGTTTTTTTTTTTCCATGAGTGGAGGAGGAGGATGGGAAAAGAGAATAGTGATAATGTACTGCAATCATGAATCATTCATTTTACCATCTCTATTAATTCTCTTACAATGATAACACATCTCCTGAGACTGTACTCAGTACTCATTCTGTCTTTGGACATCACAAGGAAATCTAAAGGAGAACTGAAAATGGCTGTTCCATTTATCACATTTTGTTTGGCATATTTAGAAGAGTAGATTAGTTATACATGAAGATTAAAAATGCATTTATTTAGCACGAGCAGGGATAAAAAGATTAATACAACTCCCAATAAACAGAGTCTATCAGGGAAAAAAAACTAATCCAGAGCCTCAAAATCACAATTGACACTTGACCTATGCAGTAAAATATTAACTTCATCATATGAGAACCTTTCCACAATGAAAAGGGTGATATTTAATTGGACTAATACAGTAGCTATAAAGAGAAAATCTCAAGAAACACAACCATAAATATCTGTCCATGACAGTAGTCACTGCAGTAGTAAAAATATTTCCTTAAAATACTCTAAGATTAGGAATACTATAGATTTCATAGATTTCATAGATTTTTAGGGTTGGGAGGCAACTCAGTAGATTATCGAGTCTGACCCCCTGCCGTGGACAGGAAAGAGTACTATAGTACAATGTACTATTTCTAAATACATTGTTTTTATCTTTATATATGAAAGTACATGATTGTGTGACAGAAACACCTGCAATATACAAAACATAGTCTACACATATAGGAAGACAGAGCCTTGAAAAGTAGAAAAGGAAACTAGGGATTACTTAGAGAAGCTAGATGCTTTCAATTCATGCAGGCCAGATGGTTGAGAGACATCAGGGCTAGACTGCTGAGGGGACTGGCTGAGGTCATATCAGGACCATTGATTATACTTTTTTAGAACTGGCAGTTAGGTAAGGTCCTGGATAATTGGAAAAAGGCAAATATGATGGCTATCATAAAGCAAAAAAAGAAGGAGGATTTATGGAATTACTGACTAGTCAACCTGACCTTGATACTTAGAAAGTTCATGAAACAGGTCCTGAAGGAATCTATTGTGAAGTATCTAGTGAGGAACAAGATGATTAGGAAGAGTCAGCATGGATTCACCAAGAGCAAGTCCCTCTGACCAACTTGATATCCTTCTATAAGGTGATGAGCTATGTGGATGTGAGAACTGGATGTCATAGACTTTGACTTTACCAAGGCATCTGACAATGTCTGCCATGACATACTCATTAACAAAATAAAGAAATACAGATTAAAGTACTGTAACATGGACACATAACTGGTAGAATTATCATGCTCAATGTGTAATACTCAATGTCTAGCTGAGAGAAGGTATCAAATGGGGTTTCCTAGAGGTCTGTCCTAGATCCAGTATTGTTTCAGCATATCCATTAAGGGTGGTGGTGGACAGGTCATATTCAACGTGGGGGGAAGTGGGCAGCAGAGTCCCCCAGGGCTCGGTCCTTGGGCCCACACTGTTCAATTTCTTTATCAGAGATTTGGATGATGGGGTGAAAAGCAACCTGTTTAAATTTGCTGATGATACCAACATTTAGGGTGAGGTGAGCATGCTAGTAGGGAAGGAAAGACTGCAGCAAGACCTGGATAAGTTACAGGGGTGGGCTAACAAAAACAGGATGCATTTCAATACTGGCAAGTGTGGGGTGCTGCACTTGAGGAGTAGTAACCAGCAGCACACTAATAAGATGGGAAACTCCCTTCTTGAAAGCATGGAGGCTTAACTCCAAGATGAACATGGGCTGACAATGCGAGATCACAGTTGGCAGGGCTAACCAGACCTTGTCGTGCATCCACAGGTGCATCTCAAGAAGGGCCAAGGAGGTGATCCTCCCCCTCTACGTGACACTGGTCAGGCCACAGCTGGAGTACTGTGTCCACTTCCATGCGCCCCATTTCAGGAAGGATGGGGACAACATTGAGAGGGTCCAGAGGAGGGCCACATGCATGATCTGGGGACAACAGGGCAGACCCTACAATGAGAGACTGCAGGACCTGAACCCATTCAGCCTTCACAAGAGAAGGCTAAGGGGGGAGCTGGTGACTGTCTATAAACTCACTAGCGGGGACCAGGAGGGTTTGGGAGATACCTTGTTTCCCCTTGCCCTCCCTGGCAAAACAAGGAATAATGGCCATAAGCTGTTGGAGAGTAGGTTTAGATTAGACATCCGTAAGAACTACTTCCCCATTAGGGTGGCTAGGATCTGGAACCAACTTCCAAGGGAAGTGGTGCTGGCTCCTACCCTGGGGATCTTTAAGAAGAGGCTTGATGCCTACCTGGCTGGAGTCATTTGAGCCCAGTTTTTCTCCTGCCCAGGCAGGAGGTCAGACTTGAAGATCTGCAAGGTCCCATATGACCCTACTTCTATGATTCTATGATTAATGATTTGAGTACACAATGAGTAAATTGCAGATGATATCAAGTTGTGTGGAATTGCAGATACTGGAGATCGGGGTAGGATGCAAAATGGTCTAGATAGACTGGAAAAATGGTCTACAGTCAATCAGATGAAATTCATCAAGGACAAGTTCAAAGTCCTGCACTTGTGACAAATGTTTGCATGTACAGACACAGACTGAGAAATGATTAGGTAGGTGGTAGTGCTGCAGAAAAAGACTAAGGGGCTAGATCATAAGTTGAATAAGAGCCAATAGCATACTGGGGTGTGTCAACAGGATTGTCACTTGCAAATCAAGGGAAGTGATTTTTCAACTCTATTCAGCACTAGTGAGGCCTCACCTGAAGTACTGTGCCCAGTCTGGGTCCCACATATCAAGGAGGACATAAGCAGATTGGAAAGAGTCCAGCAGAGGGCAACAAAAATGATTAGGGACTTTGGAGTCAAGATGTATGGGGAAAGGCTGAAAGAGCTAGGATTATTTAGTCTGGACAAGAGAGGATTGAGTGCTAGGAGGGGAGGAGACAGGTTTGATAACAGTCTTCCAGTACCTGAAGGGTGATTATAGAGAGAATAGAGATTTTTTTTCCTCTATGGCCATAGGGCATAAAACTAGGACCAATGGCCTCAAGCTGCAGCAGGAGGAATTTAGGTTGGAGATTAGGAAGACTTTCTGACTATGAGGGTGGTCAAGTATTGGAAAAAAACTACCCAGAGAAATTGTGGAATTTCCATCACTGAAAATTTTCAAAAGCAGGTTGGACAGACACTTAGCTGGGATGGTTTAGTCATTGATGACTGTTCCTTGATCAGACGGTTGGACTAAATAACCTTGTCAGGTCCTTTTCAGCCCTACTTTCCTATGAACCTCTGATCCTCTGATCCTATGACCTATAGATCTTGCAGTCTAAGGAACAACCAGTTTAATGATACTTTTAGTTATGTTAGGCAGAAGACAGGACAGTTTGTACCTTATAAACTAAGTCATTGGTTATAGGCTTATGTTGGTTTCATTAGTCACAGAAGTAAGCTAATTGTCAGTAACTCCTTAATGTCATTAAGGGAGTAATACAATCCATCACTGAAAGGACTCACAAGAGATGGAATAGGTGGGCAGAAAGAAAAGGGAATAAATATGTAATCCAATGTGGGGACTGGATTACAACTATCCCCTAGCTGGCTTTCAACAAAGTCATTGCTAATTAAAAAATACTATGAGGGTGAGATTGGAGGAGTGAGAGGAACAAAGAGCTTGGTGATCTTGTGAAGAAACTAAAAAAGGACAAGAGACAGCATGGAAATTGTTGGTGCCGGATTTATGACCCCGTCCTGATCTCTTGTTTCAAGTGGACCGAAACTCTCAGACCAAACATGACATCTTCCATTTGATAACAGGCAAATGTTATTGATACACAGTGATAATAGATAAGAAATGAAGACAAAGTAAAAAAAATAGCACCCCAGTCCTATTTATCTACCAGTTCCTAAGGCTTCACACAGAGGGACGGTACATCTCACCAGTATGTGAGAACCACCTTGTGGTTCTTTCTTAAATGTCAGATATCAGCAGTCTAGGAAGTTGAGAGTCAATGCCCACTCCCTCAATGGGGTGGGTGAGTGGGTGAGATTGGCCAGCCATGTGACCCATGGTGGCCTCAGCATCCCCTCCCCTCCACTGCTCTGAAAATCCCTCCTTTTGTATTCTTCCTCCTGATGACACTTGATTTCCATGTACTGTTGATTGGTTTCCCTGTGGTTGTCATACTATCCACATTATGTTCTGTCAGCATCATTTTTTGTTTCCACAAATGCATCACATGAATGCATCTAAATTTGGTTATTTATTTGGGCATTTACAGTCTCCTAATCTGGTCTGTCCACCAGAACTGGAAATCCCAGGGGCTTTGTAGCTAGGCATTACTTTATCTTTGGTTATGAGTTTTAAGGGCATGTTTTCAATTTCCCAGCCTGTTTGTCTGGTAGCTTCAGACACAATGTCTGCTTTGAAGGCTGAGAATGTGAAACTTTTTTGCAAGCAGATTTATAAAAATAAATTAACCCTTGCTGTTCTCCTGGACCATTGTTCTAATGCAATATGTACTCTACCTACAAGCCAATCCCTAAAAGCAAATCTCTAAATATCATTTTCTAGCCATCAGAAATGTCTGAAGATCTTTGTAGGAAAAAATAATAAAATTTGTTATCAGCAGTGGATTAAGTGTGGTATCTATGGTTTGGTAATTTTGCAGTTTTTTTTTAAGGGGTGACCTTCCAGTTTAGCTTCTACTTACTGCAGAAAATAAAAGACACATGAAACATTCACCTCAAATCAGCTAATGAGAGGTAAGTCCACCACTCAGGAATCTGTATTAGTAGTATTGCCAACTCTCATGATTTTTGGCATTGTTCTTAATGTGAATATATATATATGTAGTATCACCAACTCATCTACACTTCAGGACCATAAAAAAAACATTGCTCTCTTTTATATATTTCTTATATATATATAAAAGAAATATATAAAAGGAAGCAAAGTTTTTTTTACAGTCCTGAAGTGTAGACTTTAAGAACAACACCAAAAATCGTGGGAGTTGGCAATACTGTATTAATATAATTTGTTCATCTTTCTTACCCCATTGTTGCCACTAGTAATGTAGCAGAGGTGCTGCATGGTAGTGTAGCACATTTTGAAGCTTTTATACCTAGGATGGCTGGATCCCAATGTGCAGGTATGTTTGATTTGTGGTACCACAAACCTCTTACAGCACCACAAACCACGTATGTTGCATATTAAACCATGCCTGCACTGCTAATCTGCAGCACTGGGGCAAACTTTGCTATGGGGATTTCCTGGTAGCAAAAAAACTCTTGAGAAAAGAAGTGGTGGAAAGCATGCCAAAGTGCTATGGACCAGGATAAATGTAGAGATTGGGGAGCAGGCATCCCAGGGCTGCCTAGTCCATTTACTGTGGAGCCCCTATGGTGAGGACCTTGTGCCCCAGTCAACCTCCCCTGAAGCATAAGGAACAGTGGGACTACATGTCCTGCTGCAAACTTCATAAGTAGGGAAGTACACTGCAGCATAAAATAATGGCATAAATTTGTGCTGCTACTGTTTGTGCTGCTGCAGATGTACTCCCCTGCTCATGTGAACAGAGCTGATGGGTTTGAAATTTGAACACAGTTGTGGTGTATTAGCATGGCAGTACTTCCCTCTAAAACTGGACCACACTGCTGAGGCATCTGGGGACTTTAAGCAGTCTCTAGCAACTTCCCCTCCATGCTCAGTAGCATATCTTCTCCCCTCCTATTCCTCCATCCCCCACCTGCTGTGGCTGCTTCCCTTGCTGTCCCAGAGATAGCAGAATCTTCAGAGCTAGCTGGGTTGCATGGGGCCCAGGCTCACCTAGAAAGCCACAATGGCTTCCTGCATCTACTCCTGAGAAGACTGGGCAGTGTCAGGGAACCTCTACATTAATGCTGCTACTGTTCCTAGCTAAGCCCCAGCTTCTGCACAAGGAATGGAAGGGGAGAAGGCATGTCTCTAAGCACATTAAGGAAATGGGGGATTCTTGCTTGCCTTGGGAACTTCAAATGCTTCCAGAGGCTCTTAAGGCATAATTTGCCTACAATGGGGGAGTGAGGGAGAGGAGGCTGGGAAGCAGGGGTACAGCTATCCCTGCAATGGAGGTGGCTGCTCCTGCAGCCCTCCTTTGCCAAATCCTGGATCTTCCCATGTAAGTACATTACTTTTCAGTATAAAAAATAATCATATAATCCTTATATATCTTGCATATATGGTATATATCAAAGAAAATAATTTAGAAGTTTTTTATAAATTTGACTAGTACTATCCATGTATCTGTCTATTAAAGCAGCCCCCATTAGCAACACAAGTCCACCCATCAAGATCCGGTTACAAGGAGAAATAATAACCAAAATGTATTTAGGTTAAATAAAATTTCCTAATTATTTCTCTTTTTCAATAAAATCTCACCATTTTAAATCTAATATTTGAGACTTGCCAGGGAATGATGTGGATCACATCTAACTTGTATATGCATTGTATATATGCATAAGCATACTGGACACAAGAATGTTCCTGGTTACAAGGATTTTTCTGGATGATATCTTTTGTTGAACCAAATGAATATTTTTATGATAAGTGCTTCTACTTTTTCTTCTTATATTGGATTGCTGTCATCAGGTATTATTAATAGTACATTTAGGTCTGCTAAATAGTAGCCAGGTATGTCTCCTGATGAATAGCTCTTAGTTTAAAAGGATATGTTTGTCCTGTTTATGGTGATCCTCTTTGAAGTAGGTTAGGTGAATAATATGATATCTCAGTTTTAAGATCCCCCTACATATTTATATTGTATGTGGTTTTATACAAGGTTATACCAGATTATTCATTCATTGTCCAGCAAAACTAATTTTAACGTTCTTATTTTATAATACTTCTTTACATTTGTCTCGTTTATCACATTTCTCTCATCCTTTCTTTAGCTGCTTATTGTATGCTTGAAAAGCCCTCAGTTGCAAAGAATGTTTTTTCTAAAAGAGTTAATTAATCATTCTTACATATTAAAGGTAACACTTGATAAAAATATTAAATTCCTCCATAACATGGCCACACTGGTCTCCAATTTAAAAATAACAAAGGTTATATCAAGACATCATTTCTACTAATCTAGTTTAATTAGGTCCAACTTTGATTGAAAGAATGCTATTCCTTAGATTCCGCCCCCCCCCCGCCCCCGCAAAGAGAAAACTCAGTTCTAGTCACTACTTCTGTTTAGTATTCAAAAATAGCAGGAGATGAGATAGGATATGCACCACTTCAATAATGGAAAGACCAAAGTCTTCCACAGAAGGCAAGAGCTAAATTCTTTTTGGATTCCCAGCACTTCCCTTTTCTCACCAATGTGTGGATTAAACTTGGACCAGCTGGACATCGACGCATCTTGGATGAAAGCAAGGAGGGTGTCAGCCCCATACTGTTGGCAATGCAACCATAGCATCTCAAAGTGTCCCCAAACTAATCAAGACAGAGAAGTAGGAAAGAAATAAAACCAGGTAGAAATGGCACACATTGATGTTGTATATGTCTGAGTACAGCAAAAAATTAGAAGACTTAACCTTGGTGTGGGTAAGAGTGCTGCTGTGCTGCCCAGCATACAATATATTCTGAAAAGAATGTAAAACTATGAAATAGTTGCCATCAGCCAATTAAACAAAAAATTTAAGCTGTTTCTCATAAGAGTATCTTACAACTGCATGCAACTGAAACCCAAAAGTGCAAATGAAAACTGCTAAATAAAATCTTTAACAAAACTCAGAGTGAAGTACACAAGGTTGTAGTTAAAACTGATACAACATACATTCACCTCCATATTGCTCTGGCAATCTAGAACAGAAAAGTTCATTTTCAAGTCTTGGCAAGATGCAATATGCATTAATACCCGGTTAATCCTCTACATAGGCCTCACTCTGGCATGCTGGTTTTTGCACATGTATCTTGAAATAAGTCCTTCCAAGAGGAGATCATCTAGAACAGGTCAGTAGAGAAAGTTCATAATGGTCCTCTAATAATTTCCATGCAAGAGTACTCAAGAGACAACACCAGAAATACTATCATATTTACTCATATCCAAGGCAAGGGTCTTTTTACCCATTTAACATACGGGTGAAAGGCCCTATTCTTAGGTTTGAGTGTGAGGCAGTAGGGTAGCAGGAAGCTGCATTTGCAGTTTGGCAACTGCCCCAAACCAGGGTCAGAACCACAGCCATAGCTGCTAGCTGCTCCTATATCACCCCTCTCCCCCAACCTGCCTCTCACTCCCTGCAGTCTCTGGTCCACTACTCACTGCTGTCTCTGCTCACCCACCTACCTCCCTGCTCACAGTCTCTGCTGCCACCCTGTAGCCTCAGGTCCCCCTTTCCTGTCTCCCCCCAGATCTACAGCCTCTGGTCCCTGCCTGCCCTTCCCACTCAACTGCTTACCCTCATTCTGGCTCTGACTTCTGACCAAGCTGGGACCAGAGCAGACACATGCTCCATGCCCCAGGCTGAAGTGAGGCAATAATTAAATTATATATGTGGAAAATTATAATAAATAAGTTTTCCATGCATATAATTTAAATATTAGGGGATCTACTTAAATTCAGGGTCATTTTGGATTTGGGTAAATACAATAATTTCCACATGAAGGCTGTCCTGCTGGCAAGAAATAGACTAGGATCTGGGAGCCCTCGATTCCATCTCCTGCTGTGCCATGGTCAGTGTAACCTAGAGAAAATCAGAGTATGATCCACAGAGAGACTGGATCAGTTACTCTTGTGTCACCTATCCCCCAAAGGAGATGCAATTATAGAAAAATACGGCTGGAATGGACCTCAAGAGATTATGTAGCCCAACCCCCTGCTCAAGGCAAATTCACCTTTCTCGATATCATCTCATCCAAGTGTTTGTCTAATCTGCTTTTAAAAAAAACTTCCACAATGTAGATTTCACAACTTCCTAGGTAACATCTTCCAAATCTTAACCACCCTCATAGATAGACTATTCTTCCTATTGTCCACCCCAAATTTTCCTTGTTGCAACTGAAGGCCATTAAATACCACCTAAATTCCACTTTAGGTAACCAGACCATTTCTTGCACTTTCTGCAGGCTTTATAGAGCTTCAGCTATCAAAGTCCCCAGTAGCATGGACACTGGGCCAAGAGGCTAGAAGCCCAGAGGTCAAGAATTAAGGGGAAAGCCATGCCAAATTCCAATGAATCTGTGAATTCTGTTAAATACCTGTCAGAAGGGCATGAGAAAGGAAAGCTACTGAAGTCTGGCTAGCATAAACCAACATTTATGGCAGTGATGCTGAACCAAGGTGTACAGGACCCTGGGATGCCTTGTAATATTTTCAAGGGTACTCAGCATGCCATGCACTGTTAGGCATACAAACATGATTCACAAAATTAACACAGAGATTTCAAATGGAACTCCATAGTGTTACAACATGTGGCTTTCTGAGTTCTCTGCAACAAAAGAATTGCTCCATTATTTTTATGTAGCCAAAAAAGAAAACAAAGAACTGGCATTTTCACAAATGTGCCTTATGTCTAAAAAGTTTGAGAACCACTAGTTTATAAGATTTGGGAAATGTATCTGTCTCTTCAGGAAGATCTTAATATCTTTGTTCTTTGTATTTGCTAGGCAAAATGATAGCAGTTAACATTGGTAGCAATTATACAATAAGACAGAGAAGCAGGAAAATGAGGGATCCTAAGGTTTGTAAATAAAATACAGAGCACACTACCTCCTGAAAAATCTCTCTTGACTCTTAGATCTTCATGTACTTCTGTCCTTAGCTAGATGATCTGTACAATTAAAACATATAGTAGTACACACTGAGTTCTTGAAACTGCTAAGAATTATTTTTTAAGTGTAAAGAGCACAGAATCATAAACATAAAACCACGGTAAAATGAAGCATTCCCAAGTCTAGTAAATTGTCTAAATATAAGTTCAATGTAGTTCATCAGCTTTAGCTATATCAGTTTTTTCACATTACAAAGTTCAAATACAAGAATAGATTCAAATTTTGGGTGTACATCAATTTCTGTCTACCAATGCCATTTACCTCAGGTTCTGACGGTGGTATAAATAAGCACCTCACATTTTTGCTCCTTTGTGAAAGCTTTGGAAGCTATACAAGCAATAAATATGCGAGCAAGAAAGGCCTGGAGAAAGTGCAAGAAATCACACAGTGAGAAAGAGACGTGCACAAATGTTTAGCAAAACAGTTCTCTCTAGGTTATCATGGGTGCATTGTTTTATTAGTGTTATTAAAGGAAAAAATAATGTGTCTAGATAAAACAAAGCACTGGAGTATATTTTCATTTCGCTGCATGGGGATGTTATTTCAAAGACTTAAACTCAGGAGGATTTTTTGTATATTGTTCATACACCAGACAACTTAACTTAGCATGGAATCAATTGAGAGAGGGGGCAAGGATTAGACATTTTAGGGGAGCCTCAGGGAATGCTCCTCATCATTTTTTTTATTGACAATTTGGTGGAATGGTTGAAAGAACATTCATTTTTAATGCTATTACTGGATTCTGAAATTATGCTCAGCAGGTTGGATGATCCCGCAGAGATTTCAAACGGAATACTGCAAATTGTGCACTAAAGGAAGTTATTTTAATCCAAGCATTAGGGACAGAGAGGTCTTTTCAGATAAATTAAGAACCATTCCAAACTTTCTTCCAACTGAAAAATAAGGCTGAGCTCAGCCTGTTTCCTAAATTTGAAAGAATTTAGTTATAGGCTACCTGAAGTATTCATGTTTTAACGTGATAAGATAGATGCCCACAAATAATCAAACAACATGGCACATTCAATAAATTACAGTCCTAATTTATGGGCCTTTTTGACATTTTTGCATATGTTTAAATTCAAAATGTTCCTATTGACTACAAGGGGTTATTTATATACTTAAAGTTAAACACATGCAGAAGTATTGGCAGTGCAGGGATTTTAGAGGGTTCAGCGCTACCATGTAGACTGCTTCAAGGACCTAAGGCTGCCACACTTCCTAGATCTGAGCCAGAGATAAAAAATGCCACATTTGGTCAGACCACATCCTATACCTCACAGAAGCAAAAAGTTGATGATAAGGGAAGAAGTATTTATATAGGTTCTATCCAGATGGATCTGTCCCCCTGCACCTCTTCCTGTATAGCTTCCAGCATTTACACCCTCCTTTATAAAACCCCGGCCTTATCCTTGCCTATGTTTGCTTAGATCCTGACTAAAATCTGCTGTAAAGTGTCATTATTAAATAACATGTTTGGGTTAAATTAGTTAAAAGCCATAGACAGTACGTAATGTTGTGCCAAACTTGTTATACTTATCACACAAAACTGTTAAAAAGACTAAATGGATAAAATAAATCAGAGTATAAAACAGTACCTTTTTAGAAAGCACATTGAATAACTTAAAGGCATATTATACAGGGTTCAGAAAAAGGAATAATGGGCGTTGTGCATGCTCAGCATTTCTCAGGTGAAGCTTTGAAGAAGTCTTTAGCTCTTTCACATCTCAATATGTGGAAGTGTGTGGTCAGATTATACTTTGTGCTGCAGCCTGTAAAATGAATGTTAAGTCAGGGCATATGGCCAGCTGGGATTTCACAGTGTAAGGTTTCCTAAGGCCACCATCAGTTACTCCATCATTCCTTGTCTTATAGCCATCGACTTCAACTCTTGGAAAAGTTCCTTAAGGACAAAAACTCTCAGCCCCTTGCCCTGTCTTCTGCTCTGCCAAGTATATCACAGCCACTGTTGGAAATGTAGTTAATTTGCTAACAGAATATGTTCCAAATAAACAATGATTGACCCATTCCTTATATTTCTATAGCTGCAGAAACTACATGATGTTCATCTGGTGCAACTTTGTTATAATGAGGAATCAGTCCTGCCACTTTATTAATTAAACAGGCGTTTACAATCTATTGCTAGAGTTACAAAAAACATGAACATATGTGCTGATTTATTAGTCTCTTTTTATTACTTACTTTTAAATTCCTTCCTGCTGAATGCCTCTCACTCTGTGATCAGTTTTATTATACAGGTTCAAAGAGAACAGTCTTTAAAACTCCTTTTTTCAGACTATGCAGACATGGTCAAAACTGTGCCTGTGTGAGGTATCTTACAAGTAGGGGAGATAGCTTAATAGGACACACTGCTTAGAGGGAACTTACAGCACTGTCATAATTTCAGCTGAAGGCGAGAAAGAAAAGAACCATTCTAGTGTCTCAGCCAGGTTTTTGTGTGTGTTGGTCACCTCAGGGGTTGTCCAGCTATTTCATCTGCTGGAGTGCTGTGTGTATGCTTTACACTGCTAGATTGCCTGCTGCCTCACCTTGGCTGCTTTGCCACCTTACAGCTAGTCTGATGTATTGTGAAAGTTATAATTATAGCTGGTTAGAGCTAAGATGTAAAGGCTAGCTGCTGCTTGGGTATAGAAGCAAGACCTACCCCCAGCCCCATCCTGGAGTGAGGACGATAGGCCAACGTAATCTGTATTCAGGCTCTGTAAGGGGTTGGTTATGTGACAGAAATGGTGATAAGGAGGCCTGATATGGACAAAGGAAGGAGGGGCAAGAAATAAAAAAGTGATAAACTGATAGGAGGAATAAAGAATAGCATGTAAAGGGAATGGAGAAGTATGAGGAGGAGTAGAAAGACAGAAGGGAGGAAAATAATAAAATTGGATACAAGGTGAGGATGGGAAACAACAAGATAAAAGAAAGGCCTCAATGAGAAAAAGTGAGAGAGAGGAGATGATAACATGGACAGAGAGGAAGAAATGAACTAAACAGTAATCAGTAGGGGTAGGGGAAATCAGGGCAAGAGAAAATGGCAATGTGACCTATTTTCTACTTTGGAAATATGGTCACCATAGTGATTTGCCATCTGAAAATCAGTGCATACTGCTTGCCTTCTGTCAACACTCCTGAAAGTGCTTTCTTTGAAGACTGTACTTTTGGAAATGACATAGCATGAAGCTATGGTATTTTGCTGACACCAAGATGTCATTCCCAGAAATAACACCTTTGTAAGATGCCACTTCTGGGAGCAAGGTACTGACAAGGCAGTCCTTCAGACTTTCACATATTTATTGGCTAATAAAATGCTTATCACATACCAAGAGACATTAAATGGTCTTAAATTGAACTGACTTAGTGCAATACTAGCAACATAATTGGTTACAAATAAATCTTTTATAAATGCACCTTTTAATTCAGAATTCAAGCACTACACAAAATGAGCTTGGTGACCTCAGTCTAGTTGCCAGAAGCCAACTGTCCACATCAATAAAACCACCACCTCAGTTGAGACTAATTAACAAACAACTAGGCTGTGTCAGCAGACTTGCCAACTACTCTATGGGCGTGAGACTGAACTATTTCCTTACTCTTCAGAAGTCTTTCCTTTATGTCAGGTTTAGGGCACATTAGAGGGACGGGGGATGCTGTGGGTGGTAAAGGAGGGAGATAAGGAGCTTGCATTGCTGCTTCTTGTACTGAACCTGGTTCTACAGAGGATTTCAGCCTCTGGGGCCATACATACAGTATTTTATGATAACTAAGCACAAACAAATAATGAACAACATTTGTAAAAGATTCCAATTGCAGGTAGAGTTATTGTGACAAAAAATTAAAAAATGAATACTTTATGGCTGCTAAACTATACTGAGTCCTTTAGAAAATACTTTTATATATGTGTGTGTGTGTGTGTGTGTGTGTGTGTGTGTGTGTGT
>NW_017728906.1:27319920-27328806 GCF_001723895.1 Crocodylus porosus
ATCGTCCACCAATATTGGACTGGCGTCACATCTCATTTTCATCATTCACCGCCTTACAGTTAGTTTGTTGTTCGTGTTATCCACTAAATGAGCTGTTGACCAGCCCTGGGACTAGGTCTACGGACTGAACCTCGTGGGCCAACAGACCCCTTTGTTGTTCTTGTTATTTGTAAGTTTGTAAACTGTAACTGAAGACATCGTTTTCTTACGCACCTAAGCGTAAGTCAAATAAATTTCCAACTTGTTTAAGAAACCGCTACGCTTCCCGTGCCTCAGTTCTCCATAGCCAATAGAACCCAGCCTGTTATCGTGTCTAATTGCCACCCCGGCCCACCGTGACTCTGGGGTTTGGTCCCCACCCCGGGACACGAACATACTGAATTTTTGCTCAATTTCATTTTCTTCTGAAACCATAAATCCTTCCTGGACCAAAGATACTGGCAGCAATGGAATTGAAATTTGCTTCTTATAAAAAAAATAGTAGGTTTCCTCGCTATTTGAACAAACAGTATGGAGAGAAAAAGAGGCTATGTATTGTATTCACCTGAATCCAAGATGACCTTGAATATAAGATGACCTCCCAATAATTAGATTCTATACATGGAAAATATAAATGTAACCATTTTCCATAGGTAGACTCTAATTATTGGAAGTCATCTTAAATTTGCCTCTAATCACTGGGGGGGCAGGCAATCTAACCCGAGCACCTTGCTTCTCCACACTTTCCCCTGCTACCTGTGCCTATGCTGCCCTATGCCCCCTGCCACTTGCCCCAACACCTGCACCCCAGTGGCTGTCCCGCACCCTATCCCTAATCCTAGCTGTCCCCTGATCCTCCACACTCCTGGTCCCCATCCCCAGCCTGATCACTGCCCATCCTCTGACCCACACTTCTGATCAGCAGCAACATAGGTCAGGACATCATGTGCTGCTTCCCCAACCCCTGAGCCACGCTGCTGCCTGATCCTCCATGCATGCTGCTGTGACATCCCATGACCCAGCTGCTGCCAGTCAGAACTACGGGTCATTGTGGGATGGGGTGCTACCCCATTTCCTAACTCATGCTACCAATCATCAGCAGTGTGGGGTCAGGGAATAGAGAAGCAGGGCATGCTGCCACCCTTCTTCTGCCAATCACACTGCCACCTGATCCGAAACCTAGCCCTGATCCCTGACTCACACTCACTGCATTGCTGCCGAATCCATTGATGTAAACAGTGGCAGCGGTAATCCAATTTCCACCCTGGGGCAGTCTCAGAGAACTGGTACTTGAAAAACAAGGCTTGTTTTTCTCCCTGTTCATTGAAAGAAAAACTCTCATCTTGGATTTGAGTAAATACGTAGAAGGACTCTTTCTGGACATTTGGTCTACTGGCCATTTCTCCAGGTTTTGTGCCAATGTTTTGGTAGGAGAAAGTAATAGCTATGCACAGGGAATGAGTCAGTGTAGACAGCAAATATTCTTCCCCCTTTAGCTTTTCTATAGGGCTTCGATGATTGTGCTCATCTGTGCACCAAATAGCAGAAGATAGTAAATCTTCTATACCAAAGCCTTTTCCTGTTGTTAGTGGGGTTTTTGGAAGGTACTTTAAAGAACTGGATGAAAACTACCAGTAGTATTTTAGCTGCTGAGCAAAAGATAATTTCCTGAGCCAAATTTTTCTCTCATTGATGCCAAGGACTGAATTTGGTTGCTAATTTAAGGGGAGAAAGTCTAAAATGTTTATCTAGTGAATTTTCTAACACTTACATCTTCTTTAATCAAGTAGAAGTTGAATATAGGATGGTTACATGAAGAGATGTAGAAATGATTGATTATTGATAGTTTTTATGGTTCAGGTATCAGATCTTTTCCTGAACTAAGGTGAAGCACAGATTACTATAAAACAAGGAATTATCAAGGTCTTTTCAGTATTCAAGTTGTCAGTTATCTAAAGTTTTGAATGTGTTTACTTGTTCAAAACTGTGCATAGGGAGGAGGTACAAGGGTAATAATATTTTTATTTGTGGATCTGGGATCATCTTTATTATGCAATGCTCACAATACTGACCTGCCAGACCTATCTTTTCCAGAGGCTGTTTAGTCTTCATGATAGATTAACCATAAACTTTGGGAGAGCAGAGGTTGCTATCATGCCCAGTCTGATAGATTAAGTGTAATATTGTGATCTAGTCTGTTTCTTCACCTGGTGATTGAACACAGAGTCAAACCAGGGATGAAAATCATAGTACTTTTTATTTTCTAAGCCAGTCTGCTCCTTAATTATCTTCACATTCTCTTTTACTTTTCCAGTATATTCAGCTCATCAGTTACAACTTTCAATATGCAGGCATGCATGAACATTTGAAATATGATGCAATAACTAAATATGAATTTGTTAAGTAGTGAACTAATCTAGAACTTTTTGTGATTTGCTGGGTGCATCTACACATGCAAATGCTCTAGGGTGGGTTTACTCCAGAGTAATATGTCCTAGAATAAACCCATCCCAGACAGGCATCTACATATGCAGGGATGCAAAAACAGATTTGATACTCATGGCAGCAGTTTATTCCCAACCCCACTGGGCCTGTACAGGACCCCTGCAGCAGCCAGAGGGAGCTCTAGTTCCCCCCTTGATGTTAGCATAAGGGCTGGCTGGGAGCATGTGGCCAGGAGACAGATATTTCCTGGAAGGGGCTGGGACATTGCTCCCTGCCCTCAGGAGCTGCCTGCTGCCAGGGCAGGCTCTACCACCTGAGCCTGGGCAGGGACAATGTCCCCCTGCCCTGACAGCAGGGAGCTTCCAGCCCCCCTCTGCAATCACAATCATGGGGCCAGGGATAGGTGATTCTTATCTCCCAGAACAAGATCCCCAGTCTCAGGACCCAGGCTGGAACATTCTTATCTCCCAGCCCAGGCCCCATGACCATGGAGCTCAGGCTGGGATATAAGAATTTTATAGCCCCTGATCACGATTGCGAAGTGGGGGCTGGGAGCTCCCTGCTTGCAGGGCAGGGGGACATCATTCCTGCTCAGGCTCCAGTGGCAGAGCCCACCCCAGCAGCAAGCAGCTCCTGGGAGCAGGAAGCAATCTTCTGCTCCCTGCTGCCTGGCTGACCAGGAGCACATTTGCTCCCAGTCAGCTGTCTACACATGCCATACTGCACAGCAAGTAATCAAAAGTGAATATGCTTCTTGTATTTACAGGTATATCATGTAGACAGTGACACTGTGCTATAATTAGCTCTAATCTCAAGTGAAGCATCTCATGTAGATGCACCCACTAATTTTTAACAAGAGTACTTTATTTTCAACATTAAAAAAAATCACTTGTTTGACAATGCGTAAGAAACCGATTTTCAGAGTAAAACAATCAAAATTTTCATTTAATAGTTAATCCTGACAAGCAAGTATAACTGTTTCTACATTACCCCAGTAGAATTGTATCAGACTCTAGGAATCCAGCTTCTAACCTGTTGTTACATATTATGGATGCTTCCAGATGTGTCAAGGATGATAAAAAGGGGTAAAGCAATTTAATTTAAAAGGAAAATGCACATGATACAACTATCTGCAAACTGACATAATAGACTGAAATGCTTTCAAAGGAGCCATTATAGTCTGTCAAGTAATGTTAAATATTGTATATATTTATAGACATCTTGAATTCAGATGGGATAAAGAGGACTTGGAGACTTTTTAAATGTAGATTATTGGAGCCATTATGGTTTATTGAGTAAGCACTGTACCTTTTAGGGAGCTTCTAAAACATGTATCATTGACCCTGTAGACCATAATGAGTCCTTTACAGTCATTACAGGCAACCCTGTAAATCCATCTAAGTTAGCAGATCATTAACAAGATAGACTGTGAGGGAGATTGTGGGGACTTTTCACAGAAATTAAATTCTTGTCAAGGAAACGTTCTAATCTACTTTCTTTATTATTTACATGAAAAATATCTGTTTATTAAAAAGAAAACAGGGTTGCTTTGCACCTTGTTTGTTTATTAAAAAGGCATTTTTGCTAAATGACCGCATAGAAATGTCTCACTAAGATCATTAGTTTCCATATTTTCACCCTCACATTTAGAAATTGTCTAATTTTTATCTGTATTATATCAGCCTAGTATTATATTGTGCATACACATAAATATACATTATGTTGGTATGCAGTTAGACATATCAGATCTTCTGATTCCCAAACTAGTATCCTAAATACTAGTTTGTCCTTCCTTCCATTGAGTGAGCATGTACAGTATCAGGGTCTGATCAATAGTTGCAGAATATTTTTGCCACTAATATTCCATTTAAAGTCAGTGCTTAATCACTCTTGTGGATACATGTATATAGCCGTCACTGATTTCAGTAGTAGCTACCCATACATATCTGAGGAGCACTGTATGAAAAACCACACAGATAAATTCCTGTACAGGAATCAAGAGATATGGGTCCAATTCCAGGATCTATCATTCTTTTGTTTAGTGTCCTTGCCCTTTCTGGATCTGAGTCTTTCCATCTGTAAAATGGGCATATTAATACTACTTTCTTTGATATCTGTGGTTTAAATGTGCTATGTATGCACTAGGTAATATTTATCATCATTTCTCATGGTTGTTTTATTGCACAGTTGCTCAGTTCATGATATATATAACTTCAGGTATTAGCTAAATGATTTCCTCAGTATGGCTACTATCAGGTCCAGGGTCCATGTGAGTTTATGTAAACTAAATGAAGGAATAGAACTTAATAGCTTAGAATTGAAAAATAAAACCAACATATTAACCAGAAATAATAAACTACTTAGTATAGTTTTTATTCTATAGTAATCTCTGCTTTACAAATCATAGATGCAATATTTTCGTTCTGGGAATCATCAGACAAACATTTTTTCCCAAAAGACTCTCCCATGGACAATTTGAACAACCGGCATCTGTAGATCTTCTGTTGGTAAATTGTCAGCTAGTAGCCACAACTTTATTTATCATGTGTTTACAAATTATATGCCCTAAAATAATTTTAATGTGAATTGGGATCCAAGCTTAGTTGTTCTGCAAGGTTCCAATGTGTTTAGGGGCTCATAAATACATTTGGTGACTTACCAAAACCTACCCCTATTTCTATGGGAGTACTTTTGTATATAGTTAATAGTGGTATTTGCAATTAGATCTTGGAATTTTAATTTTTTTCCTAATTTTTAAAGATAAAAATTATTATTGGTGGTGCTGGTTTATATTTTCTGCTTATACAGTTTTTAATTATTTTCACAAAGGGTCATTTTGCTTGTGAAGCCTTAAGTGCTTTAAAAATCTAAGGCCTCTGGCTCACGTTACACTTAAGATTGTGATTAACCAGATTAACCACTTCATCAGCTGTTGTTACCCATCTACATAGTAATACAATAAATGGCATGATAAAAACCATAAAGTTATTATATTACACAAAAAATGTATAATGACTTTATGGCAGGTTGCTCTCATGCAATAATTGAACATGTATAGGGGATCCCAAGACTTCCATGTGCTCTAGAGGTTGAAAGTGCATATCAGCTGATTAATGCTCCCAGCCTCAGGAGCCCATCAGAGTTCAAGATGTCCCCAAGGCTGGGAGCCATGATCAGCTGCTGGTCTGAGCTGAAAGGTACATCAGAGCCTTTGACTCTGATATACCCCTTGTCTGGAAGCAGCATCAGATCAGCGTTCCCAGCCTTTGAGGCACAGCTAGAGTCAAGGGCTCCACTAATTCCCCATGGCTGGGAGGTTCAATCAGCTGATTCCAGCTCCCAACCTTGGGCTTGCACCAAACATCCCCAACTGGTGATGTCCAAATCAGCTCATGGATCCCATGTGCAGGAGCTTTCCATATTGCCAGGATTCAAGGATCCCCCTGCACTAGCAACAAGGCATGTTGAGATCTGATACTCAATCCCACAGTTACATGGCAGGTAGAGCTGTGCAAAATTTCACCAGCTGTTTCTAGTTGCTTTGAGCTCAAAAAGTGAAATAAAAAAAAAAACACAGAGAGTTTCAAAACAGCCTCGAAATGAAATGAGACGAGTGGAAATGTTTCAAAAATTTCAAAACGTTTCCAGTTTTGAAGCTCAAGCTGGGCTTGCCTGCACAGAAACAGAAACTAAAGTAAGGAGAGGGAGGGAGAAGAGGGGGGAAGGAGTGTGTAGCTGGCCAGTGACTGTCATCGTTCTCTGAGGTCCCTTCCAATCCCTTGTTGTCAAGGATATCTGGGAGAGGAACAGGGCTGCCGGTGACCACCAGCAAGCTAATTTCAAAATGCAGGAAGATGGCAGGGTACTTCCACTGGAACATCAAGGGGGCAAGATGCTGTGGGATAAACAAACAGAGCTGAACATCCCACAGCACAAAATCATGCAGGATGTGGAGACTCAGTAGAACTCCACATACCTGATGCTTGAGAGTCTGGTGGAGCAACAGAAGGCCATTCATGAGATGGCCTTGCTCAGGGAGATGACGATCAGCAGGCCCATGAACAGAGATGAGTGGGACACCATCTCCCACAACTTGGTAGTCCTCAAGTCCTTCCTTGACCAGTGAGAGCTTCAGTGCTGCTGATGCCCACCTTAGCCAAGTGATCCCCATAGTTAGGGAACTTCAGAGCCAAATGGAAAGCTCTGAACATTGTCGGATCAATGTTCCTGGCTGGGGCAAGCCACTGTCACCAGACATGCAGACACTGGTGAGGCGGCTAAAGGAAGGCATCAGGAAATGGCTTGATACCTTGTGGTCCAGTACAGTCCATGTGCTGGCTGCCATGCGTGACCCAAGAGTGAAGGTTACCATATGCAGCAGACAAACGCCAAATCAGTGAATGGAGGCACTGGTAAAAAGAAGTTAGGGAGGCAGAATGGTGGAGGCAGAGAGACATGGAATCAGCCACAGTTCCATACTAGCACAACATCCACCAGCCAGTCTTGTCCTCCACCACAGGTGCTGCCAGTGTGGGCCAAGGGCATGGCTTCTATGGTGAGGTCTAGAGCCACCAGACCCCACCATGAGGCAGGTAGTGCTCATGACTTTGTGGCTGCTTATCTTGCAGAGGACATGGAGCCACTGCTGTGTGACCCCTTGGCCTACTGGGCAAGCCACAGCCAGTTGTGGCCAGATGTGACCACAGTTGTTCATGAGCACCTGTCCTGTCCACTGACCAGTGTTCCAAGTCAGACGGTTTTCAACATCACTGGGGTCCTGGTTTGGTGGAGCAACTGGTGTTCCTGAAGGTGAAACTCCTGTTGCTAGCATTCCCCAAGCTCCAGGTGCAGATGGACTGAATGCCACTCTCACTCCATCCACACCTATTTCCATTTTTCATTTTTTTTTAAATCAGTTAATGTCCCACTCTCAGCTGGAGAGGGCACTCATTGCATCACCAGCCAGCAGGGAAAGAACATGTTCCTGTTGAGCGCACTCCCCTGCCAGGATGAACTTGGAGGTAAGGGTTGGGGCTATTGGGAAGGAGGAGGCCCCGGGTCCTGGGCATGACCACTAAAGCTGCACCCTGCCAGGTAAATCGGACTGGCTGTGAAAAATGATTTGTAATTTGTTCCCTCGCAGGGTCAGGTCTGAGAGACTGGAGGCAGAGTGTTTTTTTGGTGAGGAATATGCCCCCACAGGTAGTTGGGTTTTGTTGTCTTTGATAGATTCTGGTGTGCAGTTTGTGGGGGTACTGGAGATAGTTGGAAGGTTTTGTGTTTGGAGATGTAGGAAGTTGGCTTGAGTTCTGATGATGAAGTTAAGTGCTTGTTTGAATTTACAAACCACTTTTTAGAGCGGGGCCTATGAAGTTCACTTCTTCAGCCTCCTAAGTACAGAAACTCATGGGCTCAATATAGACAGTGCAATTCTGAGACACTGCAACCTGCTGGACATCTGACTTCCCAGGTACCTCTGCACTTTTGCCTGCACTGCTACATCCCCCTCCCCCATCCTCCACCCCAACCTGCCCCTCACCCCTGATGCCTCCATTTCCATTTTCACTGACTGGCTTTCTTGCCTTCATTGCATGCCAGGCCAGCCTCTGGCTTCTCTGCTATTCCTTCCATCCAGGACCAGCAGACATACAAACTGCAGGTGTTTCCTCAGCCTAACAAAGGGTTTTTCAACCCAATAGCTTCCTAAGATATATTTCTGTAAATATTCTGGGGTTTTTTCATAACAGATATATAAACTTAAAACCACAAGATAAGCCATCACACATCATGAGTAACCTATATCCAACACAACATCTTTACTTCTTGCTTTCAATCCCTTTATAAAAAGAAAGTCTCTGACAGTTTGGCTGGGCTACCAAAGATGCTCCTGGTGCAACTGTGTTAGTGCTGCTCACTCACTAAGTTATTTTATACCTGCTGCCATTCGCAGTGCTGGACCGAGCTGAGGCTGTAGGGGAGAAGAAGACCTCATTGTGGCACGCTGACGTGTTGTGCAGATGCCCCAACACCAGCAAGGGTGCACCTTAATGCATACACAGTCTAACAAGCACCCATGACATGAGTTTTGCCTGTCAGCAGCTAGGGGTGCAGGGCCCCAGAACCCAGACTCCTCCTGTACCTATCTCCTTCACATCTGGCAGGCTTCATGGCCTCAGCAGGGGCTATCAGGCCTGCACCTTTCAACTTGCTGCACCTTAACACAGAGTGTCACCCATATCACAAGTTTTGCTTGTCATAGAATCACAGAATCATAGAATCATAGAAGTAGGGTTGGAAGGGACCTTGCAGATCTTCAAGTCCGACCCCCCGCCTGGGCGGGAGAAAAAACTGGACTCAAATGAGTCCAGCCAGGTAGGCATCAAACCTCTTCTTAAAGATCCCCAGGGTAGGAGCCAGCACCACTTCCCTTGGAAGTTGGTTCCAGCTCCAAGCCACCCTAAC
>NW_017728906.1:27329821-27348236 GCF_001723895.1 Crocodylus porosus
GGTTGGTCTGACATGACCTGCCCCTAATGAAACTGTGCTGGTTGCCCTTGAGCATCATCCTTGAAGCCGGCCCATCACAGATGTGCTCCTTGAGAATCTTCTCAAAGACTTTCCCAAGGATAGAGGTAAGACTGACAGGCCTATAGTTGCCTGGGTCTTTCTCTTCTCTTTTTTGAAGATGGGGACCACGTTAGCTATCTTCCAGTCATCTGGAACCTGGCCCGAGCACCACGAGTGCTCGTAAAGCCGTGCCAAGGGCTCTGCAATAACCCCAGCTAGCTCCCTCAACACCCTGGGGTGGAGAGCATCTGGACCCGCTGACTTGAACATGTCCAGCTCCTCCAGAAGCTCTCTAACCCGGCCCTCCCCAACCTGAGGTCTGGAGGCATTCCCCTCGAGTCCATCTGGCATCACAGCGGGGAAGTCCCAGTCTTTGCACAAGAAAACAGAGGTGAAGAATTGGTTAAAAGTTCCGCTTTCTCCTCTGGCACAACCACCAGATTGCCCTGCGTACTTTGCAGGGGCCCCACATTACCCGGTGCCTTCTTCATCCTCCCTATATATTTGAAAAAGGACTTTTTATTATCCTTGATCTTGGATGCTTGTCCTAGCTCTATGTCTGCCTTAGCTTTACTGACAGCCCCCCTACAGGCCCGAGCAGAGGAGATATACTCCTCTTTGGAGATAGCACCCCCCCTTCCACTGGGTGTACACCGCCTTTTTGGTAAGCAGGCATTCCCAGATGCCCTTGGTGAGCCAGGGGGGCTTTCGGGCACTCTTGCCCCCCTTGCTTTTTGTTGGGATGGACTCCCTTTGGGCCCTGAGTATCATTTCCTTAAGGAACGACCACTCGTCCTGGACACTGAGTTCCCCTGCCCTCAAGGACCCCAGCGCCTCCCCCACTAGTCTCCTCAACTTGTTGAAGTTGGCCCTCCTAAAGTCTAGGGCTTCCGTCTTGCTGCAGGCCCTTGACACCCTGCGCTGGATGGTGAATTCCAGCAAGCAATGATCTCTATTGCTCAGGTGGTCAAGAATCTGGAGGCCCCTTACCAGGTCATCGCCTGTGGCCAAGACCAGGTCCAATAGGACATTTCCTCTGGTGGGACTGTGCACCTCTTGGATTAAGTGGAGGTCCTGAATCTTAGCCAGGAACCCCTGGAACTGTACGTCCTGGCTGACTGTTCCTCCCAGCAAATGTCCGGGTAATTAAAATCAGCCATGACAACTACATCCTTTGCCTTAAGTGCCTCTACAAGTTGTCCCAAAAATTACCAAGCTCCTCCCCTTGGTTGGGGGGTCAGATTGCTCTCCCCATGGCCCCCTTGAATCTTGACCCAAAGCACTTCAGCCTGCCCTTCCTCTGACCCCATTCTGCTGGCAGAGGATGTGTAGTGCTCCTTGACATAGAGTACCACACCCCCACCTTTCCTTCTTTCTCTATCCTGCCTGTAAAGCCTATAGCCCCTAATGCTAACTGCCCAGTCGTGGGACGAATCCCACCATGTTTCTGTTAGCCTTATGACATCTGGGTTTGAACTAGCTATTCTCAGGGCGTGTTCCTCCTGTCTGGACCCCCATTCCTTACCTTAACACTCCTTGCCTTTGTCATCTGTCTTGCTCCAGTGGCGTCTCCTCCTCTTCCTGCGGCCCCCTCCCCTGGCGAGGCTAGTTTAAAGCTTGAGGTGCAGTTTCCCCCAAACCCCTGCACCTATCTTCTTGAAACTTGGAAAATTTCATGACCTCAGAAGGGGCTACCAGTTCTGCAAGTCTTATCAAAATCAGGCCAGAAATGACAAAGTTACAGGCTGTTTTGAGCTTCCCCATTATAGCCTATGGGTGAAATGAAATGGAACAGTGGTTTAAAATCAAAATTTGTTTTCAAAACAAAACGCTGTTCTGTCGAAATGTCAAAACACATGTCGAAATGGATTTGTGCTGTTTCACACAGCCCTAATGGCAGGATGTGTGACATGGCAGGATGTGCATTTGTGGGGATTGCACATCAAATCTCATCATACCATACTTCCAGTGCAGGGGGATGCCAGTGCAGATGCCTTTAAATACACTGCTGCCTGGGTACTGACTAAAAACCACCCATTGATTTAATGGGTTTTGGATCAGGTCCTGTATATATGACATAAGACATGTTTTCTTTTGCCATTTTATGCTCAGATACCACAACAGAAATATTACTGTGTGCTTTCTTGTCAGAGAGTCTGTACCTAAATTGATCCTTGACACCTTCTAGGATAAAACTATTATTATAAATCATGTTTGCCTGTAGCAAAATGCAAGATATATTATATGTATTTTAATATAATGGATTTTGCCATTCATTATTGCCAGGGATGTTATAAATAATCTAAAAAGAAGCACATTCATTTGTAATACTTTTTGTAGCTGTGTAGCTTTTTTATTTTACTTCGTTGTTGTTCTTCTTCTTCACTTGTAACATTAGCCAGAAGTATAGCACCCTTGATTTAAGCAAATGATTCCCTCAGTTATGTCTGACCCACTTAATCTTTTTCCCTTCTTGGGGGCATATTTCACATTTAGATTAAAATATCCAAATTATATTTGCTTCCCTAGCAAATATATTTTTAATTAATCATATATTTTTATAAGGGCTATTAAAATAACTGCTGTATGGTAAATATTTAAAAAGCAATCATGTAGGAAAAATGTTGTTGATGTTAGAGTTTGTGGGGTTATAATTTATTTGGATAGATAATAGCAAACAGGTTTGTTTTTTAGTTTTCCTTGTAAGTATCCATTTTTCTTTAGCAGATCCAGTGATACATAATGTTTTATTTTGCTTTGCTTCCTTGTGACTCTTAGTAATGGCTCTTTGCTGTTTCCATCTATGTCGCTACCTATAACTCAATTGTTGGGTCCCACATAGAGTTTGGCTTTCTCAGGTAGGCAGAGGTTTGTGGTTCAGTGCAGTGAAAGAAGGTCTGACCTTGAAAAATTATGGAAAGCACCAAAATGGAAAAAAGAAAGGCACACTCATAAAATGGAAGAAGTGTATTTGAAAAGGGCCCAAGGGCATTTGAGAAAACTAAAACAAGCTAGAAAAGGCAGGGATTTGATGGGCTTGTTATGTAATCAGAAATAATGGTCCAAGGAAGAGAAGGATCACTTTCATCTGGCCTTTACTTTCTACTTAATAAGAATTACAAGTATATTTTACCTACACCGTATAAGTGTGAACTCCTTCATATAATTCTGAAAAAAGGTGTTCTTTCCTTCCCCAAGCTAACAACATTAATAGGCAATAAAAGGTTATAAGAAATAGGCTATAAGAAATATTCAACACATATCAGTTACTTATTTTTTAATATATTTATATTTATACGCATTTATGTTTATTTCTATATTTATATGTATTTAATACAAGGGAAAGTGGGCATTTTCTGTGCTAGGTGGCACACTAGTTTTGATTGAGTAATCAAGTCATAATACTAATGATTAGAACTGTGTGGGAAATAGCTTTCCCATGCTGCATTAGTTATCAAGGTGTCAAATGTTTTTCTTGTTCTACTGAATCTGAAGAAAAATTTTGTGATGTGATCATCCAGAACAATGATAGATCATAGCAATACAAATATTTCATTTAAATAATTTCAAAAATATTTTTCCTTCACTGCTTTTAACTAAAAAATGAAATCTTGTAACAAAATGGTCATTTCAAACTAGAAAACAATACTTTTCATTTTGAGATTGTCAGAATTGGACCCTTTTTTTAGGATTTTTGGTCCCATTTGTCAAAATGGAAATTTTTGACAACCTTAAGACTTTTTAAAAATTTTTTGTCAAGTTGGGTAGTGTCTATCAAAACTGATTGATTCTCACAACTAGTTTAAATGGCAACAAATAAACATTTTTTGATAAAAAGTACTTAAATCAGGAACAGTTTTATTACTTTGTTTTCTTTCAAAAATCCCCCTTCATTAGGTACTCCCATCACATTTCAGCTGTAATGTTTCTGAAGTTGGCCTTGATCATGCAGTGAGCTCCATAAGGATGGACTCTGATACAGATCCTCATTGTTTTCAGTGGGAGACTCTATCTGAAGTTGGTATCTTGTGACATCAAGTACACTGTAGCACTGAAGCCCTAGTATTGAAGGTCTAGTTCCACAGAGATTTAGGCATTGCTTCAAGACCTGTTTCTATATTTTTATTCAGTGATTGTTTGGACAAGAATGGAAACCCAGATGTTTTAATTCCATAGGATTCAGAATCATCCCTTGGGTCCCCCTCTTTGGTCCAATGAAGCTACAATTCTTCTTTTGCAAAATCACAGACCTTCAAAAAGCAGGTGGAAAAGTTCCCTTAGCCCACTCTACAACATTTTATAGCCTGGTGATTAGAGAGATCTGAGTGATAAGGTCTAAATCCCCTCAGACTATAGCATCCCAAAAAAGTGCTATAATCAAAAACTATGGACTAGACAGGGGTAAAAGCACCTGATGCTTAGGTGACCCATTGATCAGACAAAAGTGCGAGATCCCTAAGGAAAACAAGTGAGAGGCAGGGTGACTCTGTACCATGAAGTAGGCTCTTCCCTGGGAAGGAGGGAACCCAATTTCTATTCTTTGGTCCCAAAGTTCCTTGTGCATTTTATTCAATAACTGTTTAATGCAAAACTCATAAGTACTCCCAAGTCTAGCAACAATGTCTTTTTCCAGCAGTGAGCCTAAGGTCTTTGGTGAAGAGAACATGTCATTTCATCTATATTCTAAAACAAAGCATACAGCACAATTTTCAGAACTGTAAAAAAACCCTTGAGATACAGTTACAATCTAAGCAACTCTAGCTGTGATTCTGCTATCATTTCTCTCCTGAACATCTTCGAATTGATTTTTAAGTTCGTTTTCTTTTTAAATTATATGTGTCTCTGTCTTGGAGAATTGTACAGTAATTTATAGTAGGCTTGTCTTCACTCTGAATTATGTCACTGCATCACTACAGATATAGCTGTATAACTCTGATTGTATTGCTTTTTGCTTTGAAAGTATCAGGATTTTACTATAGTGATGACAGCCTTTTGCCCTGGAACATGTTCTGCTTCTTGAAAAAAAAAAAAGATATCAATTGCTGCTCTCAGATAACTAAGTTAAGTGTATAAATTGCATCCCAAATATCAAATGCATTCTCACTTCAATTTGTATTCTAAACTCTGTTAGGCAAAACATCATACACTCAGATTTATGCAGTCACTTACTATGGTGAATCACAAACATCAATGAGCAGAAAGAGAGACCAACGTAATGGCACTATACAAATCAACTTTAAAGAAAATATATATTAAAAATTAGGAAAATTTAGGGAACTACTGAGAATCCATTCAGGGCCATGACAATGAAAGAAAACAGCAGGAAAATAACTCAGCTACTAACCCTACTATGCAACCCACACACATTTCCCTTAGGAATATGACTCATAACTATAAAAACATAGAAAAAGAGGGAGTTAAATAGTCTGCCCTGTCATGCATATAAATTGCAGAGTTATCAAAATACCATGCACTGTGTAGCTAGATGTCTCCTTGGGACAGGTCTTGCTTTTCCATTCAGGGTCATATCAATCACCAAACCTGGAGTGATTTTATGATTTTCACTACATCACATTCACATGGACTATGGAGGCTTTTGATTTCCTCTAAAACACGAGACATGGACCTTTCCCTAGGATATTCTGAGTGTCCATCAACCAGCTATATCTCTTTCATTGCAGTGGCAGGACATTGGGTGAGGCTATGTGCACACATTCAAATAATCTGGGAGAATTCTCCTGGGTTTCTTCTCCTGATAGAAAAACTTTCCCAAAGCCACACATATGGACATTCAAAAGCTGAGGCCATGAAGTATGGAGAGCTTGCTATGTTGGTAATGTGCAGCTGAGGGGGCAGGGAGGGGCAGGTGTGTGCATATATCTTAGGATGCTCTCCAGGGCCAGAATGCCCATGGTCAGCCTGTTTCTCTGTTTCTCTGAAGTACAATGTGGAGATTGAGAAAGGGAGGGGTGATGTGTTACCTGCTGGAGAAGTAGAGTCTCTCAGGTAGGTCTCCTCAACAATGGGAGGTGTATACTGGAGGACTATGTTATCTTCTGTGAGAAGCCACAGTGGCCTTGTCTCCCTTGATTTTCCCCTTTAACCTACAGGGTGTCCTTGGTGTTTCAGGTATTGTGCCTTGTATTTGAGAGTCAGGGTTTGAAAAGGCAATTATAGGGATTCCTCAGGTCAATAATTTCCTGTGGTTCTACAGAACTGGACTCATTGTCCCAGGAGGCCCCTTCCAGATCCCTTCCTATGAAAAAAAACTGGGTTGGGCTAGAAAAAATACTTTGCATTTCTCAGCACCCCAGGGAACAGTAACCCAGCTTTCAGTAACAGTAAAAAGAGTTGAGGGTACTTAGTATGAGCCAGGTGTTCAGCACAATCTTTTTTTCAATGATACTGTTATTTCCTTGGAAAATAGAGATTTGTCAAAACCCAAACTTTTCATAGGAAATAGTCGATTTTCACTATTTTTTACACAAAATTTTAAGAGGGGGTGAACAAAATTGTTAAAACACCAAACATCAGTGTTTTCTGGAACAATTTTTAAAAAGACTGTTGTTGTGAACATCTAACTTACATTTTTAAATAAAAATAATCCAACTTGAAGTGAAACATTTTCAAATGATCAAAATGAAATATATCAATGTAAAATGTCCCTAATGGACTTTTTGGACAGAATTTTGAAGAAATCAAGATTTCATCATTTTGTCTATACTTGGGATGAGACCTTTGTTCAGTACCTTGCACATTTGTACATGATAGGGGACCATTTTCCATTCAGCTGTAATCAGACCAGAGGTGCTGCATTTCTCTGCCTTGCTGTCAAATGACAAAGCTTTCATGAAAGCTCTGTGGCTTTTGTGGGTTGAGATTGGTGTTTTACATTGCTTCTACATACTTTTAGGTGGTATAATTATACACCAGATCCAGAAAACATAAACATCATTCCCAGGAGATTAATTAAATAACTCCCTTGTATTAGTGCCCTGCACTTTCCAAATGATAAATTGCATTAATTAATATTTCAAATGAAACATTGATTAGATAAAGAGCATATAGATTTTGGTAAAGTGCTGATACTGTCTTTGTGCATCTTAGAACCATACAAGTGCAACATGTTAATAATTATCTAGATGATATTTTCTTGCAGGGTGCCAATTATATGGTTTGGGATTCCAAAATAAGTGTCTTGCATCCTTGTCTGTAAAACACTTAAACGGCAAAGTTTAAATTCTTATTTAAAGATGCATTGTTTTCCCCAAAGAAAGCAGCCAAATGCTGAATCCATGGGTTTTCTAATAAGCCACGTTACAAGTTATTAAAAAATGCAACAGAAATTTCTACAAAGGTTACTATTCATATCGCCAAAGACATTATTTTTATACAGAGAAAAATGAAAGTATAGTAAGCAGTATTTTTTGTATTTGACTTGCTATATTTTGGAATAGTTTTCCTTTGGATAATTTGAAAATAGTAACAGGACTAGGATTTTGCAATAGGGATGGCTGGGTTAGCCACAATGCAAACAGTAATTTTATGCAAGTACATTAAAGTAGATTTAAGATTTTTTAAGTCATTTGTATTGCCATGCATTTCAACAAAATCTTTAGTCAACCGTTAATGAACATCAAAGCCAGATACATCTTCAGGTGTTCAGATCTAGGATTTCCTAAAAGGGAGTGGAGCAGTGGTGGTGACCACCAATCAGGCTACTGGGGCATGGGGTGAAACATGGCAGGAGCCACTGGGTTGGTGGGGCACACTGGGGAACCAGGCACAGATCAGGTGCATGAAGGGGGAAAAGCAGGTGTTCTCAGCTGACCTGGTCATGAACAGAGCCATTCCTGTTATACTCCAGCTTGGGGCCGGGGGGAGCAGTTGTGTGGCATCCTGGGCTTAGGCAGTAACAGAGCAGTAGTGTGCAGTTTCCTCCTCCAAGCACCTGCTTCCTACCCATCTTCTTCTCCCTGTTTCCAATTGCCCCACTGGCTGGGAGTACTGGCTGGAAGGCGGAGCCAGTGCACCGCTGCCAGTTCTAGGCCTGACTGAACCTGGATCCCTGCACGGCCTCTTCTTGCAACATGGATCAGAAGCAGGCCATGAGCAGCTCTGGGACTCTCCTGTACCTGTGTTGGCTAGGGACAGCAGTGGCAGCACACAGATGTCTGCTTCCAGCCAGTGGGGGATACTTGCCTATCCCCCACTGGAGATGGGGTGGCAAGACTGGAAGGAGGAAACTGATGGCCGTCTCCACTGTCCCCCACTGCGTCTGGCAGCCTGTGACTGGAGGAGGACAGGAGGAGCTCCAGGGCTCCCCCTGTGTCCAGATCAGCTGTAGATACCGGCGGGAGTGGGTGGTGTCAACACCTCCTTCCACTACCACACCTCCCTGGACCTGCTTATGTTTAGATGTTATAAAGTATGTTTTGTTGTTTTCTTTTTCTTCTGTTCTGTTTTTAGTTGTAAGGTTTGGGACTCCCTATGATGCTATTCTAGAGAAATGTGGTCACCAGTTCTGATGAAAATGTTCTACACAGTAACTCTAGACTCACATAAGAATGGAGAAGATTTAAGAAAACAATCATCTCCAAAGTTATCTCTACTTAGATAATATGTGGAGTGAACAATAGAATTCCAGATTACTTCAAGGAATAATGGTTCTTAGGTGACCTTGTCAAATGCAAACAGACACATCTGAACCTAAAAAATAACAATCTTTCAGAGAAGTATTGTATGGCCACTTGGAACGTTCTGTTTGTCTGCATACATTTCTGTTCATATAATTTATGTTTATATAACTATAAATATTCAGTGCTTCAAACTGCAGACTCCTTTGATATAGTTTATTAGAACAACACCTTTGATGTTGCCCTGAGGGGTCAGGCCAATGCTCAGGATCTCAATATTGCACTATTAGACAAGACAGCATGGTGTACAACTGCACATGCACACATAAAAGTCAATTAAGCACACACTCATTAGGTGCGTACACCCCTGTTAAGCATACACACTCACACTACCAGCTCAGGCACATACACTATACACCCCAAAAGTTAGACACAGATCACTAATTTGTATATCATGCACACAATGCCATATATATATATACACACACACACACACACACACACATATATATACACATATCTATCTATCTATACACACACATACCCTCAGACTAGCAACTCAGATACACGCACATTCAAAAATAATTAGTCTAGATTCATGCACACTACACACACCAAATGTAGACAGAATCAGTTACTAGTTACCAACATCTGCATATTCAATACACATATGTGGATTACTAATTCATATACCACACACACACATAATTATATCTGTATATGTATATATATATGTGTTTATTCACTAATTTACACACATACCACCCACCTACACATACACATAAGTGAGTTCCTAAATTGGTTATTGTGATATGTATGTATGCATGTATGTATGTATGTATGTATGTATGTGCTTGGTGTACTTGGGATACCTGGAGAAAGGTTAATATAAGAAAGTAGAAGTGTAGGGGGTTAAAATAACCAGGACCAGGATTAAAACTGGTAGATTACAGGGGCCTAGACTAAAGAACTGAGGCTTGGGGGATAACTTTAGGTTAATTGATATTAACTGATTAAAACACAATGCCCAAAGCCTGCAGAACAGGGAAGCATGCTGGCACAGAGTCTGGGACTGGAGCCAGAGCTATGGGGCAGCTAAAAAGGTAGATGGGGAGAGGAGGGAAAAATTGGACTAAGGGAAAGTGTGGGTGTTAAAGAGGGGATCTGGGTGTGGGGAGTCAGAAGATGGCTCCAGGGCAGCTAGAGAAGTTGCAGAGAGTGGCAGTAGGTGCTGGAAGCTGGAGAGAACTGCAGGACAGCTAATAGGAGCTGGGAAGCTGCAGGAGGGGCAGAGGAGATTATAGAAGGAGCGGGGGGAAGACTGAAAACAGAGAGGAGGTAGGAGAAAATCACAGGAAAAGCAGCAGGGAAAGCAGCAAGGCAAGGAGAGGCTGAGAGGTGACAGAAAAGGGGAGATGGAATTGGGAAGAGATGAGGAAACTAGCAGAAAGGGTGGGAACTGGAGCTGGGAAAGAAAGACAGAGAACGAGGCTGGAATTTAAGATAGGGAAAAACATGACCCAACTCGGGGTTGCAAATGACAGTGGTTTTACTGAAGAGGGGAGATGGTGACACAATGCCAAATTGGTTCCCTTGCACCCACCCTCACCCACACCTGCACATGCACACCCACACCCACACAATGGCAGCAGGCATTAAAGAAGCTTGGTGCAGGGGATGAAGTCCACTGAAGTCCAGGAGGAGAGAGAAAGAGAGAGAGAGAGAGTCCAAATTGCAGGGGGAGGTGTACAGGTAATATCTACCTGTCCAGGCTGTAAAGGGATCTTTGTCCAGTAAATGTTGTCCAGAGGGGGTCGCCACCAGGGCCTTGGGCTGGATAGGTGACGTGAAGCTGGTCTGGTCCGGATGGAAATGGCGTTCTCACTGGGTCTGTCTTCACTGCCTTGTGTGACCCTAGTGACAGGAGGCATTCCCAGGCAAGGGTCAGACTCTGGCATACTGAGCATGTGTGCTCCATGCAGGAATGTGCAGTTTCGGGTGTCTGTAATGGTGAGAGTTGCTGGTTCTGCAGGGTCTTTTGTTTTTCAAATGCTGGTGTTGTCTCTTTTTCTAGGTGAGGTCCGTAGTTTCTGGATGAATCAATGCGAGATGATGGCCCAGTCATTACAGGCCATTCAGTAGAGGCCTGCTACCATTGTAGCTCAATCATACCCAATCATTCTCATTCATTGGGGGACCAATTTACATGGGAGGGGTTCAATGAATCATATTGTTGCAACATGGGTTGCCCAGGCAGAGGACAGAAGCTGGAGGCTTGACTTATAAAATGGAGACTTGACATGACTTTGGTTCACTTACAAACACAGGCCTAAACCATACAATATGCATATGAAACAACAAAAATCAATTTAAAAAAATGACAATAATACAATATACAGCAGTAAAAATTAATACAAATCTAATTATTATAAAGCAATGGATATCCAAAACCAAAAACTTGCCACTGAAAATAAAAATTCTTAAAGCTTATCCTAATTTTGACCTCACTTATACTTATCTATGGGGAATACAGAAGGAGAGAAAAGTCAGAAATGGTTAGGGAAGGGGAGGGAATGTATTTTAAGATAAATAAAAAAGAAAAAGAAAAACTGGCTGTTTTGCTACATTGAAACAAACAACTGGAAAATGAAAGAATCATAAACTGAGATTAGTATGGATGGTAAATACAAACAAATTAGTATATAACAAAAGATACTTTATTACTGGATCTAAGGATAAATAAAAATTGTGTATTATTATAGGAACAGTACGTACAACCTTTTGGTACAAGTATTACTATTTTGATTAGAAATGCAAGGCTTTGGGTTTTTTTAAATAGCTATAAATAAATAGCCCATACTATGCAGACAGTTACCTCAGTATAAAGATGTGTCCAGTGGACATGTCTACACGAGACACTAAATGCTCAATAAACTAATTCTACTGTGCCTTAGTTTGTCACAGCAAAAGCCAGATGTTTGCACTAATACACAGTAGAATTAGTCTGCTGCATTAGCGTCATTAAAAAAGCATGCACACAGTCGCACCAGTTACTGCTCATTCAGTTAGAACCTGTTATTACTGGTACTAAACTTAGTACACAGTACCTTAATGCATGTGTAGATGTGCTCAGTATGGCTCATTTCTCTTCCTATTGGAATTAAGATATACCACTATGCACACAAATATTATTATAATTGTGTCCACATTAAGTGGTTGCACTGCTTTATTTCTACTCATGTAACTAAAATGAAACAACTGATTATTGACAAGGCCACATTGTGTTGTTTAAATAGAAACAAGAAAGTATGTAATTATGCATAGTAGCAACTCTGTGTATTTTCTTAACTTTTTGTGCTTACACATGGCTCTTCAGTGTTCCCTTAACTCAAGGATGTGGGGCGTGTTTAATTATATAATAGGCATAGGTTAGTAATCAAATGCTTTTTGTCCTTATCTATGTCACAAAATAAGTATGGGGACAGAAGGTTTTTGTTTATGTTTCTAACGAGATTACTGCAATCTGGCTTTACTTACACAAAATAATCTTTGTTAGGATTTTTCTTGGTTGGTTAGTTGGTTGATTGGTTGTTCTGTTTTTTTTTAAAGAAAAAAAATTACAACAACAGACCAAACACACACATTAAAAGCCGTTATAGATATAAACCTTGACCACAAAGTCAAAATCCTTTGGGAGGAACATGCTTCGTGTTTAGCTGTTGTTTACAGCTACTGGCTCAAAGCGGTTATTCATTTTAAGAATAATGACTTTTATGAGGGTTTTTAAATAGCCCTCTCTCCTTGTTTTGATTGCATTCGGTACAGATTATACCAGCAAAGCAGAAATAATACATCTTATGACCTCTTTCATTGACCTTATAAACTTATTAAGATCTCTTTTGTCAGGTTCATAATTACATTATTTGCATTGTCAACAGAATTATTTCCTGTACAATATTTAGTGCTTGGGAAGCAACACGGATGAGTCAAGATCTTTACTGAAAGCAGTCTCTTTAATTCAAACAAAGGAGCAAAAATTATACCACCGCTGACAGCCGATGTTTGACAATGAACTGATAGGGTAATTTCTATACATTTATTTAGTAGTATGACACTTTCCACATTTCTGACATTATCAATATTGTTTTAACATGTTAGTATATGATACACAAAAATTCATATGCTTCATACATTCATATAAGATGAGAATTTGACTTTGTTTACTGTAGTAATACTAACCTTAACCTGACTTTGGATTCTGCAATGTGCATAGTCTGATTCTCGGAGGACATTTCACCAGGAGCCAGGTTTAGGGCCTTGTTACATCTTATGCTGTGAACTGCACACACATAGATGGCTGTTTGTAGTAGCTCAGGTCTGGAGCAGTCACACTTCAGGCCAGCAGGCCTGGAGGACTAAAAGGTAAGAATTTCTGCTCCTCCCCCCATGGCATTCTGGGTGATTCTGGGCTTCTCTGTTTCCCTCTGGGGCTCCCCTGTTTTCCATCACTGCTGGGGCTCCCCCCCAGTTCAGGTTTCCTCCACACCCAGACATAATTACTTGGGGCTGTCTGCACTATTTGCCCCAGGGGAATGGGCAGAGATGGGTTAATCTACCTGCCCAACTACTGCTGTTGGGGGTTGATGCTCTTCTGGCCCAGAAAGTAATAGCAGCAGCTACAGCTGGGCAGGGAATTTAACCCTTCCCTGCCTGCTCTCCAGGACAGACAGCATGGACAGCCACAATTAAGCAGGGGACAAAATGAGGAGTAGTGGGCAGGAATTTGGGATACTGGGGAGGGCAGGAAGGGATGCAATGGGCCCAATCCGATCTGAGCCAGTGGGGGAGGGTTGCAATGGGGTGTTTCTACTAAGGTGCAGCCTAGTGTGGCTGCACCTTAGTGTAACTTAAGCTTTCTAGCACAGATCAGAGATAATTCTGCCCTGGAGTGGCATAACTTTAAGCCGCATAACAAGTGCTTAAACCAGTTTCGGTTGTTAATGTGCATAGAATCCAGAAGTTAAGAGCTCCAGGAGCTCCACAAAAATACCATGTAACAAGGCCCTTAGTCAGCACTGCAAGTCCTGTCTGCTCTGACTCCTTTCTTTTATGCCACTCCTGCAGGCCTAGCATTGGCTGCAAGAACACCAGGGTGAGTCCAACCCAACCCAGCAACAATCTTTAAACTCATCTTCAGCAGGGGCTAATCAGTCCTTGTCATCACACACCCTCCTCCTTGAGACCCCTTCCCTTCCTAGATATATTCTCCCACTCCTATGGGAAAAAATCTGCACTTTCCAGCCCTAAAATGGATTTGGAAAGAAAAGGGTTGCAAGGCTAGGTTGAAGAATTTAGGGATTAATCTAATTTATGGTCTGTAACCATAGTAGGGATGCATGATCCATGATCAATATGAAGTCCCTACTCAGTAGTTAATATCTGAGGCCCTCCACTGCCCATTTTACTGCCTGTCCTTCTTTTTCAATGACAAAGTAATTCTTCTCTCTTTGGAATAGCTTCTGATTCAAATAAAGGATGGGGTGTTCCTCCCCATTCACCATTTAGAACAACACTGCGTTCAACCCCACGCTGGAAGCATTGGTCTAAAGTGTAAACTCCTTTGAAAAGTCCCAGATATACAGGACTGGTTCCTGGCATAGGAAAGCCTTCAACATTTGGAGTACTTATGTACATTATCTGATCCACTGTACCTTCTGTGGGTGGTCGCCTTTCAGAAGGTCTGTGAAAGTGCCTGCAATTGCTAACAATGCTAGTATAAACCATTGGTAATACCTGACCAAGCCTACAAACCAGTGTACCTGGGTGATGGTGTTTGGTGTTAGGAACCTCTCCGGGGCCTGGACTTTGTCCACCAGTGGCTATATTTGACCATTCCCCAAGGCATACCCCATGTATGTGTTTTTAGGCTTACCCATGTGGCACTTGGACAGGTTTGTGGTGAGATCTGCTTCCTAGAGTGACTACAACACCACAGCTACATGGTCCAGGTGCTCTGCCCATATCTATCTGTAGTCCAAATATGCTGCTGCACCCTCCTGATTGGGCTACAGGACCTGGTCCCTCAGCCTCTGGAATTTCGCCAGAGCCCCATGCAACCCAATGGGCATTGTCTAGTATGGGTATAGATCCCAGTGTTAATGGAATTTACCATACCCTTTCATAAGATAGAGGCTTGCAATATTCCAGATATCTCCTAGCTCATTGACCCACAGCATAGGGTATGCATCAAATTTTGAGATTGCATTGAACTCCAACCGTACCTTGTCATGCATCCACAGATGCATCTCAAGCAGGTCCAAAGAGGTGATCCTCCCCCTCTATGCAGCACTGATCAGGCCACAGCTGGAGTACTGCATCCAGTTCTGGGCACCACACTTCAAGAGGGATGTGGACAGGATCGAGAGGGTCCAGAGGGCCACTTGCATGATCAGGGGACAGCAGGGCAGGCCCTGTGAGGAGAGGCTATGGGACCTGAACCTGTTCAGCCTTACAAAAGAAGGCTGAGGGGGGATCTAGTGGCCTGTTATAAATTAGTCAGGGGGGATCAGCAGGCATTGGGGGAATCACTATTTCCCCATGCACTGCCAGGAGTGACCAGGAATAATGGTCACAAGCTAGCAGAGGGCAGGTTTAGGCTAGATATCAGGAAGTGCTACTTCATGGTCAGGGCGGCTAGGATCTGGAACCAACTTCCAGGAGAAGTGGTGCTGGCTCCTACCCTGGTGGTTTTTAAGAGGAGGTTGGTTGAACACCGTGCTGGGATCGTTTGACCCCAGTATTATTTCCTACCATGGCAGGGGGTCGAACTAGATGATCTACTCAGGTCCCTTCCAACCCTAGAAACTATGAAACTGTGAAACTTCAGAAAGTCAATGCAGAACCACAGTACCATCCCATTTTGGGAATACCAGAACTGGATTTGTCCACTGTGTGATTTTTCAATAATCCCAAGGTCCAGCATGGACTGTAGCTCCTCCTTCCCCTTCTTTCTCATTCAGTGGGGAAGGCAATGGGGCTTTTCCATGACCCTACTTCCTGATTTCATTTGGATCTGGTGGGCCGTAAGGCTGGTTCTTCCTGCAAGTGATGAAAACTTTCCAGGGAACAAGTGGACCAGTCTTCAGGCTTGCTTCAGTCCTTCTCAAGTGAGGTATCTCCCAAACAGCACTGTTTCTGTCTTGACTGTCAGACTTGCCTGTGGACCTAGCTCTGCTTTGGGAGTATAGGGGGATATTAAGAGGCACTCCTGAGCCTTCCATGGTTTCAGAAGGTTGACATGATTGATTTGCTGAAGCCTCTGCCAGTCCAGTTTCTTGATTTCATAGTTACTGGGCCAAACCTGCCAGATTATCTTGTATGGTGTCTGCCACTGAGCAATCAGTTTTGATTTGGATGATGGCAATACTAGGAGAACCCAATTCTCAAGGTCAAATTCATGAAGATGCACATTTTTATTGTACTATGCCACCAGTGTATTAGGCCCATCATAGCTTTTTAATGGGCAAGTTCACCTAGTGATTTAAGTTTCTCCTCAAAGTTCAATATATAGAAGACCACATTATTGTCTTGCTGGAGTTGTTCTTCCTATATTTCCTATAAAAGATCCAGGATTCCCTGAGGTTGTGGCAGTAGAGCAGCTCAAATGTTGATGTCTTGGCTACTTCCTGGACTGCAAATAGCAGAGTTGGGAGCAACTGTTCCCAGTGGCAGGCATCCATGGCTACACATTTTGTTAACATTTCTGTAAAGGTTTTATTTAAGCATTCTATAAAACCAACAGTTTGGGGGTGGCAGACAGAAGATCTTACCAATTTAATTTTGTATCGCTTATACATCTGCTTTATGGTCTGGGACATGAACACTGGTTCTTTGGTTACTAATGATTTTTCAGGGCCCACCTGCAAGAACACCTTCATGAGCTCATGAGGCCATGACTTTGGTTGTCATCAACTGAAAGGGTACAATTTTGAGATAGCACATAGCAGAGTTGGCAATTACTAATATGTATTTATAGCCAGCTTCACAGGAGTCAATCACATTGATCCCAGTCTGCTCAAAGGGAACATCCACTAATAGTCCAGAAGTGTTGACTGGGCTCTGTGTGGGGTGATACGCTTACAGTCTGGGCAGGAAATGCAAAAGTCAAGCACATCTTTATAGATGCCTGGCCATAAAAAAAAAAAATCAGTTCAGGATGTGGCTCAGGGTCTTTTTCCTTTCCCAGATGCCCTGAACATGGGACAGAGTGGGAAAAGCACATGATCTCTTGCAAGTAGGGTTTTAGAACCAGGATCTGGGTCCTCATTTCTCCAGTCTTTTTCAGGCTAATAGAGCTTCTTCCCCTGCAATTCATAGTGGACAAAAAATGTGACTTCTTATGGATTAGCTACTTCCCCGTTGACACTGCCCAGCTGAGTGTTTGTCTGCTTTTTGCTCAGTCACAAAGTGGGGTGCCTTGGCTAGAAGCTTTGACCCCTGTATGAAAGGGATCCCTTCTTCCACCTGTTATTATACTTCCTACAGGGGTTCCCTGGATCCAGAGGGCCCTTCTCCAGGAGTGTCTTGTGCTAGAGGAGTCCCAGTTTCTTCCTGGGTCTACATGTCCTCAGTGGTCTCTTGGGGTCACCCCCCTGAATTTGTGGCCTCCCCTACCGCCATGAAGACTGTCTACTGCCTGACTGGGGGGTTGGGCCCTGAATTGTGGCTTGCCTGGTTTGCTTAAGGGAAGCCACAGCCCTTTTAAGAGTTTCATGAAGCCTTCCTAATCTCAGCAGTAGATAACATGATAGGCTAATAAGTCTGCCAGGCCTATCAAGTTTGCCTTTGGGTAACTTCCCACAGATAACTGTACCCAGGCCTAGGAATAAGGCAATAAGGTCTTACCTTAGTCCTGGGGAAGCTTTTTGAGAGAATTGTCCTGGTGCATGTCTATGAGGGGCCAACAAGGGAGACTATGCTCAAGGGCAATGAACATGGGTTCATTAGGGGCAGGTCTTGTCAGACCAACCTAGTGACCTTTTATGACCAGGTCACCAAATCCTTAGATGCAGGTGTTGCAGTGGATATAGTCTTTCTGGACTTTAGGTAGGCCTTCAACACTGTCTCTCACCCCATCCTCATAAAAAACTAGGAAATTGTGGTGTTGATACCTACACAGTCAGATGGGTCACAACTGGCTGGTCCGCCACACCCGGAGAGTGGTGGTAGATGGGTCTTATTCGACTTGGAGGGATATGGGCAGTAGGGTTTTGCAAGGCTTGGTCCTTGGGCCCACACTGTTCAACATCTTCATCAGTAACTTGGACGAGGGGGTAAAAAGCACCCTGTTCAAATTCACAGATGACACCAAGATATGGGGAGAAGTAGGCATGCTAGAAGGAAGGAATAGACTAAAATTGGATCTAGACAGGTTACAGGGGTGGGAGGATGAGAACAGGATGGGTTTCAACACTGACAAGTGAAGGGTAATGCACCTGGGAAGGAAGAACCAGCAGGTACCTACAGGCTGGGGAACTCCCTTCTCATCAGTGCAGAGGCAGAAAAGGATCTTGGAGTCATCTTTGATGTCAAAATGAACATGGGCCAACAGTGTGAGGATGTGGTTAGGAAGGCCAACTGTACCTTGTCATGCAACCACAGATGCATCTCAAGCAGGTCCAAGGAGGTGATCCTCCCCCTCTATGCGACACTGGTCAGGC
>NW_017728906.1:27349444-27443448 GCF_001723895.1 Crocodylus porosus
AGGTGCCAGAGTGCCAGCACACCACAAAAACAAAACTTAGGGTACATGGCAGGATGCACTGCATATTTAATACAGTTAATAATTATAAATGTTAATTATTCTTTTACAGTAAATGCCAGGTTTTCTAAAAATTCTTAATTTGGTGACAATAAATAAAACTTCATGTACTGCCTTTGTACTTGTGAATTTTTTTCTTATTAAGCAAGTTGTGATGAGAGGGGGAAAAGAGGAAGGAGCAGGGAGCAGCAGACATTGGGGTAGTCATCACAGGCAGGCTGGCCTGGCCCTTGGGAAGGCTGCAGGCAGAGCAGACTGGGGGTCAGGTGGGGCCCCAGCTGCTCCAGGGCTCTGCAGACTCAGGGCATAGTGGATGGGGGGATGATCACAGCAGCACCAGAGGTGGGGCCCAGCTGGCCTGCACAGGTCCTCAGGGGTGGGGTGCAGCCACTCTGTCCACGGAGGGATGCTGTCTGGCTGGGGAAGGACTCTGGGCTCAAGGTGTTACCTGCTTGGCCTCTCTGTGTGGCAGGTACAGTAAGAGTGGGAGCTGCAGCCACAGGCTGTTTCCCGGGGAGCAGCCACCACAGCCGGTGCTCAGGGCCAAGCCGGCTGGGTGCCTGCAGTGCAGAGGCTCTGTGTAGTGCCTGTCCTGGCCCCAGCCCCTTGAGAGGAGCTGTCGATGGGCAAGGCTGGGGCCCAGGCAGCCTGGGGCAGTTGTGGTGGCTGTTCCCAGGGTCCAGGGGGCTCCCACAACCAGGCCTTTGCACCGGGGATGGCTCTACCCCGCTTGCACTGTGCCCAGCCTCCAAGGAGGCTGATCCATGAACCGGGAGCCCCCTGAGCCTAGCACCCTGCCCCAGCCAGGCAGCATTCACTCATGTGCAGCACCTGCCAGGGCCCTGTCCACCTGCAGCTCCCTTCAGGGGCCAGCCAGGCTGGAGGTTGCAGCCTGGAAGCAAGGGGCGGGAGCAGTAAAACACAGACAGCATCCCTGCCTGTGTTTTCCTGGCTCTGCCCCAATGCCTGCCACAGATTTAGGACTTGTGGCTGCATGGGGGAGCCCAGAGCAGCAACTTGAAATTTTTTTTAACAGTTTCCTTGCATGCCTCCCAGCATGCCAAGAAAAATGTCTCCACATGCCACGAATGGCATGTATGCCTGGGGTTGCCAACCCCTGATCTATAGCTACTTTCCCTAACAATATTTTGTCCATCTTGAATTTTTTATGCAAAGGGAGTAGAAATATCATAGATAATTGAAACTGACAATTTTTGGGGGGGAGCTCTTTCTCATGTCCTGATAATTATTGGTCCAAAAACTGTAGAGGTAACAAGATGAGTTCAAGAGATTGATTTTTCTAACAAATGAAGAGGAAAGCAACTTTGTTGTCCTCAGCTCATTATGTTCTGCCAGACTCCTGTCAATTTCACAAGATTTGACAATAGTTTCTGTGACCAAAAATGTCATCATTAAGTGAGAAAAATGAGCACAAAGTCACTTTGTCATCTTTGTCTTATAAATAATTTGTGAACATGCAAGTTTTCATGAGTTCTAGGTTGAGATGAGATTTCTTATCTCATAACTCTGAAAACCATTATTAACAGCTACCTGAAAGAGAAAGAATAAAAGACTTTTTTAGACATTTATTCTAAAAATATTTTTTTAAAACATAAAAGTACACAACCTCATAATTGGCTAGCCATGAAAGCATCAGAAAATCAAACATAAATCTGTCCATCCAATTTACATCATAAGGAAAGAATGAACACCCTCATCCTCACCAAATGGTCACACTTTTAGGACTAGACAGCCATAGGGAGGAAGGAAGGAAGGACTTTCGACTTTTTAACTACTTTATTCAGGGGTTCAGGGATACAAAAAGGTTGGCCACTTACCAAGCAGAGACAAACCAAAACACACAATATGTTATTGCATTCATCTCATCACACCACGAGAGACACCTTTGCTATATTTTTCCTCATGTCTTACATGTTATTAGGCGATCGGAATGCCGGCCACACAGTCATATCTATAAATAAATTATTCCTACCCTGCTCTATCCAGCCATACACATGACAGCACCTTCAGCTTCCCACACAAAAAAGAAAGCAAAAAAGCAGCCAGGTGAGGGTCCAGGGTGCAGCACAAGCTGAAAGTCGTAGTCCGACACCAAGCCTGCCCAGTCAACTAGACCGGTCATGACATCAGAGTGCATATTTGAGATGGCCATCCTCCACATGGCACAATGCTCATTCAAGGGTCTAGCGTATCTCAAAGGCGGGCACCACCCACTGGAGCACAGCATACTCAAACTCCAGCAAGAGGCGCGCCTGCACCTCGAGGTGAAAAAGCCTCAGGGCATCATCACAGCTGGTCCTGGCAAGCCAGTTTCAGCAGCTCCTGAGGACAGCCATCTTGGCCTGACCCAGTAAAAAGGTGGCAAGGCAGATGGGGCCCTTCTTAGCTGCCTAGTATGGATAGAAACACACGTAGGTGGTCTCTGAGATGCTCCTGCAGCAGCAGCTCAAGGGTGACAAAGAGCTGCCACAGGTGGAGACAGTTGAGGAAGGCATGAAACACCCCCAAGTCTCCTCAACACTCCCCAGGCAGAAGAGCCAGGCCATAGAGGCAGCTGGGTTGAAGTGGGACACAAACGTGCCAGTGGCTAGGATGCCATGCAGCAACCGCCACTTCAGGTCACCAGTCTTCTTGGCAGTTGGTGACTTATACCATGTGTACCATGCTGGGTGGGCTGGTGGGGAATCTGGAAGCCCCAGGTGCCATTGCCACACTGTATCGGGGTGGCCCACCAGCAGCTGGGCATTGCAGACATATACCGCCCAGGCATATAGGCTTCTACATGACAGAAAAGCAAAGGGGCAACTCGTGTCACTGTCAGGAGGCACAGGGAGCATCAGCAGGGTGCCAGGTCCACCAGCCAGCTTGCCAGCCACAGCCGGGGTGAGAAAAACCTCGCTCAGGACAACTGTGGCACAGGGGACCTGGCCTGCCCTGAGATGGTTGTCCAGGGTGGCTGTCACCTCCAATGGGAAGGCAACTTGGATGTCACACAGGAGATGGCCCATGCTGTGGATGGAGCGCATGCCCAGCTGGGAGGTCAAGGCCTCAAGCGAGAGCCAGGCTGACCGAGCAGGGTCAAGGAGATGGCTCAGGCGGAGGACATGTACCTGGATGAGAATGGCTATGTGGCTGGCAGAGGTCAGGTTTGGCATGGGGCACCTCAGAGCTGGGTTGTGCACCAGGGTTTCCCTCAGCAGCTGCGGGCTGGAGGTGGAAGGTGGCCTACAAGGCTCATACCATGCTGTGGTAGAAAGCTGGAAGCACCGCCCAGTTCAGAAGTGTGAGGTCCAACAGGAAGAGCTTCCGGTCAAAGCCGAGGGCCCACACCCTTTGCAGGAACCAGCACACCAGTTCTTGTCAAGGTAGATGCTTCTCGCCATGCAGGAGTCCTTGAAGGGCCTGCCGGCAGAAGGCAGCCACCTTGCTCACAAGGTGAACCAAACTCTGGTCCACCTCAGCTACAGGTAGGTAAAGGACAGCTCATGGGACCCAGTGGTGCCCATCCCCCCCCAAAATCAACTAGGGGGTGCTGGAGTCTTTTGAGTAGGTCCAGTGGCATATCGAGTATGGTGCACCAGTGCCACAAGGTCACCACTGCCACGTTGTTCACGATGAGGACACATCCACAGTAAGAGAGGCTGGGTAGGTCCAAGTGCCACTGTTGTAGGTGGGCCTCTACCCCTTAGTCGAGGCCATCTCAGTTGTACGCCATGAAGATTGATGGCCCTAGCAACATGCCCAGGATCTTAAGGTCCTCACAGTGCCAAGTGAGGCCCCCTGGCAAATCTAGGCTGGGTCACACTGATCCACGCACCAAGAAGCAGGGTATCACTCTTGGCCCAGTTGATATGGGCTGAGGAGGTGCATTCATAGGCTCAGCAGCAGTCTGTCAGGGCCTCCACATCTTCCTGGGTGTTAAGTAAGATGGTCATGTCATCTGAATATGCTGATAGCTGGAGCAGAGGGACAATGGACAGGCCTATGGCCGATGGCAAGGTCATGCAACTCAGACAGTGCCACAGCTCATGCAGCAGTGGCTTAATGGCCAGGGCATAGAGCATGCCCAACAGGAGGCAACCCCAATGGATGCCTCTGCATGCGGGAAATGGGGCACAGAACACCCCGTTCACCTGGAGTAGACTAGAAGTGTCTTGATATAAGACCCGGAGGGCCCCGGTGAAAAGGGGCCCAAAGCCAAAGGCCTCCAAAATCTGAAAGAGGTAGGCATGGTCCATCCGGTCGAAGGCTTTCTCCTGATCTAGAGAGATGAGACCAATGTCTAGGCTGAAGAGTTCACTGGCTGTGAGTCGTGTGGCAGAAACAGGTTGTCTTAAATGGTTCTGCCCAGCATGCAGTAGCTCTGCTCAGGCCCAGTGATGGAGCCCACGATAGTCCAGAGGTGGGTCACCAGCGCTTTGGCCAGAATTGTGTAGTCGTACATAGCAGGGAGACTGGCCACCAGTTCTTAATGCAGCCAAGGTCTCCTTTCTTGGGCAGCAGCGTGAGCATTGCACAGCAGCAGCTTATCAGCAAAACCTTGTCAGCAAGGCTCTCCTGGAAAAAGCATAGGAGACAGGGGTCGAGAAGAGGCCATAAAGTCTTGTAAAACTCAGCAGACAACCCGTCGAGGCCTAGGGCTTTGCTGGAGGCAAGGCCAGCTGTAGTAGCTGCCAGCTCCACCAGAGACAACTCCTGCTCAAGCTCACTGGCCTCCAGGGCACAAAGGTGTGGCAGGCCCACACGGAGTTCCCACGTGGTCTCAGGGCAGGATGGCTCAGCCGCAAACAGGTCACAATAAAAGGCGATGGCGTGCTCACGTACTTCACCTGAGTCAGTGATTACCTGGCCCTCAGGTCTTGGTGTGATCTAAAACTTTTCTTGCTGCCCGCTATCACTCCAGGTTGAAGAAGAAGAAGGTTGGGGCATCTGTTTCAGCCAGATTTTGGCAGCGGGCACAAATCCCCACTCCACAGGCTGTGCTTTCTGCCAAGTCACGCAGACATTTCCTGCAGAACCAGAGGCTCTCATGCAGCACCGCATCACTGCCGGCAGCCAGCATGGCAGCCTTGAGCTCTACCACACCTTCCTGTAGCACTCTGATATGATGGCACAGTTTATTTGTGGCCAGCTGGGTGCTGGCAAAAAACCCGGATCTGTAAGATTATGCTTATCTTGCTGGGATCCTATAACCCCAGCTGACTTCCTGCCCTTTGGGCATTTTGGGCGGCCGGGGGGGGATGGGTTAAAACTTGGAGAGGAGGGGCAAGAAACTCTATGTAGCAACTTTTATATTAGTTATTAGGTAGTTATTTGTAGGTTGAGGTATTGTAAATTTAGAAAGTTTTTTTTATTTTTTACTATTTTACTAAGCTTTTTTTGCATATGACTGGATTGATCTGGTGTAAAGAAAAATAAGCTTTTGTTGGTGTTACAACTAGAGCTGTTATATAAAGGCATGGATATGTTTTGATTAGGAGAGAGATAATATTGGCATGAACTATTGCCGGCGAACCAAGTATGGTTCGTGGTTTTATTTTGAGTATAATAAAGTAGTTTAGGGGGAATTAAACGTAAGCGGATAGGTTGGGGTATATAGGAGTTATTTCATTCTGGCTTTTATGAGGAATTGGAGAGACTGAAAGGAGCTTTTTTGGTACAGTTGCTAGTTAAGTGTGGTTGCTTAGGAGCGATTTCAGGTATGGAGGGGTATATTGAGGGGTTAAAGATAGAGTTATGGTATTTTGTAATATTAATGGCTATTTTTTTTGGCAGATATTTGACTAGTTATTAGGAATGGCTTGTTATGGGAGTTTTGCAGTGTGATAAGGGATTTGGGAACATATTTAATAGTTAGATAGGTTAAATTCATTGGCAAAAGTAATTTTTAATGCTTCGTAGGTGTTTGTAATGAAGTCTGCTGGGTTTTCTCTCTATTTTGCATGTAAAGAGAATGCAGCAGAAGGTAGAAGGAAAAGAAAGCTTACAATGGAAAGGGAAAATGTTACAGTAGTTTTGAAACTTAAACTAGAATTTATATTGTTAATTTTAAACTTTTTCCCTTTTAAATAGTAACTTTAGTTCCAGGTTGTTAGGGGCCTGGACGGTCTACTGTTTTTCAGGTGGAGTAGGCACTGGTTTCAGACGAGAGTGATGAATCCAGTTTTTGTGTTCGTCGACTTTTGTCGTTGTGTGGGAAATTAGTAGAACAGTGTGAGGTTCTTTCTACTTTTTTTGGAGGGGCTCATTTTTTTAGGTACAAGTGAGCACAGAATTTTTCGGTTGTAATGAGTGGACTGGAGTATTTAACGGAAGAGGCTGCAAGTTTTTAGTATACTTATGGAGAGAAGAAAGAACAGTAGACAGAGAGTATATATATTGTGATAAAATACTATATTGACTAAATACTATATAAAATACTATATTGACAAATTGAACAGTTGGCCTGTATTTGGGAGGCCAGAGGTCGAAGTTCAGAGGTTAGAAAATATTTGTTTACTAACTGAGTGAGAGCTTCTTTTCCAGCGTGTGTAGTTTGATGTAGTCGTTGTAACACCAGCTGGGTCAGGCTCTTTGGTAGGAGGATTTTTTTGTTCGTGGAGCAGAGCCACTGGGGAATTCACCCTTTGGGGTGTCTGCCTCATCCCACCTAGACTCTTGGATCACAGTCTGTGGATAGTGACCTGGGCAGTGGGCCCAGAACTTCCTTGGCTCTTGCTTGGGTGAATTTAGGTCCACACCAAGTAGGAAAAGATTGTTGCCATCAGCTTCTCTCCATAAAAAATTAACCAGGGTCAGAAAGAGAGCAGGCCATTCCCACCCAACATCAGGTGTGGAGATGGTAATGAGGAGGAGGTGATGTAGGGCCAGCAAAATGGAGTCAGCAGGCAGTCAGGGATGGCCTTTTGGGCAACCACTGAGTCAGGTGTCAGCTGTAACAACAAATGGATCATGACTTCTGTGCTGAGTGAGGTGCTATGACCCAGCAACAGATGGCCCCACCAAGTGGCATGTCAATTGACTTGATAAGTTCCTGCAGCAGCATGCATTTCATGCAGAAAGGTGACATCTACTTGGCTCTGGAAATCAAAAAGAGCTGTCTGCATCCCAGGGGCTTGGCAACCGGTGGTATTGAGTGAGCCAAATCCCATATAGGCATGCATGAGGGATGTGGAAAGGGGGACAGCCAAGCCAAAAGAGGAGACAAGAACACCAGAAATGAGAGAGCATGCAGGACGGGGAAAATGCGCCTAGAACCTGCTAGCCTGTGCATCATGCAGCAGGCACCCAACATTGCCTGCAAGTTTGCTCAGGCAAAAAGTACAACTCTGAATCTCTGGAGTGGAGTGCAGCACCCCTGCTGCAGCTTTGGCAGAAAGCACGAACATCTCAAGTTCTGAGAACCATTTGCACATAAGACCAGTCCAACCATTAGGCAATCTAGGCAATCACATAGGGCATCAAAATTCTGGAGGCACCGAAATTATATGCAGGACAAAATAACAGAAACATCATTCTAAATAACAGCCCTGGCTGGCTGTTCTAATTGTGTTAGGGTTAATGAAAAGTGTGAAACAAACAATAAAAAAAAAATTGTTTTATTTTATTCTTCATTTTGAAAATCAAATAAGTACGTGTAAATGTTAATTCTAGACTTTTTATTTTCCTCTATATTGGAAGTGGTGGGGGTGCTGAGGTACACAGTTCACCTAGGGTGCCAATTACCCTTCGACAGGCCCCTATTGTGCATGCTCTATGCAATCTCCTGTTGCTTGATTTGATCAAGAAACTCAATAACGCACTCAAAACAATAACCAGCATAGGGAGGCTCCTGAGAAGGAGGAACAGTTTCCATCTCTGGGCTGGGGACCTTTCCCATGGAAAGGGGCACTGTAGCCACACTGGGGGAGGCAGGACTTTTGTCAACTCATCCTCAGAGGCAGAATCAAAATCTGACCCTGAGGAGGGGGAGCTGTACATGTCCTGCACTGAGAGCTACTGAGGCCTGCAGGGGCAGGAATTGCCCCTTTACCAGGAGTCTTAGAATCAGGCCCTGTGGGAGCAGCATCCTCCGAGGGGTTCTGGTGGGGACATCAGTCCTTGATTTCTTGGGAGGGGCACTCTTCTGGGCCAGGCACTCTTGGTCCCAGACGACCCAACCTCCACATTGACCTCATCAGGCTCAGGGAGCTAAGAGATGGGGGGAGATGGGAGATGGCCCGCTGCCACTGCCCCTGTCCCAAGGTCACCCCCAGCCACTAGAGGACCTGGGGGTGGGGCTAAGGAGGCAGGCAGAGGTGGGGGTTCTTGCTCACTAACCTCAGCTCCCCTTGAAGTAGTGGGGAGGTCTTAAGGGGATGATGATGCCTTTTTGAAAGACCACTTGTGTTTCTGGGACTTGCCCTTCCCAGCAAAAAGAAAGAGGGGGGAAGGAGGGGGCCCAAATCCAGAACTGCAGAGCTAGCTGATTCCAATGAAGCAGGGAGTGGCTGGGAGGAAGGCCCATCCTCACCACCAGATGGGGCTGCTGCACCAGAGGCTGACAAGCCACCATGGGGCATAGCCACAGGCGACTCCACTGCAGCTGACTTCTTCAGGCACTGGGTAGCAAGATGGGACCTGATACCACAGCAAAAGCACGATGTTAAACATCTGTCATTTAAAGGGCAGGACATGCTAGAGCTCAGGATCTTGCTGACAAGCAGCAGTCTATGGATAGCACCTGTCACCATTCCATAAGGGCTCAGGTGGTTGGCTCTGGAAATCAAAAAGAGCTGTCTGCATCCCAGGGGCTTGGCAACCGGTGGTATTGAGTGAGCCAAATCCCATATAGGCATGCATGAGGGATGTGGAAAGGGGGACAGCCAAGCCAAAAGAGGAGACAAGAACACCAGAAATGAGAGAGCATGCAGGACGGGGAAAATGCCTCATCATCCAAGAGAAATGGGGGGACATTGGAGGCTACCACCTGAATGCCTAGTGTGCCTAAGGGCTTCACCCTCAACAGACATACCTGCTACCACAACTTCAAGCACCAAAGCAGGGGAGCTGAGGAAAATGATAGGGACCAAACTCACCCAGGCAGCATAAAGGATATTTTTGCAGCCTACCAGTACCCTCACAGTAGCAGCACACTCCTCCACTCCAATAGAGGGAGGGGCACGAAGCTGGAAACCAAAACTCCAGTGAACTGCTGAGAGTTGCCTTCAGCCATTCCAGGGAAAAAAAGGGTTAACCCTGCAAGGAACCAGAGGGGTTGGGGATCAGAGCCCTCTGCCTGCAGGGACCAAAGATGCTGAAAAACAAATAAACATTAGGGGTTGGACTTGATGATCTTCTGAGGTCCCTTCCAGCCCTAATGTCTATGAAATCTATGAAACACCAGAGAAAGAAGAATAGGTGAGCATTATGCCTGGGAGGAGAAGGGAAAACAATAAACAGCAGAGCAGCTGCAGTGAGAGTGGGGGAAAACAAAATAAACCCAGAGGGAGAGGGAGAGAAGGGGAGAGCATTCCTGCAGGAGAAAGGGCTTAAAAAGGTGAAAAAAGGCAGAGGAAAGTAATGAAAAGTGGGGGGCTATGGTGGGAAAGGGGTCAGACTGTTTGGCAGATGGAAAACAAAGTAAGAGAAGGAGACAGGTTCACAAAACAGGGAAAAGGTCTCAGAGTTCTGAGCAAACACTCCTGTCTGTGCCCATTTTGAAAGAAAGGAGGAAAGAAAGAAAGAAAGAAAATCAACCAAGACATCTGAAAATGTCCATCAAACTCCATTCCTGTTAAAGACTAAAGGTTAGATTCTTAAAGGATGGAAAAACTGCCACTGAAATAAATTGCCCCAAAACAATGAAGTTACTGCATATATTAAATTGTCCAATATAGAAATGAGTAGTAAACAGAGAGGGGAATAATGCTTTCTTGATTACTAATGACAAGGAGATCAGATATGTGCATGAGAGGAACGAAAATATATAGAATCAGATCCTGGAAATTTCTGAAATCAGTGTATGTTCTTTGGGTAACCCGTTGAAACTCTGTCTCGGTCTATAAAATCTAGACACTGGTGTTTATGAGGATGGATGCAAGACTTGGACAGGCTTTTTTCTTTTCCGATTGTACCCATTCCCCATTTCGGTTAAGAAAGTGCTTTGAAAATTATAACCCCTGGTAACAGGCTAAAAATGAGGGTTCAATAAAAAAGAATATAATAATACAAGTATATCATCATAAACTGTTATAAGTATAGAGATGTTGCTAGAGAAGCCTACTCTAGACAACCAGATCACTTATATTTGTACTAAACTATCTTTAAAAGCATTCCCAAAAGTCCAATATAATTAAAACAGAATTCTGTATATTAATCTCATATTAATGAAAATGAAAAATTATTTAAGAGAAGTGACTGTCAGACGCCCAGCTTTCTATTACCACCAAGTGATCATTAGACCACTCTATGAAAAAGAGGAAGGATCTATTAACCTTTTGTCTGCACCCAGTGACACTATTCTTACCAGATCAATTCTGTCAACTCTGCTTTGATACAGAAACCTCAAGGAAAGAGTTAAAGAAAATCAAGCACATGGCTGTTCCCAATTGCCTGTCAGGCCCTGATGTTGATATAAAAGAAGGGAAAAAGCAGTAGGAAACTGTCAGATTGAACCCTGGCTCAAAAAGAATGTATGAACCTCAAATATTTTTATTAACCTTACAGTAGGAAGGGTATAGTATCTGGACTATTATACCCTGCAAAGAGGAATACAGTTTTCCCTTGATTTATGCAAGTTTCATATATGCAAATTTGGTCATATGTGATCACCCTTTTTCTAGCCAAAATTCCTTATATGCAAGGTAAATTCACATTTATACAGTCAGGACTCTGCTTCTCCCCACTCACCTCAGCCCCTGGGCTGTGCCATGCCATGGTGCAGGCAGGACCTGGGAGGTTCGGGGCATGGTGCAGCCCAGCAGCTATGGGCAGCTGGCTTTGGCTGCTTCTGTAGGCACTGGGGTGAGTGGGGTGAAGCGGAGGCCCCAGGCTACAGCAGGCAGCAAAACATCAGGAAATGTGACTGGGCATGGGGCAGGGGGGCATGGGGTGGAGGGGGACAGCTCTTACTGTTATGCCCTGCCCAGGAGAGCTGTGGGGATGGGGTGCTGAGCTGGGCTCTTTCTGGGGGGAGTGTGCCCCCGGATCTGTGCATAGGACTACAACAGGCTGCCACTGCAGGCTGGGGCTGGCAGTGCCCCTGGGCCGCTGTTGTGCAGGTTGAGGGCTCTACGGTGAATTTTGGGTGGCAGCAGCCCCCCTCCCAGCACTGCCACCACTGCCCACCTGGACCCCAGGGAAGAGACCAATGTGACTGCTGGTCTCAGCCTTGCTTGCAGGAATGAGGCAACAGCACTGGGAGTGGGGCTCCTGCCACCTCAAAATTCACCATAGCCCCCCAAACCTGCCCATGAAGAGCTGGGGAGAGCCCATCAGCCCCAGCCTGCAGTGGCAGCCTGCTGTCATCCTGCACAGAGAACTGGGCGCCCACACACACATACCCGGGAAGAGCAGAAATCTGGGGGCCTTCAGTCTTCTCATTGGGCACATAACAGCAAGAGTCATGGCTCCCTGCCTTGCACCCCACACCCACTCACAATTCCTACCTCTTTGCTGCCTACTGCAGCCCCAGGAACTGTCGATGGGCTTCACAGCACCCTTCCCCTCACCCCTTCCCACGTTCTAGCCTTACTGCCTCCCTTCCTCCCTCACCGCAGTGGGAAAGTATCCCTATCTGTTCTATTGTAACCTGGGTTCACTTTATGCAAATTCAATTTATGCGCCATTCTCTGGGAATACATGTACAGCATCAATCAAGGGAAACCTGTAACAAACTTTGTTTGTTGGGCTGGCTATCAAGCCCAGCACAAGGAAGAGTGAGTTTTTCTGGGGGGTTTTCTGGAAAAACTGAGATTTGAATACTACTAAGATTACCAGGAGTCTGGGGACTCTATGAGAGGTGACCAAAAGAACTTGGTATGATTAACTTCTCTCAAAGTGGGAACGAGAGCTATTTAAAATGTATGGCAATGTTTATAAAACAGCCATGACTCATTTGAACAGTGAAGTCCAGGCTTTCATTTCTAGGAAAGCTGATATAGATTTATAGTTTTCTTTCATTTTTAATTTTTTTTTAGCATCCTTGTTCTATTCAGCAGACCATTTCGCAGAAGCAAGAACTAGAACAACTACATTATTAGTTTCTGCCTGTAACTGAGTTGAGATGTACTGAACCATAATACCATAATAATTCATACACTTAAAAATAACTGTTCAGGAACAATGTTGTTACCTTGTTATTTCTGCCTCCTTTGTTTTATTTGCTTTATGTTGCTTAATAATCCTTGTCATGCTATTTTTCATTATTTACAAATGTGATACAGCAGGCAACACATTATATCCTATGGGGTCCAGGTTTCATGTAAAATAGCAGACACTGTAATAAGCCTGAAAAGAAAATTAGATCAAGCAAATCCACAAAATAACAAAGTGTAACAAAATCAGACTGCTTATGTTTCATTTCTGCCTCCCTGTTCTATTTTTGGCAATGGATAGATTAATGTTATTCCATTTTATTTTCTTGTTTCATCATTGCTTTTGATGAATTTTTTTTGGTATGCCAAAACAGGGTTGCCAAGCTATTGTGTTCTGAAAAGTATATTGGTAGCCTGCAGTGCTCATTTTTAACACATTGCAATCTATTGGTCAACCTACTATGGCTAAACCTATCACGGTCCTAAATAGAATAAGCAGTATCTTAATAGAATATTAGGCATATTACTGAAAGGTAAGGCAATGATAAACCAGTTTGAGATAAACTTGGTTGAATGTAGTATCAGACTTAACTGATATGTGTCAGACCAGTTTATGCAATGTCTGTCCCAGACCACTTCCTGTTTTAAATTAAATCAGAGTCCCCCAGCATGCTCTCTAAGCTGGGTGGGGCTCTCTGCTGACAGCAGGGCTGGGCCTTTCCCTCTGCTCTGGCAAACTGCCAGCCCCAGGAATTCTAGGCATGTGGTATGCTAGCTAATGCCAAGAGGCATTAGCCTCTTGGCACATACACGTATGTATGTATAACTCTATCCAATTTGACTGGAGCAGGCAGACAGAACAGTGACTGCTTAGGGCTGTTTGGAGCTAATCAACAGGTCAGCTGGTAAGTTGTTTAAGAAGTTTGAAGTAATAGACAAGAAGCAATTTTTTTGCTAATCAGGTGATAAAGACTTTTATCACTATCAGCCCCCAGAGGGTTTGCTTGCCTGTCAGTTTGCTGCAGACAGTATGACAAAGCAGGGAGGGTGACTGAAAAGCTCTGTAGCATCGACAGATGCATGCACTGCACCCCTGCTCCCCTTGCCTCAGAGTGCTACCCTAGAGCTGCAGGCTGACAACACTCCCTCACCTTGATCAGCCAGCAGGGAAAAGCCTGGGACCATGAAGAGGACCTCCTTAATGAGAGAGTCCTGTTGGAGCCATGCCCCACCTCCGTTCAGTCCCTGCAGAAAGGAAGGGAGGGCTGCTCTAGCACCTCCCCTCACCCCAAATTCTAGCCTGAGCCACTGCAGGAATGTGCCTGAATTTCCTCAGTTCAGAGGGAGTGTCCATCTGGTTTCCTAGCCAGGTTAGACTAACCTACAAAGACTGAAGCAATTCAGGCTCAGGCTTTTTGAATGTCTGTCCCTAGCCCAGGTAAAAGAAGTTAAATTGAGCCAGCCTTTTTTCCCCTGATATAAAATCCCTGAATATATATGCAGTTTGGCAGTTGCATCAACCTAGCATTTGTTCCTAATATAATCCTAAATTATCTTCATATTTTAACCATTTATATCATCCATGTCATTACTGACACACACAATTGTTCTCTACTGTGTTTTAAAATACTTTATCCATGAGATCTCCAAACTCCCTTTGAGAGACAACCTTCATAGTTCTCATAGGTACTTATTCAATTGCTGACATATTTTTTTATATCAAATCTAAATTTTAAATGAAATAGTTGCACCCTAGATAAGGTTGCATGTATGTTGTAATTCTTCTTCCACCTTTATTCTATTGAAACATATTTAAATGGCTGAGGTACAATTATTTATTAAGAATAAATGATCTGGTAAATTTCAACTATTTTATATTCATCTATTGTTTGCAAATTGATTCAGATTTCTGTAAATGTGTTTGTTAAAAATAATTGCCAAAAACTTGATACAAACAATAATCAGCCGATTGGCTCTCCTATGAACTGTTTACTTTGATTATTTGTTATTTACTATTTATAGCTTGTGATTTGTTGACAGAATGGTATAGTATTGTTTCCACTCTCTGATTAGAGCCCTGAAACTTTTAAATCAGGAGATCAGTAATTGTTACATAATGAATATATAATATTGTATTTGAATGCCCTTTTTCATGCAACACTGATTATTTGTGCAAAGAATAGTAATTTCCTTTAACATTTGTATGAAGAAAACCTTTTTTCCCATGAAGGTTCCCTAGTAGGGAATATTAAAGAGTGTAGAACATGGTCTAAATAAACAATATAGAACTAGAAGAAAAATTCACTAATGCTATGGTCATAGAATTATTATACGCTTTTATAGGGTTACATTTGTCCAGTAATAGTTATTATACATCTTCCTCCAACTTTGTCACATATTTAGGCTATCTGTGTAAGGCTCCTTTAATCCTTTCTGCTAACTGTAACCATAACTGCCATAAATAACTTTTCTCTTGTATTATTCAGCAGACAAATGTTAATACACACAGAGGGAAGTTGCATAGTTGTATTCCCAAACTGTTAACCTGCAATTAGTAGAACAAGTACATCTTAAAACCATTCCACTCAATACCCATGTTAATAAAGAAGTTCCTACGTCTTATATGATTGACTTACAGTCATCTTTGTGAGTTTGAATTCCCAGTATAAAATTAAATACTTGATGTCGAAGAGCATAGGATTAATACTGCCACGCTGGTTGTATTACTACATTGATCCACCATGCAGTCTGGTACAGCTACATTTAATCTGGTTGAGTGACTCCAGTAATTTAACATAGAAGATGACCTAACAAAAAGGAAAAACTTGCAGCTGAATAACAGGATTGTTCATATAGAAAATTATTAAATGAACTGAGGGAGAAATAGATAATTGAAAGGATAGTGATCCTTTCTTGCTGGTGGAATATTTGGTGGTCATGAATAGAGCCAATAAAAATATGTAAAAGCTTTTTTTATGATCTGTGGAGTTCTGTAAAATGATTAACTATTCAAGCATTTGGTAAGACACTAAAAATACCTAATGCTCCTATCTTACAAGTGTATGATAGCCACCCAATATATACAGTTATACAAAGAGGAACATCAGCTGTCATGGATCTCACCAAGCAGTAAAATAGTGCATGACCAGTGTAAGGAAAACAATATAATCACATATCTGATAGGAGAGACACAATTGTTTTTTATAACATGAGTACAAATATCTATCTATCTACAGGTGGCAATCACTTTTTCTTAGCTTGATTTAGATATGAATTACAACCATGCTATGCTGGTTCAAAGCAAGATCATCAAAATGGTTCATGTAGGGTTTTTGTAAGTTAGGACCTACCAAAATACAGTTTGAATGAAGGGCTGTTCCTCATATAACAGGGTCATTCATCTCTAGCTGTGCAGTTTGTTTGCAACTCAAATTGGTGGTAATAATGACTAAAAGTCATGCCCATCAGAGATCTCCTGTGGTCTGTGTGAAATAAGTTGGCCCTATCTGATTATGTTAACTGTTCAAGTGTCTGTGATAATGCCCATTGTTAAGAGATCAGGTATTCATCACACTAAAAACGAAAAGGTGTCAAGCAAAGTCACTGAGAGAAACCACAAAGGGAATAGCCATGTAGGCTGATATGCATCAGCAAAGTCTGAGTTCAGATGGGGCTCCTAGAGAAAGAGTTAAGGTTCATTGTAATGAAAGCCCCTACTGTATCACTGTTATGGATGAACTATAAACTTCAGTTGCTCAGGATAAAATCTAGGAATGTTCCTTAAGGACACAAAAAAATCTATGCATAAACCTACAAAAGGAGACCTTAATTTGTTTTATTCATTTTAATACATGCAATTTGCAACTACTATGTGTGTTCATTATAGAATAACCTTTAAACCTTCCTTCATAATAATCAAAGTGTTATAAAGATTTTGATAAACAAAGCCTGGTGAAAACAAAACAAACAAAACAAAAACTACATTGTGCAGTTCTACAGGAGACAGCCTCGTAGACTATGAAAAAAACCTGCTGTTGCCATCACTGAAGTAATTAAAAGGAAATAAATTACAGGTTTGTCTTATTAAAGATCTTTCTGTGTTTAAATGGCTAAAAAGAAATTGAAAATGCTTTTCAATTTATTTATGTATTTTTTTCTTTTAGGTTTATTTCAAGTGTCTAAGTCTAAATTGTAAATCTACAATGTGACACTTCCAGTGATACTCACAAGTACTTCCTTTGAAAAAATGTTGTTTAACTAATCTGCTGTGATCGGACAATGTTACTGACTTCAGAAAGCTTATTTTCACCTTGTAAATCTGAATTTTATATACACTGGAATCTCATTTATTTCTGATAAAAGATAGTTAAGAGAAAAACAGAGAGGAAATGTACAGAAAATTACCAGAAAGCAATAGAATCAGGTTTTGTCCCTGCTTTCATTTTCCTCCTTTAATGAATAATTTTAATATCTTATTTTTCGTCTTTGCGTTACTAAAATAAAACAGGCTGATTTAATGCAATTAATTTTCAATCAAATTTCACTGCCTGCATTTCAGAATGTCTACTGTACATAAAACTTGTAATTATTTCCTTCGTAATTTTACTTGCAGCAGATTCTGCTAAAATTACAGTGCCCCTTTATAGTATGAGATAACATTTGCATTTTACAGTTTAAGTATCTCTGGGAATTTTCTATGCTCTATCAAATTATTTTTCATGGTCTTAGATGGACAATCCACATTTTCATATAACTATTTTTTAGTCTATAGCTGCAAAAATCCATTAAAAAACATTTCAGTCAGCAAAATATAAAAGAACTTCCTATCATGTTCGTAGTATGAAATTAGAATTGGGTCTAAAATTATCTGAGGTCAGGGCTGTGTCAAACTATTTTTAACATTTTAGTTCATTGTTTTTTCTCAGCTGCCAAACTTGTATATTAATCAAAAAACAATTTTAAAAAAATTCATAGTACATGCTTTACTATCAACAACCATTCTTTACCATAATTCTATGGCAAATTCGACATTTTGAAAATTCACTATACTTTGATAAAGTGCATTCATATAGAGTTGAACATTGTGGGCACGTGCTTGTCACCCTATGGCAATGTAGCGATCACGTGTGTGTACATGCGATTGCCAGCTTCGTTGAAGTACTGCACACTATCTGGTTATAGTGCACTACTGTGGCAGCAGAGTGGCAAAATGTACCCATGCTCTGCACACTCAGTATAGTACCCATGCTGTATGGTGACATGTAGATTCACCCTGGTAATTGTTTATAAGAAAAAAAAGTTTTGTCATTTAAAAGGCTACCCAAGATTTTCTATATAAGTATCAAGATAACTTTCTTTACAGGAAATGCTTCAAAGTTCTATGCAAAGCAGACACATAAAGGAACACCCTAAAGATGAGTCTATTTATTTATTTGTATTTAACTAAAATGCCTTCATTTGCAAAACAATCTATCAGTATTAGATTATAGAAAGGTAATCTTTGATCTTGCAAATTCCTGAAGTACCTGCTTCAAACTATACTTTACTTTAGTCCTAAACAACCTTAATAAAATACTGGCAGCTAATGTATTTGTAAAATGTGATTGAGCCTAAAAAACCCAACTAAACAGACAAGGCAGGTGGCCACACTTTAAAGAAATTGGGTGCGTCTACATGAGATGCCACAGTGATGAGCCACATTGCCATAGCTCATTGCTACAGCAACATAGTGTTGGCAGGCATGAACTATGTAGCAACAAGGTACTGTGCAGTAGTTCATCAACACTGCACAGTAATGTGGGAAAAAACCTGTGTGGCACTGGGGACTGCACAATAACTAGTGAAAACAACTGGTCCAGCACACATGTAGATTTGTCCACTGTGAAGTAACTTAGAAACTCATGATTTTTAATACTTCATTGTCAAAAGTCAACCAACTACAATGCTGAATTCTTTTCTTTGCTTACGATGTGTTTGTATTATTACACTATTTTGAAGAAGGAATGAAAGATATCTTGTGGAGAACTATAGGTTTAAAAAAATAGAGGAAAAAAACTGAGCTGGAAATATTAAAAAGGTGACATAAAATGCAAAAACAAATCTAAGCCTTTTTAGTCATGACTGCAGGATACAAACTCCTTTCACAATACAACTTGAATGATTATTTACAAATGCACTTTGACAGGTAATTTCATCACATACTCCACCCACATTGTAACCTTTTTTGGTCTACTCTTACTGCCAATGCACTCAGCAGATGTGTTGCCACTGATGGCAATAGGAGCAGGATTAATCACCTTACTGGAGGGTGTAAGTTCACATAATTGGCTTATTTTAACTCTCATATGATGACAAACAAACACAGGGAAATTTGATCCTTACTTCCACTTTTGCATCTTCATCATTCAAGTGCATCTTCATCATTCAGGGAGGATCTAGGCCATTGTTTAAATCAGTATACACCTGCATATGCTTAGGTTTATAGGTTGAAAGAAAACAAAGTGGGACAAAGTATTAAAAAAAAATACTTTTTATTTAACTTAACAGAGTCTTTCAGCCACTCCACAAAGAGAGATTCACATGTTTAGTAGCAGCAAAATTGGTCCCATTGAGTAAATAATGCAACCAATATAGCAAGACATGAAAGGCTAGATTATGCCTTTGTTCTATGTTTTGTGCTGAAGTATGGTTCACATAGCTCTATTATACCACTAAAAGCCTGAGGAAGAAGTTATGTGGTAGAAGGTTCCCATTATTCCCCTTTCTCTATGTTATACTACTTTCCCTGCTTCCTGGCTTGTTCCTGGGCAGAAGTAAGTAACTAACGCCAATCTTGCAGCAGCTCAATTATATTGTGTGGTATAATGCAGGCTGGGTGTCATCAATGGTCCACTTCTTTCTTGGTAATCTTTTTGGCAGGAGAGCACCAACCTGCATGCCGCCTCTTATGCACTGAACATTGACTGAACCATGTACCAAGGAGTTACTAACCTAATTTCCTTAAACAGCCATGTTAAACAGGACCACAGATGGGCCTGAAATGGAACTTTTTGACCAAGAAGTTTGAAAAGATTTTTTTTTTTTTCAATACCGTTTTTTAAAAGGATGGCCTCCTGCTGTTCTATCACAGCTGGTGGGCCTCCTTTTGCCCTGACATTACCTGGAGGTGGTATCATGCATCAGTGCCAAACCAAAGATTGTAAATCCTGGATCTATTTTTGGCTAAGAGGGCTGTGGTTGCAGTGACTGGTGCTACAGAGGTGGCAATGCCCTCCCCTGCTTGGTCTATTCCTCCTGATGCCCTGTCACTGGGGCAGGAAGACAATAATGTAGGAGCAGTAGCCAAGGACTTAATTCCCAGGGAAGTTAAGTTTCTGCCCACCCCTTTCTACTCCAACCTGAGAGGCATGTCTCCACACTTCCCTCCCCTCTGTCCCCTTCCCGTCCCATTCCCTCCTGCTCTTCCTGCTTCTGCCAGTGTCCATGCCATCCATGAGCAAGGAGACCTCTTGTCCCACTATACTTGGCCTGCTTGGGGACTGTATTCACTTGGAATTGCACCCCCAGTGGTGGCAGGAATGCAAATTCCCCCTCCCTAGGCCTGCTCCTGGGCTGGTGGGGAACACCTATGAGGATAAGGCAGGGAGGGGAAATGTACCTGCCTGCTACCAGGATCCTGGGCTTAGCAGCCCCTATGCAGCCCAGCTGGAGCAGGCAGCAGCGCATCTCACACTTCGAACAGAATGGGAAGTCGCTTCATGGTTAGAAATGGGGAGTGTGGTTGCAGCACTGCACCTCCTCTGGATCTGGCCCTGACGCTTACATACCCTGGGGAGGTTGCTCACTGCTGAAAGGATGCATGACCTCCAGTAGTGAATTCTGCATGATATGAGCCTGAAGAGCCACAGGAATTGACTCACTGGTACCTGCTCTAATGACACTTTCTACCTCTTTTGGGTCCTGGTTGGAGTGTATGTCTCCTTGGAGTGTGGATGCTTCATCTCATAACAAAACATGGACCGGTTTGTGTTGCACTGGGACACCAGTGAGGTACTCTCCTAAGTGGAACCTGAACATCTTGTCATAAAAACATAGAAAATCATAAAAAATCAGGGCTGTAAGGGACCTTGGGAGGTTATCTAGTCCAACCCCTGCTCAAAGCAGGACCACCCCCCAACTAGACCATTCCAGCCAGGGCTTTGTCAAGCCACGTCTTAAAAACCTCCAAGGATGGGGATTCCAACACCTCTCTAGGTAAACCATTCCAGTGCTTTACCACCCTCCTAGTGAGAACGTTTTATCTAATATCCAACCTAAACGTCCCTTATTGCAACTTCAGGCCATTGCTCCTTGTTCTGTTGTCTGTCACCACTGAGAACAATATAGCTTCATCCTCTTTGGAACCCCCCACCCCTTCAGATAGTTAAGGCTGCTATCAAATCCATTCTCAGTCTTCACTTCTGTAGACTAAATAAACCCAGTTCCCTCAGTCTCTCCTCACAAGTCATGTGCCTCAGCCCCCAAAACATTTTCATTGCTCTCCCCTGGACTCTCCACATCCTATAGTGGGGGGCAGAAAACTGGACACAATGCTTCAGATGTGGCCTCACCAGAACAGAATAATTACTTCCCTTCATCTGCTGGCAACACTCCTGTTAATGCAGCCCAGTATGCTTTTAGCCTTCTTTGCAACAAGGGCACACTGTTGGCTCATATTCAGCTTATTGTGCAGTGCAACTCCCAGGTCCTTTTCTGCAGAGCTGCTGCTCAGCCTATGAACCCCCAGCCTATATCTATGCATGGGATTCTTCTATCCTAAGTGCAGGACTTTGTCTTTGTTGAACCTCATAAGATTTCTTTTGGCCCAGTCCTCCAATTTCTCTTGGTCAATTTGAATCCTAGCCCTACCCCCACTGTATCTGCTATGCCCCCCAAACTTGCTGATGGTGCAATCCACTGCATCCTCCAGAACAGTGGTGGGCAATTATTTTGGGTGGAGGGCCACTTACCAAGATTTGGCAAGCTGTGGAGGGCTGCATGGGTAGCCCAGCCCCTTGATAAGTTCCCCACCCCCTGGTGGCCATCTTGTGACCAGAAATCTGACCCTCTAGCTCCTGACCTTTGCCACCACAAGTCCCTCCCCTTTCCCCAGAAGTACTCCTTTCAGCAAGGGGTTTTGCCATCTCAGAACCAGAAAAATACCAAATTATATTCTAAAAAGCAGACATTAATTAATTTGATTTGAAAAAAATATTGTTCTCCTGATATATATGTTTGTGTAGAGTACCTAGAGGTGATTGCACAATACCTTAAAATGAAGTCTTACTCTTGTATATTTTGGGGGGTGCATATAGGTTTGTGGGGCACTGTGATTGTGTGGGTATGTGGGGAAGGGTGGGTATGGGGGTTTGGGGGCTCTGTGTGTGAAGGGGGGGTGGCTGGGGTGTGTGTGGGGGGGGTGGATGTGAGGGCCTGCATGTATGGCAGTGCAAGGGGGTGTGGGTGCATGAGTATGGTGGGGTGTACATATAGAACTCACCCTATGAACACACATACACTGCCTCTACATGCACATACAAACACACAGTTCCCCTACCTACACACACACACACACACTGCCTCTGCCTGCACACACACACATATTCCAGCATGGCCCCATGCTCCCTGGTCCAGCAATTCAGCCAGGAGCCACACAGTGCTGGAGCGAAGTGGTGGCAGAAAGAGTGAAATGGCTGCAGGTGGGGTGGGGCTGGGCTGCCTAGTTCTGTTGAGGGTTCCCCCTGGGCCCTACTGCCCCTGGTTCCTGTCAGGAGGAAATAGATATTAATTTACTCATTTTTTTAGGGGCCATGCAGGCTGGGTAGAATGGCCTGGTTGGCTGGATCCAGCCCACGGGCTGTATTTTGCCCACCCCATTCCAGCCTGTTAAGGAAGATAATTGAACAAAACTGGCCATAGGACTGGGGCATTGCACTTGCTACTAGCTGCCAGCTAGACATTGAGCCATTGATTGCCACCTGTTGAGCCCAACACTGCAGCCAGCTTTCGATCCATAGTACAGTCTATTCATCCAACCCATACTTCCTCAGCTTGCTTGCAAGAATGCTGTGGGAGAAACTATCAAAAGTCTTGCTAAAGTAAAGGTATATTATGTCCACTATTTTCTCTACATTCACAGAGCCATTATACTCCTTCAAGTGCCTTGAAATTGATACTTTGAGGAACTGTTCCATGATTTTTTGGGGGACTGAGGTGAGGCTGACTGGTCTGTGGATCCCCCTTTTTCCCCTTTCTTAAAGATGGACACTATATTTACCCTTTAGGCAAAGAGAGAGGCAGTATGGAGGCCACAAAGTTTCAAATATAATGGCCAGTGGCTCTGCAATCACATTAGCCAACTCCCTCAGCACGCTCAGATGCATTGCATCTGGCCACATAGATGTGTATATGTCAAGCTTTTCTAAATAGTTCCTAACCTGTTCTTTCACCACTCAGGGCTACTCACATGGTTCTCAAACTGTGCTCCCAGGTGCAGTAGTCTGGAAGTTGACCTTGCCTGTGAAGACCCTGGTAAAAAAGGCATTGAGTACTTCAGCCTTTTCCTCATCATCTCTCACTAGGTCGCCTTCCCCATTCAGTAAGGGACCCACACTTTCCATGACCTTCCTCTTGCTGTTAACATATATGTAGAAACCCTTCAGGTCCCTTGCTAGCCACAAATGCAATTGAGCTTTGGTCTTCCTGGCTTCATCCCTACATGCCCAAGCAATATTCTTATAGTCCTTCTAAGTTTCTTGTCCAAACTTCTACTTCCTTTAAGCTTCCTTTTTGTGTTTAAATGCACTGAAAAGTTCTCTATTAAGCAAAGATAGTCACTTGCTACATTTGCTATCTTTCTTGCACATCAGGATGGTTTGTTCCTCTGTCCTCAGTACGGTTTCTTTAAAGTATAACCAGCTCTCCTGAACTCCTTTCCCCCTCAAACTGGCCTCCCAGGGGATCCTGCCCATCTCAGTCCCTGAGGGAATCAAAGTCTACTTTTCTGAAGTCTAGGGTCCATATTCTGATGTTCTCCTTTATTATCAGGATCCTAAACTCAATCATTGCATGGTCACTGCTTTCTTAGTGGCCATCCAGTTCTACACCCCCTAACAATTCTTCCCTAATTGTGGGCAGTACGTCAAGAAGAGCATAGCCCCTAGTTTGTCTCTCCAACACTTGCACCAGGAAGTTGTCTCCAACACTTCCCAAAAACTTTCTGGATTGTCTGTGCACTGCTGTATTGCTTTCCCAGTAGAAGTCACATATTTGTCCTAAATGTGTGACTTCATTAAGGGTGTTGGCAGAGAGCAGATTTTGATCTCTGGTGATAATAGAAGTGTGTTACTGATGAGTGCTTGATACATGGTTCTTGGTGGGGTCACACACCTTTGCATTTTTACCTTTTTGTTTTTTCACATTTTTATAGTAAAGGTTTAAAAAGTCAAAAAGCCTTTTTCCCCAACACTGGCTGTTGCTTGCCTTCTCCACACAACAAGCCCTCCTGGGCAGCAGCTCACTGGACATGCTATCTCCATCCTGCCTATCTCTTTGGTTATGGATGACAACAAGAACCTGGTGCCATTCTGTTCCTCTCCATGCCCAACAAGAACATTGGCAGCATCTCCCTTAACCTCTAGGATGACATTGTATATATGGACAAGTCAAGGTGCATCACACCTGTATTCTTGCCATCTACCCTAACATGAACTGGAGGTGGAATTTAGCAGTAGCAATGCCCAAAAAAAGCCCATCAAACATGGTGTACTCTATACAAGCTACAGCATGGGATCCATAGCCATCATCAGCTTTGTCCCCACTCACCCCAATACCAGCAGCCTGCATGTTAGGCAAGAAAAAGGAAGTAGACAAGACATTGTTCCACACCTTCCTAGACTGTCCCCAGCTGTGGCTGCTCTTTGCTATTGTCAGGATATTTTCTGTGTCTTATATCGAGTGGCCAAAAGAAGCACAATCTGCCTGGCCAATTTCCTACTGGATGAGGGCAAAATGGCAACCCTGAAGAGCCAAAGGAACAGGTTCACATGGTTTAGCTTGGATAATGCTCCACCTCCGCCAGGTTGTGGTTCAAACATGTGTCATCTTTGAATTTGGATACTTCATCTTACAATCAGATATGGTCCAGTGTGAGTCATGCTGGGCCACTGAGGAGAAAGTCTGCATGATGGAAGATTGATGGATAGTCCAAAATCTGTGACTGTATGAAGGGTGTAGTGGAGGGATAGTAACGGCTGGTTGTTACTGATGAGTTTTTGATGCCCGGAATCTAGTGGGATAATACACATTTTAACTTTCACCCTTTGTTTTGTAAATTTTTGTGATAACGGTTTTAGAAAAGTCAAAATCCTTCTTTCCTGCCTTCCTACTTCCTGGTCTGCCTGCCTGCCTTCTGCAATTAAAGAAGCTAAAGCTTTTCAAAGGGAAAAATGGTATCTTTAAAAATGATATTATTTTTTAAAGTTCTCTTTTAATTAGTAGTAGGATCTGTTCTGCATTCACAGCTTAGGCAGAATGCTATTGGGCTCTATATTTAGTAGATGCTCAATTACATCCATAATGAATATACACAGAAATTATTAAGAAGATTAGAGCCATTGATATTTGTTTGAAGTGGCAGCAAATTTAACATACATTTAAAATTATACCCTTACTTATTATTCTGTTTTATTATAAAATTGTTTGTTGTTTTGAAATGTACCTTGAGGCTGTATTCAGACAAGTAATTCATTTTCACAGTTTTTGTCGCACAGATTATACTCCTTGACTGCCTCAAACTTTAAACTTGTTTCAAGAGTAAAATATTTCTTTGCGGTATTGCAGAAAAATGTACATCTTTACAGCAGCATTTAGAATCAGCCTCCCTCACACTCTGTCCAAGATTAATACAGTTGTGATGGACCATATGAGTGTGTTAATTGAGCATGTGCTAAGAAAATTCCACCTACTACATGCTAGGATATGCAGCATCTAATGTATTTTCTCGTACTGTGTAATTTTGTATTGTTTTCAGGAATATGTGGGTGAACACACTAATTCACTATTCCTCATGATTCTACAGTTTCAGTACATTTCCTACCTGGATACATTTATAATTATATGATCACCAATGACATCCAGAATTATTTAATGTTATACAATCTTGAAAAAAGAAATGTGTCCATGAAATTGGGACAAATGCTGAGTAGGGCTGTGTGAAACAGCAGTGTTTCACTTCGACTTCCATTTTGATGGAACAGTGTTTCATTTTGAGTTTCATTTCATTTTGAAAGTACTGTTTCATTCCATTTTGTTAAAGCTGTTTTGACACTGTTTGAACGTTTCACCCATAGGCTAACATGGGGAAACACAAAACAGCCTATAACTTTGTCATTTATTGCCTGATTCCAATAAAACTTGCAGGACTAATATCTCCTTCTGAGGGCATGAAGCCTACCAAGTTTCAAGGAGATAGGTGTAGTGGTTTGTAGGAAACTGTACATCAAGCTGCTGAGAAGCAGGAGCTGGGGAGCAGAAGCAGAGTCCTGTGATCCGGAAGACAGATCAGGGGCCTGCACTCCTTAGAGGAGTCTGGGAGAGCACCTGCAGCCCTCCCAGGGGTGTGGGTGGGCCCCAAATCTGTCTGCTGGATGACAGAAGCCTGCTCCCATCACCTGGGACCCAGCACTGAGGAACTGAGCCCATCTGGGGGAAGCACCTCCCATCACCGAGCTCAGTTCCTAGTGGCTTGCAGCACTGGAAAACTCAGTCCACCTGAGGGAGCCACCTCCCCCAATCAGGCCCCATCCCCAATGCTGGAAAACTCATCCTGGCTGGGGGACATGCCTCCCCCCGCAAGGCTTTGTCCCCACCACTGGGAAACTGCGCAGCTGGGAAACGCACTTCCTCCAGCTGGGCTCCATCCCCAGCATAGCTGGAGGACAAGCCTTCCCCAGTGAAACTGGATTTTCCAGCACTGGAAACACAGCCTGGCTGGGAGAGGCATGTCCCCCAGTTGGGCTGAGTTCCCCAGCACGGGAAATTGAGCTCAGTGGTGGGAGGCATTTCCCCCCACTGACCTCAGTTCACAGCCCCAGGTAACTCAGCCCAGTGTGGGGAAGCACCTCCCACCACTGGGCTCAGCTCGCAGCCCTGTGGAACTCAGCCTGGTGGTGGGAGGCGGAGCACAGTCTGGTGTCAGGAGGCGGGCAGAGCTGGCTGCACTCTGATTGGCTCCGACAGGCCCATGGAGTGCAGCCCGGCAGTGGGAGGCATGGAGAGCCAGGGCTGTGCTCCCCACTGGGCTTAGCCACACCTGGCTGCTGCTTTGAAACTTGAAACATTTCAAAACTTCCAAAATGTTTTGACTGGTCTTGTTTTGTTCTGAGGCTGTTTCAAAGTCCTTCATTTCAATTTCACTGTTTTGAGCTTGAATCAAGTCAAAACAGCATTGAAATGAAACAGCCAGTGAAGCGTCACACAGTCCTAATGCTGAGCTCACAAAGGGCCAGATTGCATTACCTTCAATCATGTGAGGTGGCATCCTGTTTTAGCCTATAGCCCTATTTATTTCATCATAGTTGATAATATTATATATATAGTCATTATATTCAAAATCAAAGTCTTCAGACCCCTGCTTAGTTGATGATCAACAGGCCCATACCCTACTTTTTCAAAATTTTAAAGTACCCCCCTGTGCCTGGAGTTGTGCCTCTAGGTATGCCCACAACAATCCTGTCTTGACAAGGCTGGAACAGCTTATTACCTAAGCCCTACCAAAGCCTTATCAGAATACAGAAACCAGGCATTCCTTTGCTTAGGTCCTCTGAGAAGCTCAATCTGTAGGCATTTTCAGAGCTGATCCAAACACACAGAGAAATGGCCGAGCTTATAAAATTGTCTGGCCAATGATGCTTTCTTTTCAGACCCACATAGAAGAAGAGAAAGAAGGGGTGTTTTCCTCAATATCTTATGTAATAAGGGAATGCACTCAAGTTGTGGGGGAGGCCCAGTTTCAATGTCCTCCTATAACTAAGAGGATTCAAAACAACATTTTCTACTCTCCCAAGACAGTTCCTTACACATCAGTTTATTCTACTGCCCAGTAATTAGGTCACTTTCCTGAGAGGTGCAAGAACTGTGATGAAGTCTCTTCTCCCAGGACTTAATACATGGTTTACATCAAGCTGTCACAGATAAAACACAGGAAGAAAATAGGAAAGGGTGACACTCTGGAAAGTAACTGGTTTAGAGTCATGAGCTTTTGCAGGCAGCATCCCAGTTCATCAGATGCTATGAGACAAAGATTGTACTGACAGAGTTAAAAGCACCTCTCTAGATAAAATACAGACAGCATTAGTTCAGAATTCTGTGACAACCAATGGCTTATAGAATTATTTAATTTTATATAGTCCTGGAAAAAATGTAACATGTCAATGACAAAGGGCCAATGCAGACATACCTAATCAAGGTCTGCATTCACTGAAGCACTAGAACAGGGGTGAGCAATGTTTTTTGGCTGGAGTGCCAAAACCCCCCACAATGCCTACCTTGGAAGGTGCTGAAGTGCTGGTATGCCAGAAAAACAAAACCAAGGGTAGGGGGTACATGGCAGGATGCCCTGCTTGTTCCCCTTGTCCCCTATCCCCTATCCCAGGTTCTGTGGCTATCAGTAGCTACCCAGAACCTGTGCTGGCTGCAGCCAGAAGGCTACAACCAGCTGCTGTCTCCCCACCCTGGCCCCAGCTGCCTCCCAGCCCCAGCCCCAGCCCCAAGCTGTGGGGAAGCAGCAGATACTGGCAATGTTCCTTGCTGTGCTACCTTCACTGCCGCTTCTGCAGAGCAGTGTGTGGAACCCAGCATGGCAGGGCACAGAAAGCTGCCTGCTGCTTCGAGCTCCCCACTGCCCTGGCCACACTTCCCCTGCAGGCAGGGGCAGCAGTGAGGGGCACAACCCTGCATGCTGCCCACACTGCTCCCATGTACACAGGGGAAGTGTGACCTGGGCAACTCGGAGCATGCAGCAGCAGGCAGCTTCCTTGTGCAGCCCCTCTGCATGCTGCCACTCTGAGTCAACCATGCTGTGCTCTGGAGGGCCCAGGGGAGGCCAGGAGGGCAGCAGGGAGCATTGCTAGTATCTGCTGCCTCCCCAGATCCTGGATGCAGCCAACCTAGGTTCTGGGTAGCTGCTGATCGCCACAGAGTCTGGGCTGCTTGCAGCAGGACTTCCATCCTCCCAGTTGGCTACTGTGAGCAGCCCAGGCTCCGTGGCAATCAGCAGCTACCCAGAACCAAGTCCAGCTGCAGCTGGGAGTCTATAAACAGATGCTGCCTCCCCGCCCCAGCTGTCTCCCAGCCCTGGGCTCCAGAAAAGCAGCAGGTGCCAGCACTGCACCCATTAGGGCCAGGGTTGGGGCAGGTAGGCAGCAGCTGATTGCAGTTTCCCAGCTGCAGCCGGCCCCAGATCTGGGGTAGCTGCTGCCAGCCGTGGTGCCCAGGATGCTTACAGCAGGGCATGTAGCCTCCCAGCCACCTGCAAACAGCTGCTGCCTCCTCGCCCCAGCCCCAATGTGTGCTGAGGAAAAGGCTTCATATGCCATGCTTGGCATGCATTCCGGGGGTTTCCAACCCCTGCACTAGAATCTATTTGTGTGGTGATGTGCCTGGGCTAATGAACATAGTACAATGATACAGTAACATAGCTACAGAAATGGAAATGGTATAATTTCCTGGAAAAAGGGACCTGAACCAGGTTCCATCCCTCCCCTAACTCTCACCCCTTTACTATCTGAGTATCCTTTTTTCATTACTTTGGAAAATATATATATTTAAAGCAAGTGTGCCTGATGCATTAAATTTCAAATCACTGTATTGTACAGAATTATATTCAGAATTATTTTGACCATTCATTTGTATCCACTAAAAATATAAGAAATATTGGATGTTTATTTAAAAAAAAAAGTACAAACTTGAAACACTGAACTAAGTATAAATCTCTATCTGGTGGGCCCAGTGAGCCCAGTTTTGAATCCCTGGGGTCCTAGCAGTTACCGTCCATTGGGAGGTCTGGTGAAGATGTGCTAGTCAAGGAATATCCTATATTCTGGCTCTCTTACATAATCACACTTGTATAAAATAAATTATGAAACAATTGTAAGTTATTTACTGTTGAAACTTAAAGCCTGAATTGTCCAGTCATGGAAATATTTGCAGATGATAGGTTTTGGTCATGCACCCTTTTCCAGGAGATCCTCCTCTGCTACAGTGTTTATCCTTCCATGTGCCTGCCAACCACAAAAAATATATCAGGGCAAAAAAAAGGCACCTGGATACAGATCCTGTGACCCCATGTTTATTATGACTTTGGTGACAGTCCAACCCCCTGGGAAAACTGCTTTAATAGGCTTATGTTACCAGGACACTTCATACCATGGTTTTTCAAGAAATCATCCTGTGCCTTGAAAAAGAATATACATGTTCTCATGTCTCCTTATTTCTCACACCTATGAGGCCCTGACTCCCAGCTTCTCCCTGAATGCATGTATAAAACTGAAAGAGCTCCATCTAGAGAATGATAGAAAGGTGTTAACACAGCTACACTTTCTGTGTATCACAAAGGAGAATGAAAAAACAAATACCTTTCTCATGATACCAGTCTAATTTCCTAGTGAATACCTGCAGAATCATAGCTGCTGGGGAATAGTTAGCATTTTCTTGTTTCCTTTTCATCAAGCTCAGACTCTCCTCAGGCCTTTTATTATTTGTTTATAAAAAGAAATTTAAATAAAGGTAATATGATTCAGTGTGTTCATGGAATAAAGACAAGTTCTGTGCAATTAATTTCAGTTTGCCATTTTCAAGGCTTAAATGTGACCATACAAGGACCAACCAAGGTAGAAGAGGTATATAATCATTCAGAGTTTGGCTTTGCAAGAGTAAAACATGGAGATAGTAAAACACTTTCCATTTCACCCCAAATACCAAGTATGATGGACTATGAATTTTATTATTTCTGTGTTAGCTGTATGCATGTTATGATTATGGTGGATACCTCAGCTTCCCTATAAAGCTAGTATAGGAGAAGAGAATACAACTGACTATGCCTTAGATTAGATGAGATGGATCTCAAGCATCAACAGAGCCTGGAATAGGATAAGATTATACATTACAATTAGAACTTATTAAGGGCACCTAAAATGTGAACAATCACATATTCAAGATCATTAACAAGTACGACATTCCCTCTAGGGCAGGAGTGGGCAAAGTCTGGCTCACAGGCTGGATTGGGCCCAGAACAGATTCCATGTCCTAGCAGCCCCTGACTGCTTTGCTGCAGCTGGTTGCCATGGAGACCCCAGCAGTGTGGAGCCATGACAGTATGGAGCCAGGGTTTCCATAGAAGCCAACTGCTAGCTGCACTGTCAGGGTGTTTGGTAGGACAGGGAGTTGCTCCAGGGCTGGGATCTTGCAGCAGTGACAGCCAGGGCAAAACTGCAATCTGTTTTCCACACACCCTAGGCAGAAGCATACAGGCAGCAGATCACAGCTCTGCCCCAGGTCCAGACCATGCTTTCACTGCTTCAAAATCCCAGCCCTAGCCAAAGAGCTGATCTCTGCCCAGCTTTGTGTCCTGCCGTCACTGGTGGGGCTAGTCCCCATGGAAACCCTGGTCCTGTGCTGTCACAGCTCCACCATTGCTGAAGCCTCCATGACAAACAGTTGCAGTGGCACAGGCAGGGGCTGCTGGTAAGTGGAGTCTGGCCACTGGCCAGACCTGCCATTTTGCCCACCCCTGCTCTAAGGGCACCTATACACAAGCCAAATGCCCTCTCCAATGTGTTCTAATTAAAACACATCAGAGCAGAATTAATTAATTGGTGATAACTAATTGAGTCTGCTGAAGCATGTTAATTAGCATGCTCCAGAAGCCTCAGCATCATATGTATTTAGCATCCCCATGCTTCAAAATGATGGTGGGGGTGCTTTAACTAAAATTTGTTGAACAAGCTGTAGTTAAAGCATCCCTCCCATCATTCTGAAGATTGAGATGCTGAATATACAAGATGCTGTAGGCACTTTAATTAGAGTGGCTCCCAAGAGTCACTCTAATTCAAGTGACACCCCCTGCCCCCCCATAGTGCATGAACCCCATGTGCATGTAAAGGTGTCCTAGGTGTCTTAAAGGTATGCCACTTCAGCCAAGAATTGTCGTTCAGCTGTGCTACCCAACTCAACTTAATTTAACTTCTGACTTCCACAGAGATCAAGTGACCAATTTGCCTGCACTGCCCCCAGGTGGACTAGCTCTCCTCCTGGACTCTGATGCCTGCACAGTGACAAACCTGACAGTGAGACAGTGGCTGGTGAGTGAGGAAAGGGGTGGGGGAAGTGGGGGAGGTGGGAGGGAAAAGGGGAACTGTTGGGCTGTACAGGGGCTCAGAGTGGGTGTGACAGTAAGGTGGGAGATGGGGGAAGGGGGCAGGAACTGCTGGGCTACATGGGAGCCCACTGGGCACATACACACATACACTTTGTTTGGCTCTGGCTCTGGCTCCTGCTCCAGTAGGCTCCATCCCCATTCTAGCCTCGGGCAAAGAGCATGCATTTGCTCTGGCCCTAGCACAACCCTGTAGCAGTGGCAGAGGCATGGCAGCTCTAGTGTGGCTCCAGGGGCTGGCCTGAGATGCTGCCACCACTGCTATGAGGCTAGGGTTGAGTCAGAGCAAGCACATGCTCCATGCTCAAACCTGGAGAGGAGACAAAGCCTGCAGAAGCTAGAGCAAGGGTGAGCATGTAGGACACAGAGGTTGCTTAGTGGGGGAAGATGGAAGAAGAGGCAGTGGTGGGCAGGCTGTGGGGGTTGGGTGCAGGGGAAGAGGCTGTGGTGTTATATAGGAATCCAAGACAAGGGACTTTTCCCTCCATGTCAAATGGGGAAATAAAACCTTGTCTTGGATTTGAGTAAATAAAGTAATATTAAACATTATGTCTTACCCTAGCTTTTAGTTTGCAATGCCAGTTTCGAAATTAAGGGGTTCTTCATTATGATTCTGATCCAGAATTCAATCAAGTCATAGGAAAGATTCCCTTTAACAAGGTGGATTAGGTCTTTAAGTATGGAGTAGGGTATAATTTCTGATTAATAATTTCATAATTTGCTGTTTTCACCATTTTCATATCTGCCTTTTCAGTTCACACTATAGTAACAGTAACAAGGAAGAACAAAGAATTATTCCTTCCAATTCTACGGGTAATACACTGTTCCTACTTAAGTATTTAGAGACTTTATTCACTGCAGGTGACATTTTGATATCTAATTAATTTGTTCTTTAGAGCAGGAACATCATAAAGGCTGGCTTCAAAAGACCATGAACCCCATTAGTTAAGCATTTGCTCTTTAAAAAGTGCATATTTTATGACATAAAAGATTTTTTTACCATTAGTGCAAGTGCGTTTCTCATATGAATTTAGCAAACTGCTCATAACTGCTGCAGAATAGGTAGCTCATACACTATACCAAACATGTTTTCAAACGGTGTCATTTAAGAACAAATATCCATCATCTCAGTGTCATTTTCCTCATTACATATTCTTCCTATCTAATGATATGGTACAGTATCTTCACTTCATTAGAGTCTATTTTTATATTCCTTTTTGTTATAACATATGATCCCATTATGTCTTTATAATCTATAAAACCAGCAGAATGTTGATTTTCCATTGATTCATGCAGGAGGGTTCAGGCCACAGACAATCTTTATTTGCTCAAAAAACACCATAAAAGAAGACTATTCAGTTCAAAAAGGCATCAGTGGTGGTGCAATGTGGAACAGATTAAAGTGTTCTTCTTAATTCACGTGCCTGCCACTTGAGAGAGTAGCTTTTGTTATATCTCTAATCCAGATAAAGTGAGTGTTTTGTTGTCATCATGTAGCCAAAAAAATCATAAAACATTAGCTCCATTACTTTTATAGAAGCCTGCCAATCCCAGGATTATCAGAGATTTCAAGAAAAAGTCAGAAGTGGAAGGACTGTTTTTTATTTTTATTTCCCCCCTCTTTTATTGAATCTATAGATATCTAGTGGGAACATTATTAACTCAAGGTGACATTTTTAGAGTTCACTTAATAAAATCTTAGAATGACACAAATTTTACAAATACACACATACACACACACCATTTTCTCTCTTTCTCTTGCCTTTGATATAAGAACTAAGAAAGTGTCCAATGGGCCATAGTTGCAGGACAACTTACATATCAAATGCTTGAGGAAAGTTCACATTCTCAGGGCCTTGTTACACCTTATACTGTGAGCTGCACAAATGTTGATTGGTGCTAATGTTAGCTTGAGCTTGGTGTAGTCACACTTTAAGCCAAGAAGGGCCTAGAGGGCTGAAAGGTAAGAATCTCCCCCTCTCTCCCATTCTGGGCTTCTGCCCTGCCCCTTAGGGTTCATCTGTCCCCAGGCATGCATCGCCTACTTGTAACTGCCTGGCTGTCTGTCCAAGGGGAGAAAGCAAGGGCAGGTTAACCTGCCTGTCCAGCCAACACTGTCAGGCTGATGTTTTTCTCAAGGCTGAACCCACCCAGAGAGCAGCAGTAGCAGTGGTCAGGCAGGTAGGTTTACCATTACCTGCCTGCTCCCCCAGGACAGCCACATGTAAGTGGGTGTAGCAGTGAGTGGGAATATGAGCCCCCAGGGGAAAATGAGTGGCTGAGGTGTTTACACTAAGTCAGTAGTGTTCAAACTGTGGTCCACGGACCCCTGGGAATCTGCAGACTATGTCTAAGGGGCCCACATAAGATGTCTGGACCGGGAAGTCTCAGGTCAGCTTGTAGAAGCAGTTAAGTCACGGGACATGGTCATCATGGGCAACCTAAACTACCCAGACATCTGCTGGGAAGAGCAGTCAGCCAGGTCTGACCGCTCAGATAGGCTCCCTGCTGAGTTACAAGACCTCCACCTAACCAAGAAGGTGCACAGTCCCACCAGGGGAAATGCCTTGTTGGACCTGGTCCTGGCCACAGGCGATGACCTGGTGAGGGGACTGTGGGTGCTCAACCACCTGGGAAATTTCAATGAGGTAAGAAGACTAGTTGGGGAGGCACTGAGGTCCCAGAGGGGAGGGGAGTTGGGAATCTAAGAAGAGTGGTCATTATTTAAGGAGATGATCCTCCAAGCCCAAAGTGTGACAATCCCCACAGGGATCAAAGGGGGCAAGAGTGCTCAAAAGCCCCCGTGGCTCACCAAATGCATCCACAAATGCCTCAAAGCCAGAAAGGAGGCATACACCCAATGGAAGGGAGGGGCCATCACTAAGGAGGATTATACCTCCTTGGCTCAAGATTGTAGGGGGGCTATTAGGAAAGCTAAGGCAGAGATGGAACTGAGACTAGCAACCTGGATCAAAGATAACAAGAAGTCCTTTTTTAAATGCACAAGGAGTAAAAAGAAGGTGCCAAATAATGTGGGGCCTCTGCAGGACATACTTGGTAATCGGGTGGTAGCACCAAATGACAAAGCTAATCTCTTTAACAGATTCTTTGCTTCCATTTTTCTGAGCAGGGACAGGGACATCCTCCACACTGGGATTCTGGACAGACTGAGGGGAGGCACAGCCAGGCCCAGGGTCAGTGATGACCTAGTCAGGGAACTTCTAGTGGGACTAGACGTGTTCAAATCAGCAGGTCCTGATGATCTCCACCCTAGAGTGCTGAGGGAATTGGCAGAGGTCTTTGCAGGACCCCGGCACAGCTTTACGAGCACTCATGGTGCTCTGGCGAGGTGCCAGAGGACTGGAAAAGGGCCAAAGTGGTCCCCATTTTCAAAAAAGGGAGGAAAGAGGACCCAGGAAAATATAGGCTCATTAGTCTTACCTTGGTCCCGGGAAAGCTCTTTGAGAAAATTATCCAGGAGCACTTGTGCGAGGGGCTAGCAGGGGAGTTTATGCTTAGCAGCAATCAATACGGGTTCATTAGAGGCAAGTCCTGTCAGACCAACCTGGTGGCCTTGTATGATCAGGTCACAAAAGCCTTGGATACAGATGTCATGGTGAATGTAGACTTACTGGACTTTAGGAAGGCCTTTGACACTGTCTCTCACCCCATCCTCAATAAAAAATTAGGCATCTGTGGTGTCGATGCCTACACAGGCAGATGAATCACAAATTGGCTGGAGGGATGCACCAAGAGTGTGGTGGTGGATGGGTCATTTTTGACTTGGCGACATGTGGGCAGTGGGGTTCCCCAGGGCTCCTTGGGCTTGCACTGTTCAATATCTTCATCGGCAATTTGGATGAGGGAGTGAAAAGCACTTTGTTCAAGTTTGCTGATGACACTAAGATGTGGGGAGAAATGAGCATGCTAAAAGAGAGGAACAGGCTACAACTAGATCTCAACAGGTTACAGAGGTGGGTGGATGAGAATAGGATGGGTTTCAACACAGACAAGTGCAAGGTGATGCACCTGGGAAGGAAGAACCAATAGCATACCTACAGGGTGGGGAATTCCCGTCTTGTCAACGCAGAGGCAATGAAGGATCTTGGACTCACTATCAATTCCAAGATGAACATGGGCTGCCAATGTGGGGACATGGTCAGGAAGGCTTAACCACACCTTGTCATGCATCCATAGATGCATCAAGAGCAGGTCCAAGGAGGTGATCCTCCCCCTCTATGCAACACCGGACAGGCTGCAGTTGGAGTACTGCATCCAGTTCCCGGCAACGCACTTCAGGAGGGATGAGGACAGCGTCAAGAGGGTCCACTTGCATGATTAGGGGGCAGCAGGGCAGGCCCTACGAGGAGAGGCTATGGGACCTGAACCTGTTCAGCCTCTACAAAAGAAGGCTGAGAGGGGATCTGGTGGCCTTCTATAAACTGGTCAAGGGAGACCAGCAGGCAATGGAAGAGTCCCTGTTCCCCCCAAGCACTACCAGATTTAACAAGGAACAATGACCATAAGTTGACTGAGAATAGATATCAGGAGGCACTACTTCATTGTCAGGGCAGCTAGGAGCTGGAACCAACTTCCAAGGACAGTGGTGCTTGCCCCTACCCTGCGGGTCTTCAAAAGGAGGCTAAACAGCCACCTAGTTGGGGTTATTTGACCCCAGCCTCCTTTCCTGCCCATGGCAGGGGGTCAGACTAGATGATCTGCTTAGGTCCCTTCCAACCCTACCAACTATGAAACTATGAATCAAAAGTATGTGAATTCCCACACAATTGAAAGGGGTCCACACCTCCATTTGAAATGTTTTAGGGGTCTGCAAATGAAAAGGAAGTTGAAAACCACTTCACTAAGTTGTAGCCTAGAGTGACTACACCTTAGTGATGGGGTGGGCAAAATACAGCCCACAGGCCAGATGTGGCCCACCAACTGATTGGATCTGGCCCATGAACATTCCCACCAATTGATTTCATCCAGCCTGCGGCTGCTCCCTCAGTGCTCATGGGGCCAAGCCCAACAGCTTGTGCCATGCTCCAGTCCATGCATGTGTGCTGGCCCAGCCCCAGCCCCGGGTAGCAGAAACAGCTTCTGCCAGGGCTGCTCCTGGGTGGAAGGCAGCTGGGAGCTAGAGCCATAGCCCTGCAAGCTGGACTAGGAGCCATCCAGCTGAAGCTTCCTCCTAGCTAAGAGCAGCACAGCAGGAGCAGGAAGAGGAGCCACTGGAGGTGAGGGGAATGGAGCAGCACCCAGGTGGCTTCAACTGCACTGGAAGCAGCCCCACCAGAAGCTGTGTGTGCTGGCCAGAGCTGGGCTAGCAGGTTTGGGATGGATTATGTTATTGTTTGAAGCAATGGACTGACCTGCCTGGGTGAGCTCTGCTGCACATGCCCCCTGCCTCCTCCTTCCTCTCCTTACCCTCAGCTGGTTCCCAGGACCTAAAGACCAGGCAGCCCCCCACACATGCACACACACACACATACATGTGCACATTACCCCCACATACCCCCCACACTGCCTCCCCCACAGGACAAGGGCTGTCCCACAACCCCACCCCATGATCCTGGCCTAGCTTGCCCATCTTGCTTCCTAACACTGCTCCCCATCTGCCCACAGCCCCATCCCACATGTGGAATTTTGATGAGTTGTTGTGGTGACAGAGAGCAGGGCAAGACCCAACCAGTGACAACACATCAATACTTCCTGTATGGTCCCCCAGGCCCTAATAATTGCCCACCCCTGCCTTAGTATTTTGTGATACTGAATTGGTAGCATATTTGCAGGAAATTTTCAAAATCGTTCTGGATGTGACAGAGCTAGAGCTGTTGTGCAGAGAGTAAATATTTCTAAGTTATTAAGTACTGACAGTGTTTGGGAAGGTCCAAACCAAAATATGGACTGTTACTGCCCCAAGGACTTCACAGCTCAAACAGGGTTAAGTATGCAGGCACCAATAAGAAATGAAGAAGAGAGTCTTAACTGCTGTGAGTGAAGCTGTGCCAGTTCACATCACCTGAAGAGCTAGCCTGGTTCCTTAGAAGGGACTGGAAGGAAGAGGTGGTGTTAAACAAGAACAGAAAGGGTGTTCCATGCTCAAGGACAGCATAGTAAAAAGACCAGAAGGTAATGATGGGAGAAATAAACTGACAGAACATGGAAAAGAATGTGTTTCAGGAAAGAAGGATGAGGAGAATCCTGTCTTGAACTTTATGACAAGAAACCCAAACTTGAATGCGGAGAATCATGGCAGTAAACAAGGGGGAAAAAAGCAGGGCTGGTGGGGTGTGGGGGGAGACGCACTGGTGGCCATTGATTCCTGGAAGACTTAGCAAACTATCTTCTCAAGAACATTCAGGTTCATTTTTTAAAAATATAAATGTTCACATAACAGCTAATACTTTGGATATTAATTTACTCTAATATTTCACATCAATGACATGCAAAAATGGTTTCAGATTTATTTTTATTTTTTTGCTCAGATAAGAGAGGGTGAGAAAATCTTTTCATGTAGCAAATGTACCGGGTCATTTCTATTACATTACACCTAATAAATGATGATTTTGATTTAAGAACTTCTATATGGCTGTCTGGTTAATTAGCCCAGTTATGTAGAGGAAGGTCAGACTTCCTCACTTTTAATCCTACAGGAATTCCTATTTTCAGATGCATAGTTGACCTCTACTTTTCTGTATTTTTTTTATTAAAAGCATAGAGCCCTAAACCACATGTACAATCTCTAGACAAAGCCTAACTTGTCTACAGTAGAGCAAGATAATCCCTGGTCGTTTTGTGTGTGATATGCCTATTTATATATCCTAGAACAGCTTTTTGATTCATATTCAATTTCACATGCACCTTAATCCCTGCACACATAATGTGGTACATTTTCTAGGCAAGTGTGTCTCATTCTAATTTTGTGCATTTGACTCTTTTTCCCTGCTTGACTATTTTTAGTCTCCAGGATATGATTTTATTTTACAGATTTCAGTCCTTTTTTCTAATTTCTCAAGAGTGTGTGGATTGTTCATTGTTTCTTGTTTTTAATCATATCTTCCAAGGCATCAGTAATCCTGCTTAATCTGCAGATTAAAATCCAAATATTTAGTTTGAATCACGAGAGAGAGCTAGGTTTTAAATTTATGGCTAAAGGCTTCATTTAGAAATGATGTTAATCTAGGCTTTTTTCCCACTCCTATTCAATTAACATTTATTTTTAATTAAATAAATTACAGCTGTGGTAGAAAAATGGTTTTCCAGGCATCCCTTTTTGCTTAAATGCATTTGATGAACCAAGCTCAAAATACTATTACGATTACTCTATACTGCACCTATAAAAGTGGTACAGCTTGTGAAAGACATTTCAGATAAACCACTGTCTGTTGGCCTTTGGCAAAATCTCTTTGACTGCCTATCTAGGAGGACACTGTCTTCAATTCATTCTAAAGACCCACAATCACAAGGAGAATCACAGGGCACAAGTGTCCCCCAACCACAAAGTTCACACCCCACATCTCTACATTGGTTGCATGTGTTTATAGAGCATTTTAGAGCACTGGGAGAAGCCAAAGAGCATGTGCTTACACGTATCCCCCATCTTTTTGCACAGCCTCCATTGTTTTGATTGCAGGTACTCGTGAATGAACAATCTCGGCCAGTGGCTAAATAGGAGTTGTATAGACATTCCTGGGACAGTTGGACTATTGATATGAAGCAAAACTTCTTTTCTAGCACTACTTTGAGCTTGTTTGAAGGTTGGTGTAGAATGTGAAAAAAAGGCTTCGATTGGGTACTACACATTTGAATGAATAACTTTAAGGGTAAGCAAAGCTTAATTTTCAACAGTCAAAATCTGATTTTAAAAAAATCATTTACTGTACCTGCAAAAACATACATTTAATGAAAAGGTTGCTATGTTTTGCTCAAACTAAGTTTACTGTCTTCAAATTAGCAAATGATTGAAAATCTGCGCTCTTGAAGGAAGCCTTTTTTTAAGCAACTTTCAGCCCAAAGGGTAAGGTTTTCTCACCCAGAATGTGGGCAAAATTCTATTTTCATTTTTCCAGTTGTATAATGGCCATCTTTGGCACTTACAGTTTGCAGTGCTATTATTCATTCAGTGTGGATGCATAAGTGCACAGTAGACGATGTACTAGCCAAGCAAGTATGTGGATCCATATGTACATACCTGAACATAGGGTACAACAAAAATATCAGCATCCCTTATTTGAGCTGTTGCCACAGCCACTACCATTCCAGCTCTCTTGAAGTTGAGCCACTGAACCTGCCCTTCACTGGATGAAGAGCAATGAAGAAGCTTTTGTCCTACTGGGAGCAACAACTCAGGCTACAGCGTACAAAATATTCGCTTCCAAAGCAGCAGCTATCTCAGTAAGCCATGTTGTCTAACAGTGGTGAATCTAGGGATGGATAATAGGGGTGACCACCTTAGGGTGCTAACTGCAGAAGTTTGGGGAGCAGGCTAAAAAAGCAACTGCTACTGGAAGCTACAAACTGGGAGACACCGCTTCTCCATTGCCCTGGCCACCTTGTCATTTCTCTACACTGCCTGTCTCTAACTTGCTTTGTTTTTCATGGCTCCATGTATGGAAGTATTTCTGGATGCCCTAGGGTATAGTTTTAAAAATTCTGGAGAGGTATAGGTTAACGCCTAACATGTAACCTTGTGGTTAAATCACTTTGCTACAAAATCAGAGATATGTGGGTTCTAGCCCCCTTAGGGTGAGGTTAAAAGTTAGATGCTCTGCTTTTAAACACTGTTTTAATACTGAACTTTAAGCCTAAAACCTGGGAGGCCCTCCCTGATCATCATGGCTTTTAGCCAGGTAGAATCAAGTGTCTTACGCATACCCAGAAATATTACAATTTATAAGGTAAAGTTTACATAGAAGCTAACTTATATAACAAGCAAAGAAACAGAAGTTTATTGGTACAGGATGTAGGAACACTGTCTTAAAATAAAAGATTGACACTTATGTGGGAGAGACGAAGTCGAAATATCATTTCTGAAAAAACACAATTAAATTTGATTTAGAGAAATGTATGTAATAGAATCCTTTTTAAGACCACCATTTGGCACAACATGTAGTTTGAAAGTCCCAGTCCCTCTATTTTGACCATCTCTTATCCACTCCACTTTATATTTCTATATCTTTCCTGTGTTTCATTTTCTTACTGCCTTCTGTTATGCATATGTATGGTTTCCCTACCATGACCTACTCCACTTGTCCTTGTTTGGAGATTGGAGATTCCCACTTGACAAATTACTTACATTCACTAAATCTTGGGCTGACATTTTTAATTTTGTCCTTTCCCATTATCATTTTCTTAATACTAGCGAGAAACCAAAACCAGAACCTTGTATCTGAATGCCCTACGGTTTGTCCTTTAACAGAACACAGATGCAAAGTACTTGTTTGTTCAGGCTATAAAAAAAAAAGATGACTATATTTTGCTAAATTAAAACACATTCTCTCTGGTCTCTGCACTTTTCTTTCCTTTTAAATAAACTTTTCATGTTTAAATTAAAATCATAGACCAACATAAATCCTTTATAATTGTAATCAAATGATTTATTCTGTAATCATGGAAACAGCAAGTCTTCCTCAGGTGTGTAAAAATGCAGTATTCTATAATCCTTAGGCAAAAATCATCTATTTTAAATGTTCTCTGAACAACTATTTTAGATGTTCTTTGAACAAACTTCAGTAGGATTAGGCCCACTGAACTAATAGGAATCACTTCAGGCACCACTAAGGGCCTTGTTACATGGTAAATTTGGGTGGCTCTGGACTACTTAGCCCCTGGATTGTCTGCATATTAACACCTTAAAGTGGCTTTAAGCAGTCATTGTATGGCTCAAAATGACACCGCTCCAGGACAGGATTACTTCTGATCTGCAATAGAATCTCCTTTTCCATTAAGGTGTGGCTACTCCCCACAGATTTGCAGCACAAATTAAAGTCCTCCAGTATCTCAGAATCTCTCACCCCCCTCCAGGAGAGCAGGAATAGATGCCTGGCTCATCAGCCCTCCTGTGGCAACTTACAGCTCCAGCTCCTAGTCCTGCCCCTGCTCACCAAGCCTCTAGTGCCGTGTCACAGCTGGGCAGGGGGTGTTCAGTCAGAGAAGGTTTCTAGACTGAGGGTGTAACAAGCTTCAAACACACTCACTGCTGGATGGGAAGAGGGCAGCCATTTAAGCATACATTTAAATACCATTAAAAAGTTATGAAGAGAGTGTTCAATGCCCAATATTACTAAGGTACATTTCTATGAAAAATAATCATTATGTTTCCAAATCACCACAACTGAGAACTTGAGTTTCCCAATTGTTTTTCCACTCTTTTTCCAGAACTTTAAAAAAAAATGCTGAATGATCTGGAAATCCAGATTGTAACAAAAAGTAACTAAGTGAACTTTCAATGTCTCCTCCTTACTTTACTTACTCTTTTGTCGTATCGATCTACTGTATTATGGTAAGGTTTACTCTGTTTTCTCTCATTGTGGAACCAACATAGCTTCCATTATTGTGGAATTATAAACAATTCCATGCTGATGTTTGGCCACTGTACTGTAATACTTGGAAGGAAGGGCTGAAACTGTCTGAAATATGTATTTTAAAATGTCCAATCTGTTCTCTAAGAAAAGAACACCTAAAGGAGGACAAAGAGATGGCAGAGGAAAATTGCGAGGAAGGGAGATTGAATATCAAAATGGAAATATTCCATTTTTCCAGGATTAGCCTAGGCTATTGATAACACCATCTGAACTCAAATAACTTCATAAATACTGGCATTTTTCATTCACATAGAAGCATGTGATGGAAAAAGGAGGACCAAATTTCATTACAGTCTTCGATTCTGTCCTCAATGACATACATTATTCTATCATGTAAATCAATTTCTGCTGCTTGTGAGAATTGTTGTTGGTACTTTCTAATACTACTTTATTACAGCATCAGTAAAGGATAATTTTAAAATCGTAAACACTTCATTTTATTACAGTGAGTCAAATTGACAAGTTCTGCAGACGTGCCATTGGGCTAGTACTATACCTGCAACACTTAATGATGGATTGCAAAGAGCTGAAAGAACTAAAGCAATAACATGACGCCTTATCAGGTAGCACTCTCCTCTGGAAGAGGGGAAGGTGATGCTGGAAGGGTGAGTGTTTGAATGAGGTCTAATATTTGTGCTCTTTAAAAAAATCCCTTAGCTGTTTTCATCATAATGGTATGCAAACCAAATCCCACTTGCTTGATTACATCCTGTTCTCTGAAATTCTCCCTCCTTATCCACCCAAAAATTAAACCACTCATATAAGATATTCCTCACACTCTTTCCAGAACTTTTCAGTATTCAGTGTATGTTTAAATTGCTACCTTCTTCCCATCAAGTAGTGAGTGTGTGTTGGTGGTGCCTGAAGTGATTCCTACCACTTCAGTGGGCCTAATCCTACTGAGCTTTCTCAGAAAAACCATGTTAAAGCAAATGATTTTTGCCTGACTAAGGATTGCAGAAAAAAAAAGATGTTCAAAGTCAGGGGTGCTTTACTGAAAATGTCTCAATGCTAATCCCCTTGCATTTGTACGGAGGGGCTGTTTGCTCTATTATAAAGGTGAGAAAGGATTCAACTGTGCCCCAGTTCTACCACAGTGAAGTAGTCTCTTGCTCTGCCAGCATGTCTATTGATGTCAGTTGGACTACTTGGAGTAAAGGCAGCTCAAAAAGTTGTAAACAAAGAAGAACTATTCCATCTATTATAGGTCAAAATCAAAACACCTTGAATATCAACTGAAAACACAATGGAAACAAATGCCAAGTGCAGAGGCTTATGCAGGTTTGGGAGCATCATATACACAGTCTACTAATCTTGGATGAGCTGAAATACTCTAAAGATCTCTAACTAAAGTAATTTAAACATGTCTTTTTAGCTTCAGTGGGTGCTTCTACATGGAGCACTATGTCACTGTAGCATCTGCAGGTAGTAATTGTGATGCTGCTACTACTGCACAGTGGCAACAAGCTACTGCAAAGTAGCTCATTGCTACTAGCTAATTGCTAGTGCACAGTAGGGTTAGAAACTACCCATGTGCCACTGGGACTGTGAAGTACCGATGGGCACTATGCAGTCATTTAGTACTTGATAAAGCAAGTACTAAATGACTGCACAGCACCAACTGCACAGTCAGGGGCACATGTAGATGCACCCAGTGAGTCAATGGAACTTAAATGATCTTCTAAGCAGGTACAAAGTAAAGCACATGCTTAAGGACTTTGCTGAACCAGGACCAAAATCCGTATTGCAGATATGCCTTCAATAGAGTTAGCCAGTAATCTGCTACTGATGTAAATATACAGTAAAAGATGCAACACTATCTGTAATAATTGTCAACCCTGCAGTTGCTCTCCAGGGAGAAAGCTGTGCTCCAAATATGTAGTTATGCCACAGAAGAAGCTGTGTTCCAAAATGCATGGTTAGTCACTGTTCTTCCAACTTTTCGTATAATGAATCATAAGAAGGAAATACAGCAGAGGTGAAAGCAAGGCTTTGGGAATCATACATGATAAACATTCATTTATACATGAACAAATACTTAGGAAAATGGTTATACACACATTGATTTATATATAGGCCATTAGGACAGATAGCAAGCAATTCTACATTGCTGGCTGTCTTCCTGTAAATTGGGGTGTCTGTAAAGACTCTATTCATGTTTGTTGGCAGACAGTTAGTTGCATGAATAATCTTTTTCTCTTCAGTGAGACTACTGATATGAGTAATCGCTCACTGCAAGAAGGAGATTCACAGTCTGGGCCCCAATAAATAGTGCAAACTCATGGTTTCTATGTTATTTGAATTTATCTTTAATCTCTTAAAATAGTTATTTTTTAAAAGTAACATCAGTGATGGTGGGAAATATTTGAACAGGGACAAGAAAACCACACAGAAATTAAGGGAAGATCTGAAATTATGCCCATCCTTGAAATGAACTGAAGTGAACATTGTCCTTCATTAGGTTTATATTGATTATTTGCCTTAGATTAGGAAGAAATAGTATACCAGTTTACTCCCTGCTACACTACTGAACATAGGGACAGATTCAGAGCTGGCATGAGAGAAGTCTACTCTTTGGGTTGCATCTTCTTATGTCAGATTGGGCTTCTTGTCAACGATGCTACAGATAACTTAAAATACACTGCTGGAAGCCAAACAGCAAAATTAAATGAGCAGAGAGTCTAAAAATCTTTGAAAGAGTAGTTGTATTTTTTTAAATAAAAAAAATATACTATTTTAATCCACAGCTTTTGCCTGATCTACTACTAATGAAAGATTCACTAAATTGTCTCCATAAAGGTCAAAATGCTAATTAAGAGATTGTCTTCAGTGATAAATCAGAGATGTGGAACAAATGATTAGATCAGCTTTTTCTAGGGTTCAATTACCCTTCTCTTCATTTTTAAAATGAAAGAGACAATTCAAAAATAAAAACTAGAGTCAGTATAGTATTTTTCTTTTCTAAAATGTGTAGAAATTGACTTGAAACTTCAAGTTAACCTAAACTAAGATTTAGAGTTTAGTTTAGAAGCTCTTACTATGCTTATCCTACACACCTTGCAAATATTAATGAAAAGATAAGTGTATCTGGAAGATGTATACATTTGGGCTGTCTCAGAAGAAAAGAGGGGTGAATTCTAAAACAGAAGGACATGCTCAGAAAACACCATTTGGGCAGATATCTCTTTTTAAAGACTGCTTTGGCTTGAGTCTTTCTGCTTGCAACAACTACAGTAGGATGGCATAGAAGCAGCTGTAGTGTCCTCAAATAGACAGCTCCCAGGTCCTTCAGGGCTTTATAAATGAAAACCAACCCTTTAAACTACATCTGGAAAACAGAAAGTAGTTAGTTCAGGTTATCTCCCATGAAAAGCACTTCTGATTGGCTCAATACTCCAATTTCTCTAAGTGACTCTGAATCCTAGCCCTACCCTCCACTGTATCTACTACACCCCCAGCTTTGTGTTATCCACAAACTTGGTGAGCATGTAATTCAACCCATCTTCTAGTTTATGGCTCCCAAGCACCACATTTGTACATGCAGCCAGAACCACAGCACAGTAAGCCAGGTCAGAGCACCCCAGCTGGCAGAGGGCCAAAGGAGTCAGCCTACCAGCCCAGGATTGCTCTGACCTGGCTCAACACATTGCGGGGGGCTGTTTGGGGCATGAGGTGCTCCAGTCAGGTCCACGCCAGCAGGCAGCTCCCACACTGAAGTACCCTCATTGTCCAGACAGCCGTCAGCATTTACACATGCATTGCTGTGTACTAAAGAACTTTGCCAAAGGGTTGTACTTGTATTTACAAGTGCAAACCTATGGCAGAGTTAGTTTCTGCAGCCTAATAGAGCTGGAAGTGGAGACATTGAGATTTTTACTGTGGAGCTAATTACACAGTTCTGCAGTGAGCATCTCATGTTCACCCCTTGTGAACACACCAGCCTCTGTCTTTTGCAAATGATGAGTGTGTTCCCAAGACCTTGTATGTATGTGTGAAACTGAACAGACTTTGAATGCATGAGACCACATCACCAAAATTAGTTTGTTTTAAAAACACCGCAGAAACTGTACTTATCTCAATAAAGATGCATAGATGCAATCTATTAGAATCTCTCTAGCTTGTATTTATTCACACGTGTTGTGTGGTTCTTTGTAATATTTATACATAAAATCAGGTAACCCTATTTCACTACCACATGCCTGACTGGGGACAGATTTTTTAAAAATTGTACAGTAAAGAGAATCTAAACCACATCACTCCAAACAAAAAGATTTATGGATATTAGAATAAATATGGCTAAAATGGCATAAAGAATGAACATGACTGCAGCTGTGGGAGAAATATTCACTCATCTCACTTCCACAGCTACACATGTACCCTTAGCCACAAAATCAAACTGGAGTGCTTTCAGTCACCTTCTGACCCCCTTGACTGGGGTATTCCAGTGTTCCTGCTGGGACATAAACACATAGGTTCCTGGCTATAGGGCCTTGCCCCTCTACTCAGGGTCTGACTGATTGCCACATTTGGAGTCAGGAAGAAATTTTACTCCATGGTCAGATTGGTAGGGATCCTGGGATTTTTCCTTCCTCTGTAGAAAGGAGCATGGTCCTCTTCTTGGGATCTCTTGTATATTTATTAACAACCTTTACAGCAGCAGTACTTTGGCTACCATGGTCCGCCTGCTTTATCTGTGGTAGGTTAGAGTGTTATGTGGACTGACTTGAGACTAACTTTAATCCCAAGTAGTTCCAGACACTACATTACTGCGCTTTAACACCTGCATGTGTAGATACTGGCCTAAACCTGCTTACTGCACAATAAAGTTAATGCACAGTAAATGCACATGTAGATGTGCTCACTGAGAACTTTTTTAATACCAGTAGTTTCTACAGTGGTAGAAATGCTGCTCAAGTCTCAGGTATGGACAAGATTTGTCTTTAATCTGTTTTATTTGAGTATTTACAAGGCACTAAATAAAATCTAGACAGTGGATATATAATCATCTCTTTTCTTTATATGGAGGCTGAAATCTGTTATAGTCTATAGTCAGAGAATTTGTAACTCTCATAAGATATCCTTAGTATTTATCCAACATTCCCTTTGTATATAAATGTATCCCCCATGTGAAAAGTAAATTAGTAGTTCCTGAGGCCGCTTTACAAAGAGATGCTCACAACTGATTGTATTAAATTACTTGCTTAATTGAAAACATTTTCCTGATTGAAAAAAACAGCAATTCTATCATTTTTTCTAATTATTTTACTTTCTGGCTTCATGTTCAGTACCTTTTTTTACTCTTACTTTTACTACAACTGGTAGTAGTGGCAAACAAATGTTATAGCTGTGCCTTCAATATTGATTTGACAGTATGTAAGCTAGGAGCTGGAATATAATTATTTTCAGTCTTGTTTATATAGAATGCTTTCTCAATTTAATGTGAAAGTTAATATTATCCTATTACACCCATAACTTCAAGAGGGTCTGTTTAGAACTTTCTAAAGATTATTTTACTTCAGAAAATAGGATGCTTTCTACAGAGCTAGAGCTGAATAAACAGTATCCAAACATACAGATTTATGAACATGTCTGTTGATGAAAAACAGCACCACTTTTAAATACTGTTATGGGCCATGGTATTTGTCACCTTTCAGCCCAACAAAAGTATTCTTATAATATATTCATAAATTAGTTTCAGCAAATTATTCTCAGGTTTATTTTCAAACTTCATAGAATCATAGAAAGGTTGGGAAAAAGCCAGAAGGTGGTCATCTAACTCACCCGCCTCCTCAAGGCAGGATTATGCTTATCCAAACCATCCCATGCAGATGCTTATCTAACCTATTCCTTAAACTACACAAACAACCCTATCAAACAACTACAAGTCATATTTCTCCAAAACACCAAAAGGACCCTAACCCATCACAGGTAAATCAGAGCAGAAAGGGCACTATCAATATTCTGCTGCTTTTAAAGTACACTCAAGGCATCCAAGGAATAGGGTCAACCTCCCTCCTACCCCCTGTTTCCTCTCTCAGTTTTTCAGAGGAAGGCAAAAACTGCCACAGTCTATACCAGTCTGAGTGGGGGGGGGGTCTGATCTTGACCAAAGAGGCAAGACCTTCTAATCAAAGAAAAAGAAAACATAAGTTAAATAAACAATGGACAGGAGAAAAGCGGGAGGGGTGATTATCTTTCTGTGTCACTATCTTCTTTTAATGAATTCTACTGGTTTCTTAATAATTTGTCCATTAATGGAGCTCAGCCAAAATTCCCCAACTTAAGTAAAGAATCATAAAAAATACATGAGAATGATTCAATTCAGACCACTGTCAAAAACCAATAAAACAGTAATTTCCCCCATGTTATTAGTATATACCTGAGTGTAATTACCACTTATCCACTGGATACGATCCAAGAAACATATATATATGCAAAAATCTAAAATGGTTTCCAAATCATTTGATAACCAAAAATACCCTTTTCATAATCAGTGCAGTGCATAATGATTAACTGTGTCAGTTCTATAAAAAACAGGTTCTTTTCCATTTCAAATTTAATTATAGCAAAAAATATAGTTCTATAGCTTCATGGTTAGTGCCTTCAATGAGAGGCGGGGAATGCATTCTAGTTTCTTCACCAGGTATATTTTGTTCAATATCTGGCCAATGTAAAACAACTGAAACAATGCTCAGAGTAGGTATCATAGCCCAAATTTTCTTCCTTCCTTGACAAAGCCCAGTAGACTACTGTTTGGCCTGGGGAATCTTAAATTTTTTGCTACACCCTGTTCCAGCTCTAATGGGAAGAGGCAAAATGCTTCTCACTCTGACTAGCCTATAGCTGATGGCTAAATCATTATTTTGGAAGGTGGCAGACACAGAATTAACTCTCTTCAGGCTGGGAAGGGATTGTAAGGGTTTTACTCACTACAAGGTTATATAAAACATGTTGAGCTATACTCAGTCACCTGAAATAATTTTGAAGGCTTTTACATGGGCTATGCAACCCAACTGAATGGAAGCACCTCACTTTCTTGATTCTAGCAACTGCTCTGGAAAGAGTCAGAATTTAAGACTGACCCCACCTCCATGGAATTTCATATTTCTCTAGCGAGCCCTCAGCATCAGCATGCAGGGTTTGCTTGGAGGTTGTTTTTGGCTTGTCATCCTCAGTTGCTTAATTCTTTCCATGCATTACATATGGAGCCTGGAACCTCAACATGGAATTCTGAACTTCATAATGTGGGGTAGATGCCTAAAAGTTAAGTCACCACTGCAGTGCTTAACTTTTACATACCTAAATCTTTCTATTGGCCCAATCCCCCAAATTATTCACAGAACAAAAGTATGGGCAAGATGATAAAATAAATTAGAAATGTAACATTCTTTAGGAACAAAATCTCCTGGGTTTCCCATTAAGTATTAAATTCTCTACTCCAAATTAATTTAATTTGTTGATAAACAAAACTTCACTGTTTTCCTTATATGTTAGGAATGTTGAGAGGGAGGAGCTTGACAGTAGATGTTACTAAAAATTCATTCTGTTTCCATGTATATTTTTCCCATTATTCTTAATCTGGGAAAGACTATTTTAGACAGAAAATTCTTCTTTGTTTCCTTTTTGTTGTTGTTATCAAAAGCATCTGCTGTCTAGAGAAATTTCAGTTAACAAAAACAAAAAAAGCAAGGACCAAAAACCAAAAAAGCTTTGGCAAAACCTGAAATGCCTCAATGTTGATACATTACTACAATGCCTCATAAATTGCAGATTAACTGACTGTAGCCCAGCCCTCAACTGTGGGCTGGGATATGCATCTAGGCTTCATCTTCCATGATGCACCACATCCTGTAAACAAAAAAGAAAGTGATGCTGGCCATGATTCTCTTAACTCAGTTTAACTTACCATTTTCTGAGAAACTTTACCTACAGCTTACATAAACTACTTGATAGATTTGATAGGGGATTTTTTTTTCTTATTATCCATTGTAAGGAAACCAAGAGTGTTTAAAACTTTCCATGAAGAAAAAGAGAGGGAGAGAAAAAGTCTAACATGGAATACCATGGAATTAGTAAGAGCCTGGGATGCAGGACCCGGGGCACATAATTTACTCCAGAGTAAACCCACCCTGGGCAGGTTCCTAAACATGCAGATATTTGGGAGCAGTTTGCTGCTCCTGGCAGTAGTCTGCTCATGTCCTGTCCAGCCCTGCACAGACTCCCAGCAGCAGTCAAGGAGGCTGGAGGCTCCAGCCATAGCTGCCTGCAACCAGAAGCCATCTTTAAAGGCTGGCCCCATCTGCTCCTGCTCCCCGGCCATCTGCCTCCCAGGCTGAAAGCAGTCTGCAGCGTGCTGGCACAGCGTGCTGCAGCTCTATGGCTAGAGCCTATGCACACCACATGATGGCTGTTCCATCCCCAGGCCCTAGCAGTGACATCCAGTGCCCCAGGCTGCTGTTGGCCACTCTGCTTGCCCTGGTGTACCACCATGGTGATCACCACCTGGCCCAGGTCAGCCTCAGCCCTGTCAGTCCCCCTGCAGAACCACTACCTGGCCAGACTCACCACAGCATCTCACACCCCTTGCCACTATGCTGCTGCTGCCCAGAATGCAGCAGGGACACCAATGATGTGGACCTAGATGCCATCACCAGTGCCATCTATACAGTTCTGGGCCTCCAGCTGCACCACCTATGGGCTTGCCCAGCCAGCCAGGACTGGTGACTGTATGTCATTCAGAGCACCTGGGATGACAAGCAGATGCTGGAGTCCTTTCACATGGCCCAGGTCACCTTTCTGGAGCTTAACCAGCTCTGTCCACACCTGGAATTGCAGGCCACCATCATGTGGTGGCTCCTCCCTCCAGAGACCCAACTAGCCATCACTGCTCAAGCTGGTTGTGCCCACCAGCCTGTGCAACATTGGCCACCGCCTACAGGATGGGCAAGGCAACCAACAAGGAAGCCATTCTGGAACTGTATAGCGTCCTCCAGGACATGCTGGGACACACCGTGCTTCAGGTACAGGACCCCTGGAAGTGGTGGTGGGGTTCTATGCCCTGGGCTTCCCCCAGTGCATCAGGGCCCTGGAAAGGCCTACATCCCTATCACCTGCCTGCTCTGCAGCAACTGCCCCTACTACTGCTGGTGAGGTTTTAATTGACCACTGTTGTGCCTTCACCCATCTAAGCAGCATCTGGACAGGCAGTGCCCACAATGCCTGCATCTTCTGCAAGTCTGCCCTGCCAGCCCTGGTGGAAAGCGGGTATTTCACAGTACAGGTGTTGGACCTCTAGCTGGGTATGGTGGTAGTCCTGACCCTCCTTATCAAGCACCCCACCTACCCACTCCTCTCCTGGCTAATGTAGCCCTACACCAGTCAACTGGACCCCCAGGAGAAAGGAGCTCCTGGCTGACTGGGATGCAGAGCTAGTGGTGCCCTCACACTCCCCACAGGGGCCCTCTCTAGAGAGTTGTCCCAGGGACAGTTCCCCTCCTTCACACACACCAGCCCTGTGCCCCAACTGTGCCTCTGCTGAGAGTGTCCTGGCTGCCCTGTAGGAGCTATTTGCACAGACTGAGGAGTGCCTGACCCACTATGCCCTACTGCTGCTGCTTGCCATGGTGCCCCAGGTGCACCTGAGAACCTGGCATGGAGCCCTGAGTTTTGATGGTGCAGCAGACAAGATGGGCTACCTGTGACTGTGCTACATGATCCTGCCCCCTGCAGCCAAGGATAATTTTGCTGCCCCCTGCAGCCAAGGATAACTTTGCTATGTGTGTGAGAGACCTGTTCCTGCCTAGCTGAGGGGGAACAGGATGCTCAACAAAGTTTTGTAGTGTCTCCCACCTGTCTGTAGGTGGGGGGTCCAGGGGAGTACAGCCAGGCTGAGCATGGGGAGGGAGCGGGAGCAGGGGCAGAAGCAGAAGCAGCAAGGGCCCTCCCTTCCCCCAGTGCAGAGCTTGCCAAGTGGGCATGGCAGGCATCGAAAGCATGCCTGGCAGCCTGAGTCTGTCCCCACTGGTGGTGAAGACGTACAGCTCCTGGCAGTCTCCTGGGGTGCAAAGGTAGTTTCTGCATGCCCAGGCAGAGACCCCCTCTGGGGAGGAGCTGGAACTGCAGAAGGCCAACAGCCCCAGACCCAGGCTTGCCTCCTGGGTGGGGCTGCACACTGGAGCTGGTGAGGCAGAGGTCTGGGCTCACAGTGCTGCTGGACAAGGCCAGGGACCATGAGTGTGGTGAAATGAGCTCCTTACACCTCAAGTCTCCCCTCCCCCACCTCATCACTGATGCCTTGCTGCTGCTGCCAGGCCACAGAGGAGGCTCCAGTAGGCTGTAGTAGACAGCACAGCTCCAGCCAGGGTCCTGGGGTATGAAGATGTTGTCCAGCTGCTGCATAAAAGACATGGTCTTACAGGAAGCTGCTAACCAGCAGCTGTGATTGATGACAGTGAATCACTGTGCCCACAAGGCCTTTACCTTATGTGGCACTGTCACACTGACTAGCACTGGCACACATGCCTGTGCTTCTGCATACAGCCTGACAGGCCCACAAACATGTGTGTTTGAGGGTCTGCTTCAACCAAACTCACCGAGGACATCGGAGCCTCACCGTAAAGTGCCACAAGGTCCACGGTCTATGCCTAGAAGTAGTTCCAGCCCTGAGAGGTGGAGTGGATGTATCAGCATGGCTCCCTTTACAGCCCACAGGGCCACTATGTGACAGTCCAGGTACTGGCAGTCCTGGGCAGCTGCCTGCAGTGCCCAGCACCAGGGCACAGAACAGAACAGATAGGTGCATGACTATGCTGCTCTTGGAACCAGTACCAGGGTCCAGAAAGCCTGCTGTGGCTGCACTGGGGCTCTGCTTTGGGACTTGGTGGTCAAAGGCCAACTGCACATGTGCTGCTGGGTCATGGCAGGTACCCCAGCACAGTACAACTATGCAGGACAGGCGGCTGCTCAGCAACTCTGTGCCAGGGACCAGTACCGGGGTTTGGGCAGGCTGCCACAGATAGTCTAGGACCTCTTCTGGAAGACTCAGTGACTAGAGGGTGGCTGCAGGTGGCCCAGGGCCCCAGCATCCCCACAGACTTGGAAGGGACTGGGGATGGGGATGGGGATGGGGCAGGCAAAGTGCCACCCCAGCCCTGGGGCTTCAGAAGCTCTCAGCCATGTGGCCCTGGGTTTAGCCTGCAGGTGGCTGGGGCTGACTAGGAGCAAATTTGCTCCCAGTCAGTGTCTACATATGTGTTACTGCATACTAACGACTCCAGAGTTAATTTGTTACTTGTATTTGCAGGTAGCAAATTAACTCAGAAGTAGAGCAAATTAATGTGCAGCATCTGTACACATAGACAGTGATGCCTTCTGCATAATAATTTGCTCTACTGCACAGTTAAGCATCTCCAATAGATGTGCCCGCAGAGGGTAAAGTCCCTACTTCAGGCCCCTAGCTGTGAGCTACTTCATAGTTTGTCTTTCTGGTTTCTCCCATTGCAAATGTTTCACTTTATGGAGAAGACATGAAAGAGGCTGACTGATAGCCCAAGGATTAATACAGTAAATGAAATATGGATGGCCAAGGTTCAATACCCTTTTCCAATAAGTAGTAGATTATTTATACAATGAGATAATTGGTTCTTCCACAATTTAGACTAGAAATTATCTTCATGACCCAAGAAAATTCTCATATCAACCTAATACATATTATATACATTCTGATATATGTCAAACTAATACATATGATTATATGATATGTGTCACAGGGCGGGGACTCAGGAGCGGCCATGATCCCTCCTGGCGCCCCTACCGTGCCAAGTTGTCCGTTGAGCACCCTCGTTCTTGCCCACCACGTCTTTGATGGTTCTATAGTTTATAAGGGAGGCTGCCTTCTGTCCCCTCGGACACGGTGCTAGTATTTATTCTGGCCCTTGCTTCCCTAGATTGATTAGGTGCACTCTGCCTTATGGGCTATGCGTGGCTCCTACCACACCTAATACCATGCCCCAAGCCTCTCAGATATTCCGGATGTTGTTGAGTCTGTTCCGAAGGCCTATGCCCTCATGGATGCTCTCCTGGCCTGCCTTCGCCTAGTGGCCCCACCGGGCCCTTCCCTACACTCCTCCCCTCTCCTGTGCTTCCCTCTACATTTTTGCCCTCCCTGGGCCTTCGTGTCCCTAGATGCCCACTCCTAGGGCTCCTCTCCAGGGCCTCTCAATGTGTTCGCCCTCTTCTGGGGCTTCTCAGTGTGCTCACCCTCTCCCAGGGCTTCTCAGTGGGGCTTCTCAGTGTGTCCACTCGTGATTCCCATGATTGAGGCTCAGGTGGCCTTAGCCGTGCCTGGCCTCAGACCCCCTTCCTGTGTCCTATGCCCTACTGGGCTTTGCTCAATAGGGCTCAGGCGGCCTCAGCCTAACCTGGCCTTCCTGGGTCCTATGCCCACTGGGCTCCTCCCGATGCTGCCCCACTGGGGCCGGGGTCAGGACACTCCCAAAACACAGCACCCTCTGTGGTTCCAGGAACCCCCACTCTACTGGGGAGCTCCCATGAGGTCTCCTCCAACCCCTACAGCTTCACCCGGTCCTCTGGTTGCAATAATAACCAAAACCATAAGCTAATCAGCTGTGACACAAAAATCCAACTCAAATGCTAGCCTCCTGTCTTAAAACGTAAACCCTAAGTTCTCTGGCTCATCATTATCTCCATCCCCACCAGGGCTCCTCTGCCTGGTATCCTCACCCATGGAGCTGCTCAGGTCAGCAGGCCTCCCACCTCCGCCTACTCCCGGCAGAGCTCTCTCCTTCATGGCTGTCAGAAGGGAACTGCCCCCTTGGCCTCAGCCTAGGCTGTTTATAAAGACCAGGCCCTGCCCCCTTCCAGTCAGCTGACCTCTGGTGTTGTCCCGGCAACCCACACCTGTCCTTCTTTAGGAGCAGGGCATTTCAATGCCCTGCGACAATATGATATGATATGATATAGTTATAAGATACAACTCACCCCTTCCAGGAATAAAGCTATGTTTCCTCTCAAAATTTGGCTCTGATAAACTGCATTTTCCAAGGAAAAATGTAAGAGAATTCATGGCCAAGGCTGGTAATGATGTTCTCGTTCAGATTACATTAACCTGCTTCCAGAATACAAACAGTAGTGGTATAATTTTAGAAAGCCTCAGATAGGCTTGTTCCCCAATTAAGTTAGCTTCAACAATACATTTTTCATTTGTTAAAATAATTATATTTCATATCCATTAAATTCATTAGATCAAAACCATGTGGTATATACACAAATAATCTTTTTTCATACATGTCCATTTTAACTGTTAATATTAATTAACAAAGTATTTATTTCTTTGTATTTCACATATGAAAGTTATGGATAATTGATTTTTAATATGTATGTCAACATATTACTTTTTGTATAAATTACAATCTCTGTAATATTCTCTCTCTTTCTTACTAATTAGGCAAATAAGTTATGTCTCACAATGGTAACAGAAATAAAATACATATCTTGTACTGAGATTTTCCTAGAATAAAGATAATAAAATAAGAAGATAAAGGTATCTTACATAAAGATAATATACATTAAAATAAAATTAATAAATGAATGGATAATAATAATATATATGGATAGTAGTAGTAGTGGTAATAGTAATAATAATAAGAATCCCATTCAATAAGCTAATAAGCACTATAAACTGCACCAACAAAAGTAAGTTTGTTCCCTGAGTTAAGTTTCACTCAAGAACAAAGGAAAATTAGGCTTAAGAAAACGATCATTGTTTGTAACATACCATAAGATAAAGAAATCCTGACTACATTCTAAGTGCCAATAAAATACATTAATAATATAGCCATAAATTCCTTTCCTCAGCACTATTGCTGTCTCTTTCCTTTGTTTGCCTTTGTGGCACAGCTTAGAAGCAGACTCAGAGGACCCATACATTGGTTTTGCTTAGTGACAAGGCAGGTTTTCCTGGAGGAAAAAGCAATGTTTTGCTTACAATTAAATTTACAAAACTAAACAAAATAAACATGAGGTGTTTTTCACTGAGGTACAAACCTTAAGAAAGAAAAAAGAAAGTTTTGTGCCTTTTAATTTATATTAAAGTATTACTGGTTTTCCCCTAGGGTTTTTTTATACATTTCAACTCTCCTTCTCCTGCCGACAATCCCCCAAAGGTTATTTTCTTTTTCAGCTGTTCCACCCACACCACTACAAATCTCTTTGCTCAGTTTTTAAGCTCCCTCTGCTTCAGGACCATATACAAACTAACCTAAGCCACTATAACAAGTGTGTTATTGTTTCTTATCCTCCTTTTTCTGTCCATAGGTTTCTCTATCATTTTAAAACCCAAAGTGATTTGAACAAGATAAAAGAGACTGCTATCACTTAGCTCTACAGTAAATCAATAAATGCAGTTCCTTGATGTGCTATACAGCCAGGAGTTTCAAAAGTAGGTATTTTCAGTATCTTGATTTTTAGATGCCCATCTTGAATCAGACAGGTATCCAAAAGCTATGTTTTTTATGCTGAATGATCAGCATTTGCTGAAAATCCAAGCCATTAAAAGTGTTTCACATTAAGTTTTCACAGATTGATGTGTCCAAAACATGGTTCTCGAAATACTTTGTTGTTATTGTTATCCTCACTGAGTATTATTGATATATTGCCCATGTCGAAATCTCAGGGACTGTGGTATTGGTCAAAAAGTTGCAGTCAGAAGAGCCTATCTTGTTTTAAAAAATGATGATATGGATGCACCACAGGCTCAATTCAGTGGCAAAATTATGGCCAAATGTATTGTTTACAAGACATGGCCCTAACACACATGTGATTTGACAGACAAGGTGTTAACACATGTATGCCCATGACAAGGTATTGGCACAACACCACATAGGCTCCCCTAAGCCAATCTAAAGTTTCCATAATTTCTAATTCTCCTTTTCTACAATGATCCAAACAAATTATTTATATTACATTCCACCAATATCTTGACTAGCTTGAGCCATCCTGTACCATGGGCTTGTTCCACATCCTCATATGGGTGTTCCCATTCCAGGCTTATCATCCTGGTCCTGGTCTTCCTGAACCTTGTATAGCCATCTCTTCTCCTCCCATCTCCTGACAGGAATGTACATCTGGCCCATATATTAACACATTCCAAGTTTTCCTTATTAAAGGAGTTCATGTTTCAGTTATGTTCACTAATCAAGCCTACTTTGGCCAATGCTTTAGCAAAGACTTTGTGTAAACAGAATATGTATGGATCAATGTTCCCGCAAAGTCTTCAGACTTTAAATGTAATGAATGAGCCACGGAACTTGGAAACTGATCTAGGCAAGCAAAGAAGTTGTACAGAAAAGGGGGTGGAGCAAATGTTAACAAGTCCAAAAGCCCGAGTAGATAATATGATGCACTAGACATCATATTTACTCAAAAAACACAGTCCACCACAGTCCACGGGGGGGGGGGAGGGAAGCCTCTAGTCTTATACATATCACATACAAAGAAATTCCATTAAATACATTGGCTATCATTAAACTGCTACCAAAAGCAGCATGTGCTCAGTAATAGAAACCAAAAATGAAGCTGATTAAATGCATCCAACACTAAGCATGACTATAAAACACATGGGCCATACAGGAAAACATATTTGATGGGCATCTACCACAAGAATAGGTTAGTGCAGCTTATGTAAATAAGATGCACTGTACTGCCCATTGCTTGTAGACCCCCTCAACACCAACTCTTTTTCATTTCATGGTAAGCCACTATGTTGAATACATTTTTACTTGCTATTCACTCTTCACGCTGTACCTTTCTTTCCCATTTCCAATGATTTCTCTTTCTTTACCAACCTTAAATGTATGGCAAACATCACCAGATGGAGCTCCAAACAAGTTATTCAGAATCCCGTTGTCACTCCCCTGTCAGTCTAGTGCCCATGACTAGAAGGGATCCTGGTTTTCACTGATAAAAATAAATACATTTTGGGGTTAAAAAAGTAACCCACAATCCATGATCAAAATGACACTATATATCTATCTATGTATCACTGGCATTTCATTTTAATCATGGAAAAATGTGGATTGTGGGTATTTTTTTTTAGCCTGAAAATTGGGGATTTTTTTTTAAACCAGAGAAAACCAGGATCTATGATGATTAGTGGGGCCACCATGATGTGGAACTAGACTAGGTTGCTCTGCATCTCATCTGCATATAAATTTTGGGGGGATCTCAGGGCTCATGACAAGAACACCCAGCTCCAGTCCTGGGGGAGCAAAGTGGAGGTAATTAGCACATGGCTCCTTTGTTGGGAGGTATCTGGAGTACGCACACATATTGAACAATGCTAGACTGTTGAAATGCTGTTGACTCTAGTGAGGCCCAGTCCAGTGGTCTATATGGTAAACAATGAATCTTTGGCTTTGGCCTAATATGATCCACAGTTTGTACTGTATATAAATAAGTATAAAAGCACTGCTTAAAAGTGTATTTATTAGAGTACTTCTGCTAAAACTTGCAGCAGTTTCAAAAAAGGTAAAATGTATCAATTCTAGATAAGCTCAGTCTATGGGTACCTGTAATAATTTGATTATATGGTAAAATATGTTTATTTCAAAGTCAGTGTTTTCAAATTTGATCCTCACTTCCATGTGCTTGGGGAAAGCAGGGTCTGATAGAAAGGGGAGGGGGGAAAGGGGCTACCTGACACTCCAGATTTGTCTTCCTTGTAGTAGTGGGAGGGGAACAAATTCAAGGCAAATCTCCAAGAACTGGATTCTATACCTGAAAAGTTATAACAAACGTATTCATTTTTCATATATAAAATGTAATCATTGGTAGGTTGTCTTATATTCAGGGTCATCTTAGATTTGAGTAAATATTATATTCTCTACCCTAAGCTTCCTACAAAGCTTGTTGTGGGGGGGGTTGGATAATTTCTTATTACTAGTTGCATCTACATATGTAATCAATGAAAAGCAATAAACTCCAGAGCTTAGTACCATTTGAATGAGTGCCCAGTAGCACAGCATGTTGAGTTAGGGTGGAGCAGCCCCAACTGGCAGGGGGGCTTAGGGATCAACTTGCTAGCCTGAGTCTGCTGTCCCCAGATGTATGTGCTGTAGAAGGGCTAGCTGGATTACAAGGGCGCTTTAGTGTGGAGTTAACCAGCAGTCAGCCCCCACACTGAAGCACCCTCATATCCTAGTTAGCCCCTCTAGTGTCTACATACGCATTTTTTACCCTGCAGCAGGATAATAGTTGTATTTACTAGTCCTATTCTGCTGCAGAGTAAATTAGTTTACAGACTAATAGGGGCACACAGGTAGACATCAAAACATTTACTGTGCAGCTAATTAATCTACTGAACAGTAAGTATCCCATGTAGATGTGCCTACTGAAAGTCATGTTATATATCTGATTCGACTTGTACAGAGCATCTGTACAAAATGTGGACCATGGTTACTTACCTTTATTTTAATTTGGGATGCCAAACCATCCTTTAATATGTAAGACAGGGTTCTTAAGGAAAGCTCTGGTCTCTTATACAGAAGAATCAATTCATTAAAATGACAATAAAAGGTTGATTTTTTTTTTAATTGCAGAATATTGTCACTTAGGACAGTGGTTTTCAAACTGTTCTGTGGAACTCTGGGGTTCCATAACAGGTCATCAGCGTTCTGAAAAGAGTTGAGGGGTAATGGCAGAATGGGCTGAGAGGCAGCGTGCTGCCATTGCTAGGCTGCATATCCTGGCTCCATGTCCACTTACAAGGCTGACAAAAAGTCAGGGGTAGGGGTTCCCCAGCAGAAGAAGTGACATGCCATCCTGCAGAAAATGTCCTGGGTCTTACAGTGAATGGTGAGGTGAATATGAATTCATAGTATTCATTGTTGGTATACTGAATTATATTTACTGGAGTGACACATGTAAGTGAACAGAAAAGATTTTATCTCCCTGTTCAGCACTTACAAGCAATGTTCCCTCTAAGGAGCAGCAGTCTATGAGCACACTGCCTCAGTCTGTGAGCTCACTACCTCGGTCTGGCATGGGATGCTTACCAAAGGGGGCTGAGGGCCGGAGGCCAGGAGCTGGGGCTGGACTAGGGTCTGGAGGCTGGAGCTGGGATCTGAGACCAGATGCTGGGGCCCAGAGGCTGGAGCTGGGGGCTGGTGGCTGGAGCCGGGGCCCAGGGGATGGAGCTGGGGGCCAGGAGATGGAGCTGGGGGCCAGGGGTCAGTGGCTGGAACCAGGAGCCAGGGGCTGGATCTGGGGGCCAGAGCTGGGAGCCAGGGGCCAGGGGCTGGAGGCTGGGGCCAGGGGCCAGGGGCCAGGGGCCAGGAGCGAGAGCCAGAAGCCGGGAGCCAGGGGCTGGAGCCGGAGCCTGGTGCAGGCTGCCCAGCTCTGGGGAAGTGCTCTGCATCAGGGCCAGGGAGTGGAGCACTTCCCCAGAGCTGGCGGAGCTCATGCCAGCCCCCCGCCCCAGCCTCCATCCCTGCCTTGCCTCACCTCGGGGAGGAGCTGCTGCCTGCCCCAGTGAGGCTCTGCTGGCTCTGGAACACTGATTCACTGGCCCTGATGCCACGTGCCTCCTCCCTCCGAGGCAATGTGGGGAAGTGGAGCAGTGTCCTCGAGCCGGCAGAGCCTCACTGGGGTGGGCAGTGGCTCCTCCCCAAGGTGAGGCAAGGCAAGGATGGAGGCTGAGGCAGGGGGCTGGCACAGGCTCCGCCAGCTCTGGAGAAGTGCTCCACTCCCTGACCCTGATATGGGTGAATGGAGCACTTCCCCAGAGCCGGGAGCCTGAGCCAGACTCCCACCCCAGCCTCTCCTGGTGCGCGGCCTTGAAAAGGCTATGCACAGCCACACTTTTACTTGTGTGTGGCTGCATATGCATGCACCTTAGGGGGAACCTTGCTTATGAGGTCCTGGAATTATTGTGTCCACTTTCAAGCATCTCACTTTAAGAAATATGTAGACAAATAGAAGAGGTCCAAAGGGGAGCAAGAAAAATTATTTATCTAGAAAAATACGTTTTTCAAGGAAAGTTTGAAAGAACTTGGACTTCCTAGCCTGGAGAAGAGAATAAATACTAAAGGGAGATTTGCTAACAAATACAAAGGATTTTTATTCTAAAGATGGTGATAGACTCTTCCTTTTGTCCACAGGAGACGGAACAAAAAGTAGCAGTCTTAAATTGCAACAAGGGAAATTTAGTTTGGATATTAGAAAGAACTTTCTAATAATGAGAGCACTGGGACAGATAACCCAAAGAAGCTGTGGAATCTCTACCCTTGAAAGTTTTTAAGAGCTGCTTAGAAAAACACTTGTCCACAATCATTTAGACAAGGATGACCCTGCTGTGGGTGGGAATTGTTAGCATCCTGATGTTTTTTCTAGCCCTGTTTATGTATGCTTTTATACGAACAAACAAAACAACATACATTTTCTTTCCTACACAGTTCTGCTAAAACATTACCCTCACTTAAATATAATCCTAAATATTTGCTATCTGTAAATAAAAGAAGCATATTGACATGATAAAGAGAAATCGTATCATCCAGTGTCAAAAACCTTAGACTGGGATTCAGCAGATCTGGGCTCTGCCCAGATGACCTTATGAAAGTCATTTTGCTTCTGCATCAAGTGTACCACAGTGTCAGCTTTAGTTTTAAGGTGCAGTTTTAATAAAAACCAAAATGTGCAGTAATTAAGGAGAGTCATTAGAGTTGGACATCTCTATATTAGTAATCTTGTGTTGGTATATATTATCTATACCAAGGCTGTTGAAAGAAAAAATAATGAATTTGTTTAATAAAGCTTTTAAATGCCTGAACAATTTATTACTTGACATCACAGTGTAGGTGCATGTCCTACACTAGATACGAAAAATAAACATACACACATGTATATGCCACTTTTCTTACTCCATGTTATAAAGGGAAAATTGCTTGTCCATGTCCAAGAGGTTAAGGATACAAGTGAACAAGACAAGATTTCCTTTAGACAAATTTTTTCATAAGGGAAGTGAGGAATACTCAGGAATGAGGAATGTAGAAAAACAAAATTTTCTGAAAGTCATAAAGGATTACACTATTTAAAAATGTATTTATCTGGCTTTGTCATTAAGGTGAAGTCTATTTGCTGTAAACTATGTGCATTTGTTCTGGAAACATCTGTTCTTATCAAATTAGTTTAAAAATAATTTATTTTTAAATAATGCAATGTATGCATGCGTTAAATATTGCTATATAACATTTTCCTGCTTTAACTACCCAGTTCTGCAAATGCTTACCTCAGTAATCCTTACTGTGTGAGCAATACCATTGATTTTAATGATCTGCAGAACTGAGCCTATAGCACTGGACTTTGTACTGTATATAATGACTTGTTACATGGTATATCATTATTTTGTCTTTCCTGACGAACTGTTTTTGGCACACAGCTATTTTTGTCTCTGCAAGTTCTGGCACATATCAATACTTTTTCAAGGAACGAAAGGCTGTCTGAAGAAAGTTATTGCACAGCCATATTTGTACCATAATAAAAAGCATGAATAGATCATGAGCTAAAACAAGAGAAAGAAAGAAAAGAAAAACACATCAAAGTGTATGTTCAAGAAATAAATTATCTGCTCTTAGTGAGAAAATATTACAATCAGCCTGTTCTTATATTGGACAGTTAGTAATACTCAAGCATAAAACTAAACATTATATGGTCTTTTCCAAATGTAATATACATACTCCTCCACCTAAACTGCACCTCAGGGTCCCCCCGGTCTCATCTTCCTTCCTTTGTTCTTCACACACATTCCAGTCATTCCCAAATGGGTCTATTCACAGCAGCTACCACACACTTCACAGTATATTGAGCCAGGCAGGAGCAGCCCAGGGGTGAGAGGCTCCTGGGCCCCCTGCCAGCCAGGGCTTTGCTGCCCCAGCTCAACATGCTTTGGGCCTGGGTACATGAGTAAATTCTGTGCCCAGGAGCAATAAACTGTGGCACAAGCAGTGACAGAGTTTATTTGTTGAACTAATTTCATGTGTAGATGCACCCATACTTTGCAAACTAGCTTCTCCACAGCCCAGAATAACCTCTTCTCTCAGTTTTGAACACTCTCCATCTCAACATCTTGAGACTTAGCCTGACTTTATTGCATCCACTCAACCCTCCAGATTTAGAACACCTTTCCCTCCTCAGTCGCCATCTTCTTCTGCAGTTATAGAAACTCGATACAGAATATATAAAGAACTCTGTACTTTATTTTTGTAGGATGAATATAAATGAAAAATCAGATTACAGGTTGGTCCTGAACACTGCTCTTAATTTAAACAATGTAATCATTATGGAATCAAGTAACTGTATTTAGGGTGGCTTTTGTTTCAGCTAAGTGCCACTATTCCCTCTCAAGAAGGAACTTGGATGCATGTGGACAGAGGGGTTTCACTGGCTATTCTGTTGTTAAGATTTTTCTATGAGAGACAGTAACACTAGAGGATCTGGGAGAGAAGGCAGAATTAAAAATAATTAAAAAAACCCACCAAATTCAAACAAAAACTAAGGAAGTAAAAGGATGAAGCTTTTGAGTTAAGTACAAAGTAGGAAGGGGCCTGCACCTGTGAGCAAAGATTACATCCTGCTGTTTTATTCCTGTTATTTTCAAAATAGTGGGAAAAGGTGCATTTCTTCTGTAAATAAACAAGATTGTGGTAAAAAAAAATCTGACTCCATTATCAACTTTCCTCCTGAGTAGAGAAACACAAAAAACCTAACTTGTTTGCTAACTGCTTAGGTCAAACCCATGCTTCCTTCTTCCACCCACCACTTTCAATTTATGTATTCATAGGAATTATAGGAGAGTAGGGCTGAAAAGGACTGGAAATGTCATTTTCCAAATGTAAGATACCTATTCCTCCACTGAAACCCTAGCCCATGGTCCCCCTTTGGTCTCACCTTCCTTCTTTTGTCCTTCACATACATTCCAGGAATTCACCAACAGTCACTCCCAAATAGGTCCATTCCCTGCTGTAACCAGCTACTACACACTTACACAGGGGGTGCATCCCTGTTCAAGGAAGGATCATCCCTGACTAAATCATTCTAGCCAAGGAACTGTCCAACCTGCTCTTGAAAGTATCCAGGGATGGAGATCCTGTAACTTCTCTAAGTAGTCTGTTCCAATGTCTGACTACCTTCATAGAATATTTCTCCTTATCTCCAACCTAAATATCCTCTACTACAGCTTAGGGCCATTGAGGCCCTATCCCCTATGGTCACAGAAAACAGCCCACATCCATTCTCTCTATAATTGCTTTTCAGGTATTTGAAGACTGTTATCAAATTATCACTGAATGTTCTCTTCTCCAAACTAAACAGCCCTAGTTCTTTCAGCCTTTCCCTGTAAGTTATAATTCCCAGCCTTTTTTTGTAACTGCAGGACCCTCTCCAATCTGTCCACCTCATTTTTGAAGTGTGGAGCCCAAAACAAGACAATATTCCAGGTAAGGCTGAATAAAGCTGAAGAATCACTTCCTTTGATTTGCAAGAGACATTACTGATAATACAACCCATATGGTGTTGGCCTTTCTGAAACAACAGCACACTGTTAGCTCATATTAAACTCATGGGCTACTGTAACTCCCAGGTCCTTCTCTGCAGTACACCTAGTAATTCCCCAGTCTGTATTAGTGCATGCAATTATTTCATCCCAAGTGCAGAAATTTGCACTTGTCCTTGCTGAATCTCATCTTGTTGATTGCAGAGCACTTTTTCCAGTCTATCCAGGTTATTCTGTATCCTAGCCCTACCTTCCAGAGTGTCTGTAGCTCCATCCAACTTGGTGTTATCTACAAATTTGCTAAATGGGCAATCAGTCCCATCCTTCAAATCATTAATGAATATTTTGAGCAATATTCAATCAAGTGCAAACCCCTAAGAAACCCTCCTTGATACCTTTTCCCAGCTAGGTATTGAACCATTGATAATTATTTGTTGATTAACTAGTTTCCTTATAATCTTTCTTCTTGGAAAACCAGCTCATGGTTAAAGAAATCAAAACCCTGCTAGTGACACCATCTGTGCAGACTCACATTGATCTCCAGGATGCATCTGCTTCTAGCTGGTGACCTTAGTATAGTTCTAAAGCCAGGTGCTGCCAGCATATGGGTGGTTCTACCTGGTGACAGCACCAGGGAGTAGAACTGCCCATGCACTTTCACATGGAGGCACCTCAAAGCTTAACAGGAAGAACTGAAGCAGAAATGGCATACATCCCTGCATAATGTAATGCATACAGGTTCACTTTTCTGTTGCAGTTGCTTCTTATTTTGGCTACAACGCACCCCCTGACAACAGAGTCATGTGGGACAGTTCCATTTTCCCTGCAAACCTCTGTTTTGGAAAGATACCATTCAAAATCAGACTAGGAAGTGCTACAGCAATAGCATCCGCTCCTGACACATGTGTTTCCTGACTGACTCTGGAGGAGGCACACAATGCAGTTTCACTTGGCTGCAGAGGCAGTGACAGTGGGGTGAATATAATATAATATAATATATTATAATATAATATAATATAATATATTGCAATGCAATATATTGCAATGCAATACACTGCAATGCAATACATACTCCAAAGTAGAGCATCTTTATTAACATCTGTCATCCCACACTGGGAACCCTGCTGGGCTGACGTAATCCAACCCTCTTTTGGGTGCTGTCTTCAGAATGGGGGGGGAGACGGGGGTGAAGTGAGTTTGGTCTAGGGATTTCCCAGCCAGCACTGGAGGGTAGGGAAGGTGGATTGTGTCCCCCCACCTTTGTGGGAGGAGCTCCAATCCACCTACCCCCCCACACACATACTCCAAAGCAGGCTGGCGAAACCCCAGAATGGACCTCCTGTCCCTGCTCCCCTGCATCCTGAGACACACAGACACACAACCACTCCCCCTGGATCATCTCCAAAGTGGAGGTTGCTCCCCATCCTCCCAATCCACTAGCAAACATCTGTTGGGTCGGTAGGTTTACTCTAACTCATGACACTTTCTATGAAGTGCCATGAGTTAGATCACACTGCTGCACATCTGTCAGTGTCCTTAATGCCCAAAATCTTTCCCAGCAGCTCTCCCACCAAAAGATATTACAAAAAATCCTTACCACCCAGTAGCTAAGGAAAGTTTTCTTTGGTAGATATTTTTAACTGTTACCTAACCTTCCAAAAATTTCCTGTAATTTTGTGTTTTGTTTTTTTTTAAGAAAGATGATATATCACATAGAGGTTTAAATGAATACATAAACGTGCAAACCAGGAAGTAAAAGCAGACATAAAACTCTTTAGGAAGAAGATGATGAGTGATGCAAAGATTCTCTAACAATAATTGAGCAAAATAGGCTCAATCCATAAATCAATAGTAAATTTATATTCCACTGAATTTTAGTAGTAAATTGTTGTTTAAAGCAATGATACTAACATGCAGAGTACATCCTAGTTAGTCAGTAATCTAATAGCTGAAAGGCTTGTTTAAAAAAAATCTATAAAACCCTGGAACCAGATGAATGAGCAGCTGTGAGACATATTCAGAGGTCCAAGCCCTCACTTACCCTTTTGGAAGCAGCTGGTATACAAATAAAATATAATGAATGGGAGAAAATGTCAGTTCCTATGTAGTTGAGCCCCTGTAATCCAAATATGCATAATATTTGTTCTGACAAGCCCTGTGGGGCCATTGTACTTATTACAGTCCTGCAAACTAGAGGAAACACTCTGTGACAGTTCATTAGTGTCCCTTGTGTCATATAAGATAATTTAGGAAGCAAAAAATAGATATTTCTTCAGTGTTTGCAAGTACTCTCTGGAATCAGCTCAGAAAATGCTTCATCTGACATGGCGATATTTTAGCTTTCTAAGCAGTATAGAGTCTTATAGTCTTGCATCATGAAGGAAAAGGAAAAGAACTTAAAGAAGTTCATTAAGATATAGTCTCAGTGGAATCCAGAAGCAAAGTTATTAAAAAAAACCTACAGTGAACAGACAAAAGTAATTGTGGAGATAAAATGGAGCATGAATTGGGGCCCCCAGGGGCTATGCCAATCCATCTACATTGCACATGTATGAGACTGGATGTGAGCTACTGGGTTTATTTCTTAACAGGGTGCCTATTCTCACTCAGAATGCCATGCAACTATACCTATAGTTAGGCCTGATTTAAATTGTGATTTCATATTCTTTGTGAAAATCATGAAATCAAGTGATTTTCACAAAAAAATGAGATTTGCAGTTAAATGCCAGAATATGCCTGCTTGATGGGGAGTTCCCCAGCAAGCAGCCATAGCATGGCATTTAGTTGCAGCAAGAAAGTATTCTCCAGCCAGCACCAAAGCCTAGCACCACAGGGAAGGGGCAAGGGGTCACAAAAGGGACAAAGGAAGAAAAGCAGTTGAGCATGGGTAGGGGGGGGTCTCCTTGTGGTGGGAAAACTGGGACACAGTGGGTTGGGGGTGCCAAGGGCTGCCTTGGCAGACAGTCCTGGCACCAGGTAGGAGAGGGGCTATTTGCTTCTCCAGGCTGGAAAGTTGAGGCACCAGGGGTGGGGGTGGGGGGAGAGAACACATGCATGGAGGAGCAAACAACCACTTTCTGATCTGGTGCCATGGCTATCTACAAAGGCAGCCCCCAGGTCCCCCAAACCTCCATGTTTGCTTCCCACCTGCAGGAACAAACAGCCCCTTCCATAATCAGAACCAGGGCTTTTTGCCTAAGGCAGCCAGCAGCTTCCAATCTGTGGGCTTTTCAGCAGTGATCAGAGGCCTTAGGAGCAAGGCCTTTGCTGCTGCAATGAAACCTGGCTTTAAGCATGTCTCCTTAGAGAATCCGGGAGCATGGGGGAGCATGGGGGATTTGGGTGTGAAAATGCTGCCCCCCACCCATGATCAGGCCACAATATTAATTAGCTGAGCCTGTGATCTGAACTAGGCTCCACCTATAGCGTCGGGCTGTCCAGTTATAGAATTTCTTCTGTTTTTCCTAAAGCTGTTTCATTGTGGTATGAGCTCCCCAAGGTATTAGATGCCATAGCAGTGCAAATAGAGAAAGAAGAGTTGCTCTCTATATCATACACACTGTCAGCATTGCAGGATAGTGGTATGTCTGTGTTATATTTCTCTGTTCAAAAGAGAAAGAAATGGGGTTCTCTACACCATACATCTGTCTTGCAAACACATTACTTTTATCATGTGAATAGCGCTATCAGCTATTCTATTAGATTGCAGGTATCCAAGACTGTATTGAGTGAACTTCATTCCCCAAGTTCTCACAAACAGGGGTTGAGTTATGAGGGAGCTTGGGGGGAGGGGGGCTAAGCCCCCCTATAAGAGACAAAAGGCCCCCTGTCAAATTTGAAAATCATAATCTGGGGGGTCTCCAATTTTATTAGGGCATTGTGATGGGCAGCCCAATTTTATTTTTTTTTCAGATCCCCCTAGGGATCAAAGTGTAATTCAAACCCTGCTTACAAAGTCTCTTAATTCTCTGCTGGCGTTTGAGAACCAGTGATTTACTCATTTTAATTTGGAAAGGTAATCCACTGGGAAAAAATGTAAATGTTTGCAAAGCTCAAAATACCTCAGCTCAATCCTATGCACCAGGGACCCCCAGCATGGCCTCTGTCTTGGCTTACGTACTGGTATCAGGTTCTGGGGGCCCCATGTCTCCTTCACCCAGTCCCATACCCCAGTCTCTAGGGTTCCCACACCAGCTCCACCCAGTCCCATATGGTGTGATCAGGCCCCTGGGGTCCTGTGCTAACCCCACAATACCCCTGCACACCAGGATTGGTTCCCACAGCACCCTAACATGGGGAGCCCTGCAAGCTGGATGACAGTGCCAGGGGCTGGACCTGGACCACAGGTCATGGGTTGAGTTTTCCTGCATGAGGATATTGAGGCTAAAATATGAGAGGGGTCTGTTCCTCTGTAACCACTGCTTTTTCCCAGACTTGAACTCAGGTATGCATGTACATGGCTACATACATGCTTGTACAGAGTATAGCTAAAGCCATGCATGCTTAGAGAATCAAAGAAAATTAGGGCTGGAAGGGACCTCCATAGGTCATCTAGTCTAACTCACTGCCTGAGGCAGGATCATCCCTATCCAAACCATCCTATACACATCTATAATCTAACCTCTTAAGTAATCTACACAGTCAACCCTGACACAAGACAGGACAACACCCTAACCTGCCATGGACAAAGTAAGGGGACCATGGATACATGCTCAGTCTTCTGTGTCCACAATGCAGTAACAGCCAAAAATGGCCAGATACAGAGCAATAAAATGCCAGTCTGTCACATAAAGGGAAACAGAATTCTACTGTAAGTGAATATTAGTAGTTCTTTCTGTGCATTTAAATCTAGACAATTCGAAATAAAAAAATAAGGCATAATTTAACAGGAAAGGTTGATTAATCATTGGAACAAACTACCAAGGGAATTGAAAAACTGCATATCTCAAAGTCTTCAATATCATTAAAAAATAGATTTTTTTCTAAAGATATATTTTAGCTGAATACAAGTTAGGTTTTAGTCCAGTAATTTGTATGGTTTAATACAGGAGTACTGGGATAAAATGGAATATAGTGAAATGCGATTCCAGCTGAATGAATAAAGAATAACCTGAATAAATAACCAGGTTTTGTTTTGATATTTGCCAGTTTTTTTCCAAGGAAAACACCTGAAAAGTGATCACTTTGAGCCTAATCTTTATAATTATTAGATTTGAGTTACTTAATCCTTTTTTCTTCTTTAGGGGTCAATTCTTGCACATAAGTCTTATTTTAAAACAATTAGAAGTTGAAACAAAACATTCTGTAATTTTCAAAATAAAGCATATAATTTGAGAAATTTCAAAATGAAATATCATGACATTTTTTATTATTACCTCCAATTTTTGGCCAAAATAACTTGCCAAACTTGACATGAATTTGTAGATCATTCTGGTTCCCATCCAATATTCATCTTTCAAACAATTTACCATTCATCAACGGAGATGACAAGAGTACAAACTCTAATGCATCATGGCTGCTCCCTACCTTAAATTCTAAGAAAGAAAGATCTGAAACATGAATGTGTTTTCTATTTTATTTCAGAAGTACAGGGACTAATGTGTTACACAAACTCATGAGTTTTGACCCCCTGTACCTGACAAAGAAAAAGACAAGCAGCACATGGTTAATACACAGATTTTGATGCATACTTGTGGCTTTCTGAGAATGCTTGACAGTTTTTGATGATGATCTGAAATTTGAGAAGTATTGTCTGAGCTGAGACAGATGATCTAAGTGGGCTTAGTCACTGTTGGTAAGTACCTCAATTTGTGCTAGTAGATTGATGATTTACTTTTTTGGAATGCAGAGGTGGGGAAAAAATCTATCAGAAGTGATTGAAGCAACTGACACAAAGGACAAAAAGGCAATAAATAACCTATTAGAACTACTTTTACTCAGACATTATGCTCCTGGAATATCTTGATCTACTTGAACCAGACAGAAGGAAAGAATAAAGGTTTAAAAAACACTGTTTGAAAGGGATTGAAGAAAAAAGGAGAGAGAAAGAATTTCAAGTCTTGTTGTAAAGAGAGGTAGGAAGGTTATGCAGATTGAAATAACTTCGCCAAACCTGATTGCAAGTCAAAAATCAGTAATTAGAATTGTTGAATTTCTCCTGACATTCATGTGCCACAGTTACTGGTGATTTACAAAAACCTAGACCTAGATATTGTACGAATATGGACAAAGCAGGAATTCCACATCTATATTTTTATATTAATATTGTATTTAAACAGCCAAATGCATGCTACCTTACAAACATGATTGTGAAAACAAATGGGTTTTCTCGTCTTCCACCTGGCCAGATCCTGAAAAGATCACTAGCATTTAAACATGTGAGTACACTCTTTTTTCTATTCATATATGTTCTGTGTCTCTGAAGGCTTCATTTAAAAGTATTTCTTTCTAGGAAGACTGCAAGCTGAACATTCAAATGCCTTCAATTCCTGCACTACTTTTATTTTTGTAAATAGTCTTGTAGGAAGTGCTCATATCTTCAAACAACATCTTATTTCAGGCATTCTCATCCTTACTTAAGAGCAAAACATGTCACTCCTTTGATGCTTAAACTCTTTTCATCTAGGGGGCCAAAGAGCTAGGTTATTGCTTGTCTAGAAATTGAAAAATCTAGCAGAAAAGGTAATCTTCAAGAATGACCATTTGATCTGTTAAACTATCAGCATTCTCCTAGCGCTAGTGAGACACTAATAGACTCATTTTAATGATCTCTGAAGAACAAGTTAATTAAGAAATAAATTCATATTTGCTACTAAATATATTACAAAATATCATGAGACTTCTTAGAAAATAATTTTGTGTGTTCATAGAACATTTGATTTTGTAGTAACTACCACTGTAAAAGATCCAGATGCTAATTCAGTTTTTACAGTCAATTACTTACCACTAACTCATTTTTTTTATTGACCGCTGTTCTAAATCTCAACTAAATTAGTTCCCTCCTATAATTTTGGGCATAATTCACAGGAAAGAAATATGGCTAAGGCATCAGAATATTTAACTATATTGAAATATATGGCTGTCTTGAAAGATGTATTTCCAACTAGGTGCTGGCAATGCAACATCCACATCCGAGTTGTGAAATTCCATCATGATGTTCCATTTATGATCAGAGAGTATGAATAGGCCCATTAAACGCCTGTTGAATGGAACCATTAAGGGAAAGAAAGTAACAGGAGGGTTTGAAAAAAGTACTAATGTATAAATTGTTTGCTTCCCTTCTCCATACTTGTAATTCTATCTCATCTTTTTTTTTTTTTTTTTTTTTACTTTTAATGTTACCTGTTTGATACTGTTTCACCAAAGTGTCTAATAAAATTGCTTGAGACAAGCCATAGGAAAATTCAAGAGGCATTCAATAGAATTCTTATTGCATTCACTGGCAAAATTTTATTATTACTTATCTTCTCTCAAGGTTGCATTCTTCTCATGCTTTTGTGGTAAAAGCTCCACTGTTGATTTGTTGACATATCTGCTGATTAAAATAGTCATCCAAATTTTCAACTACCCTTAATTAATTTAACTTTCTTCACTTTCTCCTAATATCAATCAGGTAGTTTAGTTAAAGTCTAAAACCTTGTTTATGGACAACTCTCAAAATAGTTTAAAGGACAGCCTTGCAGACCAGATTCTCATATGGAATAAATCAGTCTAACTCCATGAAGTCCTGTCATTCATATCTGAAATCATAAATACTTTCTTTTACAAATGATTTGGTACAATGTACACTAACTTAATGCTAAATTATTCCAGCACCAGAAGAAGTAAGGCATATGAAGACAAGTGATCAATGCAGTTTTCAAGCATAACAGCACAAAGTCATTTTACACACTGTAAGTGACTTTAATTACGTGAACAGTGCCAGGTTTGGAGTTTGCTTATGATTCAGGATACTCATTGCATATAAAAAGACACAGCTGGTGTGCTGAAAGCTAAATATGGATAAATTTGGTGGCTTAAGAAGTTCTAAAGGTTTTACTTTTGGTGTGATATCTATGCTGCTGTGAATCCACATTCATATTTAACACCTCTGAAAGAGTTTCCTTCATATATCTTATCTTAATATGTTAAAAAGCACTTTAAATTGCAAGAGGAAATAACACCTAACAGGGAACAACCGACAAAAACTACCATCTTTCCCATTTGACAACAACTTGTGTTCTTGACAAGTCATAGGAGCAAAGTTAGGGGAGAAAACCACCTCTGCTGGCCCAGCTGTCTCAGCCACTGGAGTTGGCCCAGGGCCTGGTACCACTCCTGTATAGGCACAATCCCTGGTTGTTACATCTCTAAAGACAGTAATGTTTCACACTTCAGACAAAGATATTTTCTATTCATAGTGAAGGCATTAATTTCCCCTGCAAAATTATTTTTACTTTAAAGATGTTATTTTTATCTCTGGATTCACAACTAAACCACTCTTGGATCCACTAACATAACTTTTGAAAGGTTAAGATTAATTAAAGCTATACAGATATTTTTGTGATCAATAAAGTGAGAGCAACTGCCTTCAATACTAAAAATAAATGCAACCATCTAATTACAACTTGCAATACTCTCCATGTTTACTGTGCTTTCATGTTTCCTGATGTTTTGCCATATTCTTATACATCTCTAATAATGAAACGAACAGGACTATCATAGCAAACACTTTTTTATTATTTATTTACATGTGTAGATGTGATTAAAAAATAGTTTTGTCAATAGGGGTGTATCGATAAAGATTTTTTGAACCGATACCAATGCCTAATTACTAATAAGCCATATTGGCCAATACCGATCTGATTGCCAATATGCAGCCTGGCAGCTTGGAGAGAAGCATCCAGCTGGTAAGTCTGTAACAGACTGCCAATGTGGGCTCACCAGATTGGCTTGAGATACTTACCCTGGGCTAGAAACAGTGCCGGTGAACTCTGAGTGACCCCAGGGGTGGATCAGGGGAGCCCTGCCTTGTGGAAAAGGAGAAGCCAATCGAAAGAAGGGGTTTTCAATCCCCTCATTTGCATGGAAGGGGGATGGCCGGAGTTGGGAACCTGGCTCCCTGAGCCCTGGTTGGCCGGTTTGCAACCCAGGGGGGCCTGCTGGAAGGAATAAAAGCAGCAGCTGAACTGGCATGTGAGGTGCTCCTGACAGTGACTCCAGGGAATAACACAGGAGGCCTAAGAAGAGCTGGGGTGAACTAACCCAGCAGAGAGAGCAGAGATACCCCTCTGAAGAACCTTGAAGGCCCTGGGAGAAGAAGGCAGTGGCAGTCAGCCATGCCTCCAGCCCTGCATCAGAGAGGAAGCAGCAGCCAGGGCTTGGGGCAGAAAGCTGGTGCCCCAAGGCCCCATTTCAGTGTGCTGGACATGCTGGGTGTCCCAGAGGCTGGAGGTGGCAGTCAGCCCCCCACTCCACTGCAGAGAAGCAGCAGCAGCCAGGAGCACAGACAGCATCCTTATCTGGAGCAGGGAGCTGGTCCAGTGAGTTGAAGAAACCCCTTCCCTTCCCTGGGGAAGCAGGACAGCAGCAGGCAAGGCAGTGGGATCCTGAGGAGCAGCAGAGCACCAGGACGAGGGTCCCTGGGAGCTCGGGGCACAGGCCAGCGCTCAGAGCAGGATTGGCAACCAGCAAGGTGTGTGGGGTGCCCAGCCAGTCATCTGGAGCAGGGGTTTAGAGCAACAACCCCTGGGAGCTACCTGTGCTGCTGACCCTCTGCCACTGACTGCCCTAGAGGGGACTCAGTCCTTTCCCTTATTCTGCAGCTGATTGTCATCGGCTGGAGTCCCTGAGCTTTGAGCTTTGTGCTTGAGTCATGGTGATTGCTGCAGGAGCTTACTCTGTTTCTTGTTGCTTGCCTTTTTTGTTGCCATGGAGGGTCACCCTTCAGCATCTTTGGGGGTTGGGGTTTGATACAATTTGATTGCTGCAGACCAGAAGACCTTAACCTGTTGCAGTCTGTCACTTTTGGGAAGCCTGTTGGAGCTGCTGGGAGAGAGCACCTTGCTTCCTTGGGGTAGCACCTCAGCAGTGGCTGAAAGCTGCCAGTTACCTTACCTGTGATTCTTGAGTCAAGGATTGACTAATGCATTCTGATTTGTTTTGTCATTCAGGTTATCCCATTTAAGTTCACTTGTAAATAACCTTTCCTGTTTTTCTTGTTTTTTAAATAAAGTCTAAATAGTTAAATCACTTAAGTGCTAGACCTGGTTGGAACCATGGGTTGCTCTGTGGGGAGCAGGGGCCGGCTGGAAAGTAAATTGGTGCTGGCAGAAACACTGCCCCACTCTCACCACACCATTCCCAATATTGGGCAGGGATGGCAACTATTGGGCTGCCACCTGACTTACAAGTCTGTTGGGGAGGAAGGAGCAGGGGGAGGAAAGGGGCATGGGAGGGATAGATCAAGGCCCCCATAGTAAGGGATGACGGGGTTAGGCAGAAGCAGGTGCTACCCAGCCGGGGTGGGGCATGGGAAAGAGCCATGAGCAGCTCATCTGGGGAAGTGTGGGGGGAAGGGGTGGCTCCCACCACTGCATGCACCCCTGGAGGAGGCATGAGGGCTGTGTGCCCCCCAGATCTGTGTGTAGGACAAGGCTGGAGCTGATGCCTGGATCTTCCTGGCTGGGAGGCTGGGCCAGGTCTATACTCGGTGTGGGTGACTGCAGTACGGGAAGAGGTGGTCCCCATGGCCCCGAGTGGACACTCCAAAAAGTACATTTATGAGGGGCTGTCAGGCTGCATGTGGGAGCATGAGAATGACTGGTCAGCATGTCAGTGCCATGTCAAGGTCTTGTGGATCATGGTCACTGACCACAACCACAACCACTGATCAGGGCCTGGACAAAAATCCATGCCCTTTATGCAGCAGCAGGATGATGCCCTCATGCCCTGGGACCCAAGCCTGAGCCATGCCATCTATTCAAGCATGGGTACTGTGCCTGACCTTTTGCTGTGGCCTGGCACCCAGAGTGACACATTACCAGAGGAGGGCCACTTAGTCCTCCAGGAGCCTGTCCCACTGATCCCCCCACCCTAGCCTCCTCCAGAAGCTCTGAGAGCCTGGGTCAGCACCTGCCCCACCTGCTCCATGTTCTCAGCCCCACCTATGAGGCCAGACTGGCCATGTCTGGCCTTGTGGCCAGCAGTTTCAGCTCCTGTCCGGAGGGGGGACCCAGCCCAGGCAACTAGATGCTGCACCCTAGTGCCCCAGGACACAGCTAGAAACTCACCTCCAGCAGGGACTGATTCAGGATGCCAGGAATCAGGATGCCACACACACCTGGTAAGCCCCACACTGGGGGAAGGGCCCTCCCTGCCTCCACTGTCCCTGCCTCTTCCCTTGCTCCAGCCCCTGTCCCCTTTCCCTGCCTGGCCTACCCACATTTCCCCAGGCCCTTGGAGCCCTCTCCACAGCACCCAGAGAGGTGGAGAAGGTGCAAAACTTTATTGAGCAGCCTGTGCCCCAATAGCTAGGTGGGAAAAGGCCTTTCACACACTGAGGAACACATCGATGCCAGTGGTGATGATCTTCTTGAATGTAGGGGGCAGGAACATGTAGTGCAACCACAGGTAACCCTCCAGTTTGCAGTGGAGGTTGAAGATCATGACAGGCTTGCCCTCTGTACTTCCAAAGCTCAGGATCCTGCACCAGGTTCTCAGATGCACCTGGGGCATGATGGTGATCAGCAGCAGCAGGGCATAGTAGGTTGGGCAGCCCTTGGTCCACACAAAAAGTTCTTTGTGGCACACCCAGGGCACTTGCAGCAAGAGCACACTCAGGGCACAGGGCCAGAGAATGGGTGAGTTGGCTCCAGGTTGCCTCTCTGGCAAAGCCCCTTTGGGAGAGGGTGAGGGTACCAGCAGCTCTGTGTTCCAGTTGGCCAGGAGCCCCTTGCTCCCTATGCCTAGATGCCATAAGCCTGGTAGCAGCACAGAAGACAGGCTAGACTGCAAGAGGAAAAGGTGAGAAAGTGTCTGTGGCACCATGGCAGCACATGCTGCCAGGGGCCAGGCTTGTCCCAACCTGGGAACAAGGCAGGGGAGGCAGGTTGCCTGTGGCCAGCACCCAGGACTCCATCAGCTCCTGAGGAATGAGTGGGGATGGAGAGCTCTGCCAGTGGCTGTCTGGACCAGGGCCTGCCTAGCTGACTTACCATGGTCTGTGGACACTTATGCATGCAAGACCCCCGATCTGAGGCTGGGTAGTGCACATCCCCATGGTACATAGAATATTATCTAAAAAATGTTGCAAACTCTCACAAACTACCTTCTTTTCCTGCCTCTGTAGGCTCTGTAGTTGCATGTGGGGGACAGGCAGCAGTTGGCAGCCGAGACACTCCATCAGGGTCACCAGCAGCCTCAAGTAGGGCTTTGTGGATGCACAGGCTCTGGCACGACAATCCAAGATAAAACCCAGCTGCTGGACTGGCTGGTCATGGTGGCCAAGGAGCACCTGGGAGACTCGAGGGCTTGGAGGGTGGATGATGTTGCCTGTGAGGACATAAGGGACTGGCATGAGGAGAAGAGTTTGGCAGCAGGACCGGGTGGACCAGAAGTTCCAGGAGAGGCTCCCAGCTCCCAGGCAGACTGTCTGGATAACCAGGGCAGTGGAGGTCACAGAGGAGAACTGCTGAGTGCTGGACACCATCCTGGCCCTGGTAGTCACCTTCATGCTGCCCACTCCCCACTGCCCTGCCCCTGGCTCTAGCCCTGCCTGCCCACTGGCAGCTTCCCATTGCCAAGTAGCAGGCCCTTCTGTGGTCCAGGGCTGAGGTGCTGCAGTGCCTCCACTGGCCAGGACCTCCTGCCCCAGCCCCCACTAAGCCCCAACCCTCTTGCCTTGGCCCAGCCCCACCACTCACCCCAGCTCCATGTGGCCACAGAGCAGAAGCTGCCTGCAGTGGGGCCAGGACTGCACACAGGCTCTGCTGGCCTGGCTGCCAGCTGCAGGAGGGAGAGATGGGTCTGCCAGCAGAATAGAGCCCTCCATTGCTCCGAGTAAGCCTCAAACCTACCAGCCTTGCCATGGTGCACACCCACAGAGGAGCAGCCAAAGGCTGGGGTGTTGGGCACCTGTCCCCGGGCTCTGCCTATTAGGCACTCCCACCCCACAGTCCCCCACTCTGGGGGGAGGGGGCACAAACACACAGGCTGCACTGTAAATAGTCTGCATGGGGAAAGTGGTACTTTACTGGTGGTGAATGGGGTGGGTAGTGGAGGGGCTCTGTGGGGAAGGGGGAAGGGGGAGGGACTCTTTCTGGGAGAGTGTGAAAAATGGATGGGCTCTGATGGGGGAGGGAGGGAGGAGTGGGGGTCTGTTTCTGCAGAAAGGACTAAAGTGGGGAACTGTCCACAGTGAGCATGGTGCTAGGGGGTGCATGGTGGGGTGACAGCACATGGGCAAGCATCCAAGCAGGCTACATCAGGGAGTGCAAGAGGAGGTGGTCAGCCAGCACCTCTTGCACCTGATACCTTGGCCCCCTATGACAGGTGTGCAGCTTGCCCAGAGCCTCGGTGGGAATGGCCCACTGCTGTCGCTGCCACCACAGCTGGTGTTCCTAGTGTCAGGCATCCTCTGCCCACTGCACCTCATCCATCCAGGCTCCAGCTCCCAGAAGAGCTCCCCCCAGGTCCAGCAGATGTTATGCAGCATGGGGAATGTAGGCCTGAGCAAACTCAAAGCAGGTGGTAAGGGTGTGCCAGCATCTCTTCAGGTGGCCAAAAGTGCACACAGTTCTGGCCCAGGCCAGTGCAGAGCCACAGGAAATGGGAACAGACTGCTGCCATGAGCAGGAAAGCTGCTCCCACTTTCCAGCACATGTAAACCTACCTCAGAGCAAATGCACATGTAGACATGCCCACTGTCTGCTAAAATGCTGAGAATGTGAATCTTTGTCACAAACAGACTTTAGAAACCAATTAACCCATGCTGTTCCCCTGGACCATAGTTCTACTGCAATATTTACTCTACCTACAAGCCATTTCCTAAAAGCAGACTTCTAAATATCATTTTCTTCTCATCAGGAGCCAAGGAAGCAGTTTGGGTGGAGAGACTGGCAGACAGAATGGGGGGATAGGGTCACTGAGGAGATTGTTCATCTGGGGCTGGAGGGGGCTGAAAGGTGGACACTGCTGGATGTCCTGGACACTGACCACCTATGAGAAATCTAAGGGACAGTGGGTTCTTAGGACTCCTCAGACAGCCAGGGCCTTTCATGTGTTATCTCTGTTAGGGGTGGATTTGGGGGACAGGGATATACATAGAGCTACAGCCTGCCCTGATATACCCTATAAATACACAGAGGCTTCAATAAAATTCAAAAGTATATTATAAACTCATAATCCCAACAAAAACAAGATTAACAGTAGGAAATGTACATAACATCAAGCATTAACTATATACATTGGTTAACTGCAATGCACCATAAACAGACCTACTGGGGGAAGCCTCAGGGCCTTCACAGTCTCACTGAGCTGGAGTGACAGTTAGGGCCTCAGTCTTTTCCCTCAGAGGGTCTCAGACCGAGAGTGAGGAAAGGGTGATAATTACCAGTCCAATGGATGATCGAGGTCCTGATCCAATAATGCTTTTACCGGTAAGTATCCAATTATAATCCAATCCAATATGTCACCCTGCCCTCTCTCACTGCTACAGTCACTGCTTTTATGCTTCAGACAAGCAGGTATGATCACCAACCTTGTAAACATGCACACCGTTCAAACCTCAAGTAGTCTCAAGCCTCCATATTCCATTTGCATGCCGAATCACACCTCAGGATTCCTTAAATGCTCACCTAAATCACACCATGTGTCAATCATTCTTCTCACCAATCATACTCACGTTCACACGGCACCCTGCTATTGTGTTCACAGCACTCAGCTGGACCACGCAACCTACTGCTCCGGCTCCCCAGATGTAAGTGGGTCACTGACAACATCAAGGTGGAAAGTTGAGCTATTCTATGACCTTTCTACCTCTAATCAGTGTGCACATGCTCAGGAGGGAACTCATGTTATGGACCACATCCAACAGGCCAGGGGGCTAAAAATATGCCCAGGTCCCAGGAGGTGGGGGAAAGAGTGCTCCCACCCCTCCCAAGCCTTCCCATGGACCCTACAAGCCCCCCCCCAAAGCTGCCACACCCTCCCAGACCCCAGCAACCCATCTGCCCCCCATCTTCCAAGCCCTCCTGCAGATTCCATGTACCCTCCCAATTCCCTCCAGAGACTCCTCCTGCCCCTCAATTGCCCCTCACAGACCCTGTTTGTCCCTTTATCCCCCAATCCCTGCTCATCCCAACTTATCTTAGATCAAATGTCTATGTTTAACTCAGTCTAATCTTCCCCTACCCTTCCCAAACATCTGTATGCAGTGAAAAAGAACCAAACAGAGCAAAACAATTACAAGTAGCAGAGAAAGGAAACAGAAATCAAGAGGGACCAAAATGAATTACAAAACAAAAGAATCAAATAATGCAAGGCAAGACCAAATAAAAAAAAGAGAGATAAACAATAAAGGAAGCAGAAAACACATTTCAAAGAGGTGATTCTTGAGAACACTAACTCTAACTCTTTTAGAGAATCATCAAAACCTTATAAACCATCAAGGCAACCATTTATTATAAAAAATAATCAGCAGCATACCTGAACAACTGGGGATGAAAAACTAAAAAGATGGGAACAGTGTTTTCAGGAGATTCTTAATAAACCAAAACCCAAGATATCATCTATAGACACTGAGGCACATGAATAAATACAACCAAGCCTTGACATGACCATAGAGCCACTCACTGTAGAGGAAATTATTAAGGCAATTAAGGGACTAAAGAACAGGAAATTACCTGGTGTCAACAAAATTTGTGCTGATCCAGCAAAGGTAGTATTGGAATAAATGTCTGCAGCAGTCAATGAAAAGATGAGAAGACACAACATGATTGAAAGGGCTTAATTATCAAAGAAAGGAGATCTGATGGACTGCAACAGCTAGTGTGGCCTAACATTATACTGTTGGAACCCCCCAAAAATTAAAGCAGGATATTATCATGGTGGATTAAATCAGAGATAAACACAGGAAAAGAATAAGCAGGTTTTGGAGAAAAGGGATTGTGAACTGAGCAAATATTCATAATGTGAAGAGTCCTAGAAATAGCGCTCAAGTACAAATATCATTGATAAGTGGCTTTAAAACTTTGAAAAGGTCCTTCATAGCCATAACAAACAAAGATAATAGCTGGCTATGGAATCCCACAGATGGTAGGGTAAATATGATGAATATTGTGTAAAAACTAACCAGAACCTAACAGGATACTTTAAAATTGTGCCAAGAATAAAGCAAAAACATGTATTATAAAGTCCCAGTTTTTGGACTGATATTGACTCATGAGAAAAGCATGGCAAGGTAGAATCTATTAAATCCTTTCTATTTATATAATAAGAAGTTTGAAGACCCAGATTTTCTTTATATATACAGTTTGACCATATGACATGGAGCAATTGCTGAGACAGAGAGAAAAAAATAAGTCCGTGATTATAACAAAAAAGAATTCAGGATACTGACAACAGGAATGAACAATGCAGGAGCAGAAAATCAATAGAGCCTCACTTATCTGAACTCACATGAACAGTCTCCTGTTCATGTATTCAAAACATTCATTTGTGAAACATCTAGAACATAAAAGAGCATCAAAAACACAGAAACATAAAAACAACTGCCATAAATAACATCATATTAATATTACTATAAAAAATAGTATAAAAAACATTTATAACACAGGTATTTGATTTTTTTTCCTTTTCAGTGTCCAGTTTGGGAGATCGTATAATCTAGGCCTTTATGTAAACCAGGTTTAATTAAGCAAGGGTCTACCAGAATAGGGGAAAGCAATCTAGGGGACAGGAACAGGTTGGTTAAAAACTGGAACAAGAAAAAAATTACATGTGAAGATGAAACTGCCCAGCAGCACGGGGCCCCCTCTACATGTCCAACTAAAAGTGTTATTGGATCTAATGCAGGATTCACACAACCTTGCTTCCTGCCTTGCCACACAAGCATGGCAGGAGGTGCAATTGTTGGATCATGCATTACATCCTGTCATGCCTTATTGCCCATGCAGGGAGAGCCTAATCCTGGGCTCCCCGTGCAACAGCTAGAAGCAGGATCCTACAGTGGGCACTCCTCTTTGCTGAGAGGGCCACAAGAAGCCAGTACCAAGAGTCCTGCATCTGATGGGACTCAGTCCTGGCTGCCCATGTGGTGCAGCCAAGACAAAGAGCCCCATCAAGAGTAGGACTCTGATCCCCCAGGCCCTGAGCTTTCATGCACCTGCTAGCCTTGGGGATTATGGCAGCTGTGATGTCCTGGTCTCAGGAGTTTCATGCTGAGCATGGTGTACCCCTATTGCTGGAAGCTCGGTCAGGTGATGGGGTTAACAGGCACTGGGGAGACCCTGATAGACATGCAAATTAAACCTCAATAGCAACAAGCTATAAAGTTAGTACACATTTTTGAGGTCTAAGTTTATAGCTGTCAGGAGCTTTTCATCATGTGATTGAAGCAAAACTCCCAGTTTCTTCCTTTTTTTTTTTTTTTAAATTGCATTTCCTCCCCTTCCCCAACCATTTCTGACTTTTTCTCTCCCTCTATATAGATATGTATAAGTGAGCTCAAACTTAGGATAAGCTTTAAACTTTTTCATTTTTTTGGTAGCAAGTTTTTGGTTTGGAATATCCACTGTTTTATATTGTATTATTATTAGGTTTGTCACTAGGGTCACACACGGTCTGCCCCTATAAAGAGGGACAGTGAAGACAGACCCAAGTGGGAACACCATTTCCATCCAGACCAAACCAGCTTCATGTCACCTATCCACCCCAGAGGCCCTGCCGGCAACCCCGGCAAGGGAACCGATTTGGCATTGTGTCACCATCTCCCCTGTTCAATAAAACCACTGTCATTTGCAACCCCGAGTTGGGTCATGTTTTACTGAATCCCAGTCCCTCCCCTATCTTAAATTCCAGCCTCATTCTCTCTCTCAGTTCCAGTTCCCACCCTCTCTGCTAGTTTCTCCATTTCCTCCCAATTCCATCTCCTCTTTTCTGCCACCTCTCATCCTCTCCTTGCCTTGCTGCTGTCCCTGCTGCTTTTCCTGTGATTTTCTGCTGCCCATCTCTCTGTTTTCAGGCTTCCCCCCCTGCACCTTTTGTAATCTCCACTGCCCCCCACCCCAGCTTCCTGGCTCCTATTAGCTGTCCTGCAGTTCTCTCCAGCTTCCAGCACCTACTGCGGCTCCTTGCAACTTCTCTAGCTGTCCCAGAGCCCCCCACACTCAGAGCCCCTCTTTAACACCCATACTTTCCCTTAGTCCCATTTTCCCTCCTCTCCCCATCTACCTTTTCAGCTCCTGTGTAGCTCTGGCTCCAGTCCCAGAGACTCGCTTCCCTGTTCTGAAGGCTTTGGGCATCGTCTTTTAATCAATTAAGAACAATTAACCTAAAGTTACAGGCCCCCCCCTCAGCCTCAGTTCTTCAGCCCTGGCCCCTGTAGTCTATCAGTTCTCATCCCAGTCCTGGTAACTTTAACCCCCTACACTTCTATTTGCTTACCTTAACCTTTCTCCAGGTATCCCAAGTACACCAAGCACATACATACATACATATCACAAAACCCAATTTAGGAACTCACTTGTGTGTGTATGTGTAGGTGGGTGGTATGTGTGTAAATTAGTGAATACGCACATATATATTTATAGATATAGATATTGTGTGTGTGTGGTATATGAATTAGTAATCCACATATATGTATTGAATGTGCAGGTGTTGGTAACTGGTAACTGATTCTGTCTAAATACGGTGTGTATAGTGTGTGTGAACCCAGACTAGTTATTTTGAACATGTGTGTATCTGAGTTGCTAGTGTGAGAGCGTGCGTGTGTGTGTATATGGCATTGTGTGCATGCTGTACGAATTAGTGATCTGTGTCTAACTTTTGGGGTGTATAGTGTATGTGCCTGAGCTGGTAGTGTGAGTGTATGCACCTAGTGAGTGTGCGCTTAATTGATTTTTATGTGTGCATGTGCAATTGTACACCCCACTCTCCTGTCTAACAGTGCAATGTTGAAATCCTGAGTGTTGGCCTGACCCCTCAGGGCAACATGATAAGTACTTTGCATGTGTAGCTGTTCTTAAGGCAATTGTGCAATTAACTAGTTAATTGTGTGATACCTGTAATGTGTAGAAGGAGCCTCAATGCTATTGCATGGAGAAGAAACATAACCAAAACTGGCTGTTCTTGACTCATGGCTTCTTTGAAGAACATTAGAAATAAAGTTACAAGTCTGGAAATATAAGAAAGAGCAGTAGACACAGCAGTGAATGAAAGGAAGTTCCTAAAAAACTGTCAACATGGTTTGAGTTTGTCAGAACTCAAAGCACACAGGATCCCACAACAAACATTAAACTGAAAGCCATTAGGGAACTGAGGCTGTAGAAGACCATAACTATGGTAGTGAAAAGCTATTAAAGATGTATACAAGATGGGGTTTGCAAGGAAATGCATTTAATATTTTCTGCCTGTTTTGTTCACCCAAGAAAGGACCTAAGAAAAAATAAGGTGAACTTAAAAAATCTAATAGTAATTGTAATACTATTATTAAAAGGTACCCATGTAGTCTTATTTTATGTAAAATTTATAAAATAGAGAAGAGTTTACAAGACTGATTATGCAATCCATATGTTCTAAACATCATCTACATGGATTGTCAGATGTAGAAGAAAACCTGCAATATCTAATTTAGGAAATGCTGAACAATCTGTAATTAGGAATAGGCTATATAACCTGACAGACTGAGACATTTGAGAGATAATCATATTATAAAATCATAGAATCATAGAAATTGAGGACTGGAAGGGACCTGAAAAGATCATTGAATCCAACCCCCCAGGCAGAAATACTGCTGAAATCAAATGATCCCAGCAACGTGTCTGTCCAATCTCCTCTTGAAAACTTCCAAGGTTGGGGATTGCACCAACTCCTTGGGAAGTCTATTCCAGATTCTGGTCACCCTTACCAAAAATAAGTTCTTCCTTACAAACAAAAAACATCCTCTAACAGTTTATGACCATTGCTCCTTGTCCACCCCTGGGGCACCCTAGTGAACAGTTTTTCTCCCAGTCCCCTATATTCACCCCTTACATACTAATAGATGGCCGAAGTCCCCCTGCAGTCTTCTCTTCCCCAAGCTGAACAGTCTCAGATCCCTTAATCTTTCCTCATAAGTTTTGTCCTCCAGGCCCTTAATTATTCATGTGGCCCTTTTCTGGATCCTTTCAAGATTCTCATCTTTTTTGAAGTGTGGCACCCAGAACTGGACACAGTACTCCAGCTGGGGTCTCACCAGTGCTGAGTAGAGAGAAGTATCACTTCCTTAGCCCTGCTCATGACGTATCAGCTAATGCATCCCAGTATGCTATTAGCTCTCTTGACTACAGCATTGCACTGGTTGCTCATGTTCATCCTGTGATTAACTATAACCCCAAGGTCTCTTTCAGCCATTGTGCTGGCCAGGAAATCTCTCTTGTAAACCATATTCATGTTGCTGATTATTTCTCCCTAGTGAAGCACTCTGCATTTATCCTTATTGAATTGCATCCAGTTCTACTCCACCCACCTTTCCAGCTTGTCCAGATTCAGTTGGATCCACATCCTATCCCATAGCACAACCGCTTTTCCCCATTACTTAGTATCATCCACAAACTTGGCCAGCAAGCTTCCACATCCTCATCTAATCATTGATAAAGATGTTGAACAGCACAGGGTCAAGGACCAAACCCTGAGGGAAAACACTAGCCACCTCCTGCCAAGACAACACAGACCCATCCACTAACACTCTCCAACCCATTTGATCATGAAATCTACCAGCACACAATCCCCAAGCTTTTTTTTATAAGAGAACCATGGGAGGCCATATCAAAGGCCATTTTAAAATCTAAATATGACAACAACCGTGTAGCCCACATCTAAGTGGTTCATTACTTGATCACAGAAGGAGATGAGGTTGGTCAGATATGACCTGCCCTCAATTAACCCCTGTCAACTATCCTTCAACATCATGCCACTTCCACTCTCTCATAAATGGACTTCTTGATATTTTTTTCCAAAACTTTACCCGATATTGAGGTCAAACTGACCAGCCTATAGTTTCCTGGACATTCCTACCTCCCCTTCTTAAATATTGGCACCACATTGGCCCTTTTCCAGTCTTCCAGGACCTCTCCTGAGCACCACAAGTCTACAAATACCTTTGTCAATGGTCCTGCAATGACTCCAGCCAATTCCCTCAGCACTCTCAGGTGTAGTCCATCTGGTCCTGCTGACTTCAAGATATTCAGCTGCTCCAAGTGCTCCCTCACCAGTTCAACACTGACCATTGGCTGGTAATCACCATTGCCCACTCCCTCTTCCCCCTCTCCACCCCCCGCATCCATCCAGCATCCAACCAGGTAGGCAACCACCGTTTGTATGAATGAACACCAGTGCAAAGTATTCATTAACAAATTCAGTTTTCCCCTGGCTGTCTGTTGTCAGCTGTCCCATCCCACTCTGCAAGGACCCCACATTCCCCTTGGTCTTCTTCCTGCTCCCCATGTACCTAAAGAAGGACTTCTTATTGTCCTTTATTTTGGTTGCCAACCTGATCTCAGTTGACACCCTTGCCTTCCTGCTCATGACACAAATGATATTAAATGCCACCAGCATACATTATTCACTAAATTGTCCTGTGGGTAGATTTGTACATACAGAGAAAAAGTGATAAATTGGTGCAGAAGCAACACTGAAGGAATGTAAGTGATCAAATTTCTTTTTGCCTTGGTGTCAGGGAGGGCCCAAGTAATCGATACCTATCTAATGTCCAGTAGAAGCACGTATGCCTTCCTGGGGAGAAATTATAAATAAATAAAGCAGCAACCACAGATATAGTGAGTCTTTCTACTGTTCAAAGCACTTACTTCAGTAAAAAAAAATGTTTAAATTGGAATGTCTTTAGGGCAAGGGATATCTTTTTGTTATACATGAGTGTTGTACATAGTATAACTAACCCTGATCCATGTTTGGGACTGCTAGGCAATAATACAAATGATGGCTTCTGCATCAACTATGAATCCTACTATGTGCCACTTCCCTAGCTCTGCAAGAACTTTCAGCCACATATCACAATTTAGCAGCCAACTGATAGTCCACGTGCACAGAAATTTCAATCCAAACTAACACTAAATTTGCACGCATCATATTACCAAAAGTTGGAGAAATATCATCATGCTCATAATGCTGGCATATGTACTACACACATGTGATTAGTATGAAAAGTTGTCCTCCTTTCCTTTCTGTAAAATTACCAGTCTTCCCACATTTCAGATACAACTAAAAAGGAATCAGATAGGAATATTTAAATGAAGACAGATGTCTGAAAACTATTATTAACAGCTCATCACCTATCACATGCTTATTGTGACAGTGCTTAGCCAGGTATGGATATTGATGTAAAGTATCCAGTTCTACTGAGACCAAAGTAAAAATGACTTTTTATATCTGAAGAACTTGAAATATATATTAAGGCAAGTGTACTGTGCTGAGAAATAATAGCAGAGGAGAAAAAAAGCATTGCTTTATGCTGTGCTGTAAATGAACTGGACAAGCCAATTTTCTGAAGGAAGCAACAACAGCTGCAGAAACTTAAAAATATTTAAGTCAGTTGTCACCTAAGTTATTAAATTTTAAAATTTTATACTTCTATTCTTGATGTTCTAGTTCACATGTGACCTATCCGAAAGTTAGTTTCTACCAGATTTGTAAAAATCAACTTTTTAAAGTTGGATAAAGGAACAAGAATATCTACACATCTGTGACAGAACATGCAAAGTCCCACACTAGAATAATGATGAACTGTGGAAACCTCTCAAAGGCTCTTTGAAATTGTTGGAGTGCCAAGAGATTCATTTCTTTCTGTTACCTTTCGTGAAGGAAGAGTAGCCAACTGAAATGCAATGTGTCAAGATTTTAGTAAAGACTCTAAAGAAAGACCTCCAAAGAACCAGTTCTCAAAGATATTGCTGATAAAAGAAATACAGACAGTGACTGCCACTAGAGTTATTACTGTCAGTTATTTCTGACTAGGACATTGCCGGTACTAACTGATTAAGATTCTGTTACAGGGATCCTTTTGTGCCATCCTAGTTTGCTCACTACAGTGTCATAAACCTCAGGAATGAAAAATGTAAGTGCACCAATATTATAAATAATTCAAAATGCAAACACCAGTGTGCTAAGCAACACTGCTGGTGAACAAGGTTCTTTGAGTGAATCTGATATCTTTTATTACACCAATTTAAATAGTTGGAAAAAAAAATTAGCAAGCTTTTGGGTTTAAAAACCCTTTGTCAAGCTGAGGAAGTCTCTGCAGTTGGTGTGTGCTCTTCCTGGATGGAATGAAAAGTAAAGAAGCCAGAGGCTGGACTGGTCTACATGCAAGACAGGCAGTCAGTGAAGATGTAAGTTGAGGAGTCAGCGGGTGAGAGACAGGCTGGGTGGGGGAGGAGAAGGTGGATGAATGTAGCAGTTAAATAATGGAGAGGTACCTGGGGAGTCAGATGTCAGGCAGGTCATAATGTGTCATAAATCCAATGTCTATATTTAGTCCATGATTTTTTATATCCAGGAGGTTGATGAAGTGAAGTTCATAGGCTTGTCTCTGAGAAGTGTTTTGTAAGTTTCCTTTGAGGATCAGGACTGAGAGATTGGAGAGAGAGTGGTTTTCTTGTGAGAAATGTGCCCCCCACAGGTAATTGGGTATTCCTGTCTTTGATAGATTTCTGGTGTGCATTCATTCTGGTGTTCAGTTGTTGTTTGGTCTCTCCTACATATTTTACATTGGGGCATTTGGTGCATTGGATGCAATATATTACATTTCTGGAGGTGCAGTTGTAAGATCCAGGAATGCTGATTGTAGAGGTATAGTAATTGTGGGGGTGGTGGAGATGTGTTGGCAGGTTTTGCATTTCTTTCCATGGCATGGTCTGGATCCATTTGGTGTTTTCTGGGCCTGAGGAAGTTTGCTTCTGGTGATGAGGTAAGTGAGGTTCAATGCTTCTTTGAAAACTAGGATGGGTGGTTCTGAGAAGATTTCTTTAAGAATAGGGTCTCTTTCTAGTATGGGTTGCAATTGTTTGAGGATTTTCCGTATGGGTTCAAGGGAGGGGTGATATGTCATAACCAGAGGTGCGTGATCCCGGGTGTTCTCAGTGCATATTTGGTGGTATCTGAGGGCTTGGCTGTATATCACAGCTTTCTTGGTGTTAGGGTGATTGCTGGTTCTGTGCAGATATGTATTTTTGTCTATGGGTTTCTTGTATAACATGGTCTGTATTTTACCATTCTGGATACTGACCATCTAAAAAGGAGATGTTGGTGTTGGAATATTCAAGAGATAGTCACAAGGAGGGATCATGATTGTCGAATTTCTGATGGAACTCAATCAGAGATTGCAGATTTTTTTTTTCAACTATTTAAGTTGGTCTAATAAAAGATATCAGATTTACCCAAACAACCTTGTCTGATTATGTCTTTAGACCAACACAGCTACAACCTACACCCCTACAACACTGGCAGGTGACAACATTCCCCTTTCTGCTCTTATTAGCTTTGCATTGAATACCATCGTGGTAGAGGCCATGGTACTAATCTGGATCAAAGCTATGCCTTAGGTATATTCCCTTAGTTCATAACTATGACAACTGCCAATATCAAGTAGGGTGGAACTATCCACATGTAGATTGAGATGCATGGAGATATAGCCATATATGAATGGCTCTGTAAATATCTTTAAAAGACCAGAATCTTTCCTGTCAATAGGTTAAAATCAAAACCAATCCCTCCATCTTAGTTTCCCAGTAAAGTGAAACAAACTACCCATAAAACCCTAAGTAGCTAAACATTATGATCTCTCTGCTATAGGACAGAAGGGTGAACTTCCAACAGATTATCTTTTTATTTTATTTTATTTTCATAATCATGAGTAGGGATAAATAAATAAGGCAGGACTGGCCTGTTATATTTAATGTGATTAGCTTCTAGGCTTAAACTAGGACTATTAAAAGTTATGTTCTCAGTAAAAGGACAAACAGGACACACCTGGACTTTACAATGACTGATTTGGACAGTTACCTATTAGTAAGCTGCCCCACAGACAGCAAAAACACCCTACATTATATCTTTTGTCAGACATGATCTCAAATGAAATCAAGAATAGCAGTCCTGCACCTGTGATAAGATGCATTCCTATTACAAGATTGGGATAATGAGTTCTCATCATCTATGAAAAGCCCCATTATCTGGTGACTAAACAGCACATTACCAGTGAAATAAAAAATTACCAAAATGAACTCCTCTTAATTTAGCCTGAAAAGGTTATCATGAAGTGTATTTCCAGATGGAAAAGGCCTTTTAAAAAGTTTAACAGGGAAACAAATTCTATTTATTAATCCATACAGGTACCTGATGCAGTAAGTTCTAACAAAGGCCTAGACAAGATTAAACAGATATTCTAGACACTCCAAAATTTGTGTGCAAATTGTGGAAAGCTAAGGGTCATAGGGAGCTGGTTTTGCCTCTGTGATTCTGAGCAGTGCAATGAACCTAGGTGTTACTGGGAAAAGCAATAGATCTAATTTATACTCCCTACATTCCAACCTCTCCTCTAGAGTATCCCTGATATGCACTCCTTTTGGGCACAGACTGAAGTGCAGCTCTTGGGTCTAACTCATGGTGATTCATAGAAAGTGCCATGAATTAGTCTGATCCTCCTGAACCAATAGACATTCACTGTTAGATCAGGAGGGTGGAGGATTGGCTCCAATTTGGATCTGGTTCAGGAAGAGAGGCTGAATCTGTGTCCCCTGTGTCTACATGAGAGGGGGGAGAAGGCAGGGGAAGAAGGTCCATTCTGGGGTTTTCTCAGCCCTGCTGGAGTGGGGGAGTTGGTAGATTGGAGCCTCCTTCCTCCCAAGGTGAGGAGCTCTGATCCACCTCCCTGCCCATCCCCCCACTCCAACAGATGTACCACAGCTAGACAGAAATTGATGAAGGCACTCTGCTTTGAAGCATCTTCTTTTAAACACTCATACAATGAGGGTTAATTTGTTATATGATCAGAGTGCTCTGCAGCTGGCTGTTCTGTTTGGCCCTGACCTTAGAGCTCTTTCAAGGGGCCAATCATGTAACAAATGTCATTTCTGACTGCACCCTTTGTTTTCCCAGTATTGGGGGTGCTGTTGGCTTATGAGATAGTAGAGTCAGCTCTACCTGCATTTCTCTAAATAGAATTTCCTTGAACAGGGGAAATTTTCCACTGGCCATCTCTGTCCCTATTAGAGCCTATGCAATCTTTAGAAGATCTGAGAATCTAGCCTGATAAATTTAATATTCCATTCTTTGACATATTCCTTGGACTAAGAAGTTTTGGGGTTTTTACCTTGTACATAATCACCACCATTAAAAACCTCTATAGAATCAAATGGTCAGATTCTGCAACTATGTATGTGAATGAAAATCACTTTGTACCACCAATATGTACTTCTTTTCAAGCCTTGCAAGCTCTCCTGTTTTTCTGAAATATATTTTCTACCTACTGAAAATCCTCTACACATTTTTTAACAATTATTTTCCCCCAATTGAATGGCCATTACCACAAAGTTTGTGTCTGCCAACATTTATGCATCTATTCCAAAAAGATATAATCAATTAACAGAGCCCCCTCCCCGCAACATTATTCTTCAGGTCTACATTTTACCCCAGCAGCCAAACTGTGAACTTAAGAACCTATTCTAGGACTGGGAAAATGGCAAATGTGATGAGCCTGTCGGCATGTGTACAAGACACTTAAGTAGATTAAACCTATTCTGCATTAGTATGCACAGCAAAAACCATGCTAATGCTCAGTAGTATTAGTCTACTGCATATTACGCATCACACAAAAAGCATTTGATCACAGTAATGCAAGTACAGCAGCCTACTGCACATTTTAGTATTAGATTATACAATTAATAGATTGAATATGCAATAGGCACTATACTTTAATGAATGTATAGACATGCTCAGTGGCAATTGTATTATGCTGCTCTCTATCTAAAGTGGCTCTTATATACTAATCATACAGAGTATTAATTTTCACAAGTATTAGCAGAAAGCAAAGAAGAACACTACTACATGTATCACAGGACACTTAACAATACATGCCCACAGTGCATAATGAAATCATGTTTCTCAGAAGGCAGTAATTCTGGCCATTCTTAAAATAGGACCGAAAATGAAACATAGTAAAATAAAACCATAGCAATTCATCATTATTCCTTAGGTGCCAAGAGTGCACTCAATCCTGTAAAAACGTACCAAAAGACATTGCCTTGGTTGTCAGAAGTTAAAGACTTTTCCCCACAAAATCCAAACAACTCAACAGAGCTTTAAACATCAGGACAAGAACTAAATGTCCATTAACCACCAGGATTTACTCTAGGTCTAGAGACAAATTCACTCTAGGCCTAAAGATAAACATATAAAATGCAATTACAACCTTGCTTAGAATCATTTTAGTTCAAACAGAAAATAGGTCTAGAAGAGTGTTGCAAAGGTGATGCATGAGGTCTGAGTTTACCCAGGTAAACTACAGCCATTCATTCTACTGAACACTTACATAACAGTGAATATTTTAAAAATATTAAATGGGCCAAATAAAATCCTGGTGTAACTTCTGTGGAGTTAGTTTTTCCTGTTTCTGGACTCTATTTCATACACTATTCACATGCTCTTACTTACTGACAAAGTGCTCTGAACATGTATAGTTACTGTAGATGTATTATTGTTGTATGTTACATACTGGTGGCAGATTGAGAAAACCTGCTCCCCTCCTCCTGCCACTAAAAAGGATTTGATCTTGCTTATTTTACTCCTGCAATTAGGCTCTTTATAGTCATCACAAACAGTTTCTTGAGCAAAGGAAAAAGGTTTGACTTATAAATATTTAGCAGCAGATCTGAAGTCTTTATTCATTTGATTTCCCAGATTTTTGCTTCAGTGAGGACTGAAGCTTTGGGTCTTTATTAAGAAGTTTCTATTTTTCATTCAACTGCTTTGGCAGTTGTTAAGATGCTTTGTGCTACCATCTCAAAATGACTTTGCTAGTCACATCTAGGTAATGGAAGACCACAGTGAATTGAAGCTGGGGCACTTGAACTACTGGCTTCAGAAAATGGATACTCTCTGCAAATATCTAGCACATGTAATGATCAGAACTCAATACACAGAAGAGAAGTGAAGTGTACTAGTCACATCTTCAGATACTTCTAAAAAGAATTCTGACTGGCAAGAACAAATTCATGCCTATCCATTTTCATGAATTATATTAAAACTCACTGATTCCTACATAGATCTATATATTTGATATTAAAATCGGCAGCTCACATAGGGTTTTTTTATTTAACAGAAGATATTCTGTGCAAGGCTCATAATACTCACATTGAAATCTGACTGAATTTTAGCAAGAAATAAACTGGACATGGACTGAATGAACTGTATCCAGTTAAACTATTTTGCATACATAACTTGCCACTATATTGTTTATTTACTTCTGGAAAGTACAATAGCTGTATTTAAAGTGGCATTCAAAGTTACCTGCATCTGACATCACCATAATGTTCAAGTATTTATTTTTTTTCCCCCTTATCAAAAAAGTGACTAAAACTCTTAACATCAAGTGCTTTTATATTAGAATTACTGTTACTTCTTTATCTTAGATATTTGCAGACATTAGAGTGCTATCAGGATAACTATAGTGGTTTCATAGATTTCATAGACATTAGGGCTGGAAGGGACCTCGGGAGATCATCGAGTCCAGCCCCCTGCCCAAAGGGCAGGAAGTCAGCTGG
>NW_017728906.1:27443459-27484929 GCF_001723895.1 Crocodylus porosus
GGGCCCTTGACCACCTTGGTCCATGCCCCTGACTGGGCAGAGCAGGAGGTTCCAGAGTTCTCTCCTTAGTCATGGAGCGAGACGGTGCTCTCCCCTGCGGCTCCCGGGGAAGAAGGGCCTGACAGTAGGAGTCTATCTCCTGCTCGCAGTCCCTGATGGCACCCAGTCTCTGGACTGTGGCCTGGAGCTCCTCCAGCTGGCGCGCCAGAGATCCCAGTAGCATGAAGACCCTGCAAGGGGAGGTGGCCATGCTCCTGGGCCCCAGAGCCTGAAAAAGGGACAGGCAGCCCCTGCAGCCAAGACCCAGGGGCTCCGTCTGTGTGGAGCCAAGAACCATGGGCTCCGTCTGGGTGGCCATCTCTGAGGTGCCCAGTGGGGGGGCTGCAGAGCCCGAGGGGACCATGTCATGCCTCTGGTAGGCTGGCTACAGCTGGGGCTGACTACTCTGGGGGGTCGCAGTCAGGGTCTCGTGCCCTCCCGCGCCCTCCCCTGTGCGAACTCTGCACGAACTCAAGCGCCTGTTTACGCAGCCTGTTCACGCGGCTCCGGTCGCGGGGCTCCCTGGGGGGCTGGGCCAAGTAGGGTCCTGGGCAGGGGCTTGACCCGGCCTGGCACCAGGCAGCGGCCTCCTCCCAGGGAGCAAGGAGTTAACCCCTTCCCACCATAAGCCCGCTTACCTCCAGCTGTGCTGGGGGTCGGCAGGGGGCTCTGCGGCTGCTGAGTGGGTGTCTGGGGGGCTTCGGAGGAGCGGGGGTGCAGCAGGCTTCACCCGCACGTCTCTCACCACTCCGGAGCCTGGAACTGAAGATGGGCATTTGAGGTACACCATTATTCTTTTTAAAAGATCTAAAGCAGGGGTATTCAATCTCCTGCTCATGATGCCATTGTTATCTGGCCACAGGGCCCCTAATGGGTCTGTAAATTTAATAGTGGGAGAGAAGCAGCACCTCCCCACTGCCAAATTTCCATACCTGTGGAGAGCCCTGAGCCCTGCATATTGGATTGGGCACCCAATCCCAGTGTGTAGGGCTGGAAGGGGATGGAGCTGGGCCTTGTATAGGAGGCAGTGCCAAGCTTCCTCAGAGCCAATCCTGCTGCATAGTGGGTAAGAGGGAGTAGCTCTGGGCCCTCGGGACCCAACCCCAATTCAGAAGGACACAGTGCTGGGTCCCTGGTACTCAGCCCTAGTACAAAGGGCAGCACTGGGCCCCCAGTCAAATTTGGCTCACAGAATGGTTCAGTGCCAGTCTTCTAGCCCTCAGAACCAAACAGTTGAGCACTGCTGATCAAAAACAATAAATCTCTCCCAACCATTTGGTTAGTTTAATAAAAGCTATACCCCACCAAAAATATCCTTGCTCAGTGACAGTTACGAATACCAAATAGTCTAAACATGAAGTCACTTTTTGTAATTCAACATTATTATGCAAAATAAAATGTACATTTCAAAACTCGCTCATTCTAGGAATAGCCTTAAATGATAGTTGCCTGCCTCTGCAATTAGATATGGACTCACAGTAAATGTAAAATAAAACAATTTTCTTTACCAGTTTTATAATACATAATGCAAATGGCTTATATCCAGACTTCCTTAAATTCTGCTCTGACTAAATTCTGTTCTTGAACCTAATTCAAAGTGTAGTGAAATAAATAGAAAGTCACACATTTGGAACTAACAAAAAGAATGATTTTTATATTGGGATTTTTTGTGATGGAAGATCATAAACAGGGCTTTATTATAGATATGATCATTAGCAAGGTAGAAATATGACTTCTAACAATTAAAACTGAAGCAATAGTCACTAGAATTTAACAATTAAAGTGTAAACACTACTCAAAGAGAATAAATCTTTTGGAGTGAAAACTTTTTCCAATGCACCAGTAAAAATGCTTAACTCTCTACATTAGTCATTTAAGAGCCTTTATTAATATATATAAACTTGAAACAGTTCTAAAGGAATTGTTAAAGGATAAGCATGAAAATATGGGCCAATTGGGAATGTTAATTTTAATTTCTGAAGCCACATCTTTTCTATGTAGCACTTTTATTTTAACACAAACAGTATGATTCAATCATTTAGGTCACATACAGATGTTCCCAGGATCAGGTTTACAATAATGCAACTTACTTTAGGCAGTGGGAATGAAAAGCAGGAGCTGGGTGTACATACACTTACTGGTGCCAGAAATTAGATCTAAGTCAGTTGGGCTGAGGAGAAAGGTGGGGCAGGTGGGATTGGGGGCCTAGTGGGTCTGTGGGTGGGGTGTTGGCAGAAGCAGTGAAACTAGCAGGTCCACAGGGGTCTTAGAAGGATTGTAGGGGTTGTGGTTCCATGGAAGGGAGTGAGAGGGCTGGGTGGGTAGTTTTTGGGCTTCAGGGGTTAGTGGGTCCTTGGTACGGGCAGGTTGCAGGATTTGGGGGTCTGGCAGGTTTGTGGGGGTGTTGTATGTCTGGGGCTGGGGAGTTGGAGAGATAAAGATAGCCCTGCCATGGTGGTAAAGGAGGGAAGGAAAAGCACAGCTCCAGGGCTGGTGCAAGTGGCTAGGCTTTCCCAGCCCCACAGCTGCACAGTGAACATGGACACATGATCCCAGGACCTGATCTACCATTATGCGGTTTGCTTTCAGGTGCATGATCATAGATCAGGTCCCACATGTGCACACACTTTCTAATGCCAGGAATCATGCTGGAAACATGAGCTAATTAATTTAGGGTTGGGGGAGGGTTATCAGGTCCACTGTGGGATTAGTGGATTCCAGGGGGAAGGGTGGCGAGTCTGGTGAAGGGATGTTCATCTAGGGTTGGGCTGGTACAAATGTTCAGATCCTTGGTGAATTAAAAAGTTAGACTGTGCTAACAATTTTTCCTACTCTATTGTCCTCAAACTTATGTAGAGTTCAGTACTTAGACTGACTGAACGCTAACTCACGAGGTAGTTACCACAGATATCAACTACTTACTTTGGATATCTGTACACAAATGCACAAAGCCTGGGAAACAAGAAGGAAGAATTGGAAGTCCTCATGCAGGCACCAAATTATGATGTGATTGGAATAACAGAGATGTAGTGGGTAACTCCCATGACTAGAGTACTGCCATGGATTGTATAAACTGTTCAGGAAGGCCAGGCATGGGAGAAAAGGAGGAGTTACACTTTATGTGCATGATTGCTCAGACTTCCAGTATGAAACTAAAATGGGCCTGTTGAAAGCTTCTGAGTTAGGGTCAGAGAGGAGAGCAACAAGGTCAATATTGTGATGGGTGTCTGCTATAGACTACCATACCAGAAGGATGAGGTAGATGAGGCATTCTTCAAACAGCTAGCAGAAATTTCCAGATCATAGGCCCTGGTGCTCATGGGGAACTTCATATCACCCCATTAGCTGGGAGGGCAATACAGCAGTACACAGGAAATCCAGGAAGGTTTTTGGACAGTGTTGGGGACACCTTCTTAGTGAAAGTATTGGAGAGGCAAAGTAGAGACCATGCTTTTCCTGATTTCCTGCTCACAGCAGGGAAGAATTGGTGGAGAATGTAGCAGTAAAAGGCAATTGGGTCAGCAATGATGACAGGATAATTGAGTTCAGGATCTTGAGGAAAGAAAAGAAGGAGAGAAGCAGTGTAAGGACCCTGGACTTCCAAAAAGCAGACTTTGACCCAGGGAACTGATGGACAGCATCCCCTGGAAGGCTAGTATGAGGGGGAAAGGAGTCAATTTGTGTAGCATTGCACCACAGCATCCCTGGCAAACACCCATATGAGCCAGAAAAGAAAATGAAGGAAAATCCAGTATGTGGTATTCTCATTTTCTCTGGAGGATTACATGTACAAAGAGAGGTGGAATGGGCCATGCTCAATGCAGATAGAACCACTAGAAAATTCACATGCTACATTCTAGAAAATCTCTATTGAACACATGCCTTCTGATATTTTTGCAAACATGTCCTAATAAAAACATTTTATCCATAAATTTACAAAACCAGTAAAAGGCACATGCCCAGTAGCAAGGATTTCAAGTTCTAATCCAAATATGGAGATGTTAATGTTTCTCAATATAATACCTATTAGAAGGTTTTAACATCAGCAAAACAAATCAAAACTACAAATGGAAAATGTCAGATAATTTTAACTACTAGTATAGCTACTTATGCTGCTTAAAATTAGGAGTTTGTCCTATGCTTCTGGGCAAATCTTCCTTTCTTGTCCCTGATTTATTGAACATAATTTGTTCATCTAGATACAACTTTTATTTTCATTTTTTCTTACAGCTCTTCTGTTCAAAAGGGACCTCAATATGCTTTGATTGGAAAGGCACTAATAATATAAGACAAGATGTTAATAATAATTTGACTGTATATGAGACAAGGATTTCTTCTAATATCTTTTAATGATCCAACTTTACAGTTGGGAGAGCTGTTGAACAAGCTTTATAGAATCAAATGCCCTTCTATAGAAAGCCATTTTGACTTTAAGAGTCACTTTTAAGCAACCTCAAAAATCTTGGGACAGACAAGCATGACTGTAAATAATAGCTTTCACTAGACCAACTGGGTAGTTAGGAAGGATGCAGACATGCTTCTGGGTACCAAGCACCTGCTTTTAATGTCTTTCAGGGGAAAAAAAGCAGATGCAGCTTGAGCTAAAGAGTAGATGTGTGATGGCTAGAAACAAAGGGGTTAATGAGCAAATTATAACAAAAAAGATTTGCTTCTTGAGACCATCCAGCAATGGCATATAGTTAATATTAGCTACGGCAAAGCTTGCAAGATTGTTTATCGCGGATGTATCCTGTCTATCATAAGTATAACCCTAATGTTAAAATTAACTCTCTGTACCAATCATAAGATTAACATGGGCCCCAAGAAGCAGAACTAGAAAACAAAAGTGCAAACTTTAGCTGACCTAACAGTTTTTGCTTAAAGGTCAGTAAAAATGACAAACCTGACTACAAGGTATAATTAACACATTTCAAAAAAATTCCAAAAGGAAGTAACCAAGTAAGTTGAACTTAGGCAGAGAAAATGCTGATCTCAGACCCCAAAGTAATGTAGTGTGATTTGCTTATTTAGTAAACCCAAGTTTAGGCAGTAATCTTTTATGATAATTTCTAACACCTTCTAACCCCATAGGGTAACAGCTGTACGGTAAGATTGTGAGTGGCTCTAAAGCCAACAGATTAGGAAAGGACAAGATATAAAGGAACACGCACATCAGGTGACCAGTAGAAAGGATGGAACAGAATGGTCATTGCTGTTCCAAGCCCGGACTCCAGACTCCCAGTGTGAACAAGGACCAGATCCTGACTGAGGGACCTTCCCCGGTGTTCCCTCCAACAGTGTCAGTTGGGGATGCCTGACTTCACTGGATCAGCTTGACATGTACCTAGCACTGAGGGGCTATTGATAAGTTGCTAACCAAGTGGGAACTCTTTGTCAATTTGTCTGTTTGTTCTTATTATCACTGCCACTTTTTAACTTTGACTGCTATATTGTCTGTTTAACTTAACCTTCTTATTAACTGTTATATGTGTAACATTTTGCTGCTTAAACATATTCTTGTTGCTATTTTGCTGCTGTAAGTAAAATTTATCTTTACTGTTATAAGTGAAACTTGTCTTTGCTTCACTCCCAATGCTGCCTCCTTGATCCTGAACCAAACAGCCCAGTGCCTGATACATTTGCAGTGCCCAGACAGCCTGCAACCAAATTAATACACTCACAGTGCCCAGTTGTCCTGTGACACAGATGGAACAAAGGTCTGTCTAAAGCTCCATATGCAAAGAAGTTATACAAATCACCAATTGCTGAAATTATGAGCGAGACTTTATAAAGAGTGCCACATTTATTGATTTCATGAGTTACACATAAGTTCAGGCACACCATTCATACAAACACACAGAAATCATCATACACATCATTACACACAGGCATACACATACACAAAACAACCATTTCATCCACACATACACTAGGTATAGTTACCAGCAATAGTTGCTCAATATCAGCCCAGGGTGGCCAACCCGGGCTTATTGAGTAGATGATGATGATCTGAAGATAGCAGATTTAAAGATAAAGATAACAGCTGGAGAGGGGTGAACAGATGCATCTGTGCTTTGATGAAATGGCAGTAGAGAAAGAGACTCACCCAACTTGGCATTTTCAAACTGTTCTTTTATAGGGACTGGCATCCTCTGTTTCAGTGCTTTGGAGTTTTCCCATACCCACCTTCTGTTTTTGTGGTTGCTCTTCTTCTGTCTTCAACTTATCTTAGCCATGGAGTGTTTTTGTTGCCCATCTGGCAGAATTTCTTCTTCTGTTCCTTTGAGCTTCAAAGGGATTCTTCAGCCATTTGTTAATTAGTGGTTGGTAACTTACATTTGGCACCTTGTTGCTTACATAAACAGTTGAATCTTCTTCTCCCATCTCTATGCCATTTTCTCACCATTCACCCTTTTACACACACTCATACATAAAAGCTATGCAAAGTTCATTCACTTATGTCAAGCAGAAGGATACAAAATGGAGTTTTCGGGTTGCTTGCAGGATAAGACTAACATAGTTATATTTCACTATTATTATATGCTATGTTAACACCAGCTACATTACTTCAGTTCATGCTACAAAGAAAAACAGGATATACAAGTCATTCTTAGGGATCAAACAGGAAAAAAAATGCAACAGGAAGGACAACATGATAAATGAAAAAGCAAGACCACATAAGAGAGTCATTATCATGTATGAAGTATAGAGAGATTAACTGTGGTTTAGGTAGATTATAGTGAGCAATAAAGTCAACATCTGAGTTAAGTTAAAACATCTTCTGATTTCTAATAATGTCTCATAAGTAATATTAATGTTGTATCATCTCTAGTCAGTCAGAACTTTTCAGAAAAAAATGCAGTTCCATTAATATTTTATTTACTAGCTTGAAATAAATAGTGGGGTCTCTTACATGTAGCAGTTCAGCAAAATAGCCTCTGATTCCAGTGGAAGTGGGACCACATTATCACCAAGTGTCCAGTGAAGATGCAAAATTGATTTTAAAAAAAAGGACAATCAAATCTCCTAGTAAGGCAAATGTCAGTAAAAAAGCCATTCTGTGGGGTATGTCTATTAATTTACTGAGATGCTTATAAATACATTTATATCCTCTTTTAATATACTATTAGGGTATGTACAGACATTCAGGGAGTGTGGAGGAGGTTAGATCGATCTCAGGTCACTCAGTAAAAGGTAAGTTGGGATGGGGGGGCTAGCAGGAAGGGGGCTTGGTCTTAAACTGGGGGGGCAAGTAGGGTCCTTTGGTGGGGAACTAGGGAAACTGGGGAGCCAATCAGGGTCCACGGTGGGGGGGACGCATTGGGGTCCAGGAGGCTCCCAAAGTCTGTGAGAAGTGGGGGCCAGGGCCAGTGTCAAGTTTTAGCACAACTTCTCTGAATGTTTGTATACACCCTTTTAGGGCACATTTTGATTACACAATGGAAAATAATAGCACAAAACAGACTGTAATCAATTCAGATTCACCCCAAACTGGGGACTTTGATTTGATTTGTTGATTCAGATCACTGTCCCAATTTGATTCAGCCAAATCCAAATCTGAAGACTCGATGCTGATTCAGAGAATCAGCAATTTGGCCATAGACACAGTTTAAGTGTTTTTTCTACATACCTGGAGTTACCAGGCATGGCTTGTGAACACTGTGATGGTGGGGCAGATGGAGCATTTCACAGGAGCACAGGGGAGGTGGGGGGAAGTACTTCTGGTCCACTTCCAGATCCACTACTGAGCACACAGGGGAGCTCCTCTATACCCTCACTGGCTCTGTGATTGTCCACAGGGGGACCCCAGGTGGCCCCCCAGACCCAGAGGGCACCAGTCGGTGAGCCTGGTGGTGGGATCCACTTCCAGGTCTGCTGCTGAGTGCATTGGGGACTTACCCATGCTCCTGTGGGATGTTCCATCTGCCCCACCATCTCAGCATTCACGAACTGCCTAGTACCTTGAAGTATGTAGAAGAAATATTTAAAGCTGTGGCTATGTTCAAATCATTGAATCTTTCTGAATCTCTCTGAATTGATTTGGAGGATTCCAGTTCGATTCAGAGGGATTAAAGGGTCTACTGATGCAATTTGGATTCGGAGATTTGGCCACCAAATCAGGCCGAATCTCCAACATATTGAAACAGTGACTGAAGCTTTGCACAGCTCTAATAGTTATGGGGCTTACAGGTGTAGCATCTTTTCAAAACAATAAAACAGAAATATGACAATATTATAGTTTTAAATAACCACCTGGTTGACAGCACTCTTATTCATTTCCTGTTATTTTGTAGAGATAGTATTTTAGTCTCAATGTTGCATAATAATTTAGAAGTTCATAAAGGGATTTATTAATTAGCCACAAACTTCATTTCCAATATGTATAGTACTATAGTGCTGCATGTTCACTGTCACACTTGCCTAGTTTAAATAAGTACAGTCTGGTCTTGTGCCTTGTAAAACATTTTTAGGTAGGGGTTGGTTTGTCAGTTTCTAAGTCTTAATTTCAAAGCTCTATGTTTTGAATATATAAAGGTTTTTAAAATATTTGAGAAGCAATGAAAAACATCTAAAACAGCTGCTACAAACTGGTAGGTTTAAGATCTTAATGTAAGATCCTAAATCTATTAAATGTTTACTTAAGGAAACAAATCTCAGATATCTTTTATCATCATTAACATTACACTTATTTCTACTGAAATCAAATTCTAAGCATCAATTTTTAAAATGGTTTTGCTTTTTTAATTTTTCATGCCATCAATCAATACATGTATAAGTGTGTTATAAAATGGATACTCAGAAAAGACTATCCAACAATCATAAATTATCAAAATGCTGGGGTTTCTGAAAAACAGCTTGATAATATGAATGACTAAGGAGTAGCTCCAATTTTGCCAAGCGTCAATAATGGGATCTGCTGAATTTCACTCCTAAATTTATCCTTCCCTACTGAATGACAAGTCTATATTTAAAAAGAGCAGGAAAAATATGCAAAAGAATATAGGCCTGATCCTGCTCTCCCAAAGTATATAATTTAAGATTAACTCCACCAAAAGCAAGAGTTACACAACTGTAATACTGGTCTAAACAGGTTCAGACTCAAGTTCTAAGGGTTTTCTAAGTGACTCAATTACTGTGCACCGCCTCTTATGAATGACAGTGTTCAGATATAAGGGGGGAAAAATAAACAGGTCACTTACAGTTTTTTCCAGAGTTATTTGTACTGTGTTGGCCAAAACAATGATTCTTTGTTTTAGCAGCACAAGCTAAGTATGTTCTCATACATGGAGAAAACACCAGAATGTCAGGTCAATGTAAAATAGTCATTCCTGAATATAGTATTTGAGCTGAGAAACTTGTCACATCACTGAATTAACTTGAATTTCATTTGAATTCCAAGTTTCTTCACATATTTGGTTTCTATGGTGATAAAGCATCATCTCAGTTCAGATCCGTCACAACTGGATGGCCCTGCAGACCACCAAATGAAAGCCAAGAATAAGCTAAAAGAGAGTCTCCTATAATGAGCAGAATTTGTTTATTGGAATCTGAGACTTCTATCCAAGATCAGATTCCATGGACTTCTAGTTTTGTGTTGAGCTGCTCTTGTAGAGGAAGATAGCTCAATCTCTGAATAGACAGAAGTAGGGTACTCTGTCCTGCTACACAGGCACACACAGGCAAACTAGCTTTGTCCCTGAGGCACACAAGAAATCTTGAAGCACATGAGAATTTTCCTCCTGTCATTCATCGATGGTGGAAGACAACGAAGTAGTCATATGAACCCAGCACTCATTCCTGCCTTTGCAGGGGATGGGACTCAATGATCTATGGAGGTCCCTTCCAACCCTAACATCTATGAATCTATGCTGGCACCTGGTTTAACATTAAGTATCAGCAATTCATTTCCTAAGGGCCCCTAGCCACCCAACCTAAAACACTCAATAATACTCATGCAAAAAAATCACTATATGATCTCCCAATGTTTAACCCTTCTTTTATAACAAAGCTAATCAAGAAACTAGCAGTAATTCCAGCACCACTGGTAAACTGCCAGCGTTATGAATCTCTTTCACTCAGGCTTCAGAAAAAAGCAAGGTACTAATGAAACAGCAGTTGTTCCTCTGACAGCCAACTATTACCAACCTATAAACAACTGAAGACCACCATTATGTCCCCTGAATAAAATTTACATTGCACGTAACAGTTGGTCATAAAATATTCCTGTCCTGCTCTCAAAAACACACTCCCAACCTAATATCTCCGGCTGAGCCTAAGCAGTTGACCCTCCCCCTCTAAAAGCCCCATCCACAGAATTCCAGCAGATTTCCCTTGGGTCATCAAAACTCCTATGTAGGAATAAATAAAGGAAATCCAAGGTGGATCAGGGCAGTATCATAATGAGCAATGGATGACTAAGGCCCCAGTCCTGAGTACCCACTTACAGGAGATGCAAAAATGGCAGCAGCTGCCACTTCTGTCCCAGCAAATGCAGATGCCTCAATTGGCATGGCCAGGCCCCTGCCACCACCCCTGCTGCCCAGAGTGTAAACTTTAGCTGTTAAGCCTCTGGATCAGTGCACTGTGTCCAAGTGTCCAAAGTTTCAAGCTAATCACTGGGTTAACCTTTCTGAAAAGAGTAATCAAATTTGGAAACAGATAGCATCTTTTAGAAACCAGTAATTTGCTGGGTGATATTATAGGCTCAGTGCTCTAGAGGAGCAAAATAATTTGCTCTTGAAACATTCTGTAGAATAAGTTCAACCCTTATTGATTGTGAAGTGGAAGAGATGCACAAGGGCCAACATTATTTTTAAAAGGTGCCCAACTTGAGTAGGGTTTCCATACTGTCAGTTCCCTGTCAGAGGGCACGGGCTATATGACTGTGGAGTGGGGGGGCAGGCACCTTCCCCTCAGCCCCACTGCCCTGCCACAGCTTAAGTGCCCAGCCACTTTCCCCTGTGCCAGCAAGCACCCACCCCTTCCAAGCCACAGCCCCTGCCAGCTCTGCTGGTGCCCCCCACTCCTGATCTACAGTCCCTCATCCTCCTGGGCTGTGATGGTGCCTCTCACTTCTACCCACAGCCTCCCATCCCTGCTCCTGCCCCTCATTCCTGACTGCAGACTCCCAGCTCTGCTAGTGCTCCTCACTCCCAACATAGTACCACACCCCCTGGGTGATACTGGTGCCCCTAACTCCCAACCTGCAGCCCCTCATCTCTGCTGTTGTCCCTCACTCCCAACCCACAGGTCCCTGGTGCTGCCAGTGCCCCCTCATTCCCAAGCCACAGTTCCCTGCTCCCCCAGTGCCCCCCACTCCCAAGCCACAGCCCTCCCAGCCCTGCTAATGACCCTCACTCCCAACCCACAGACCTCTGATCCTCCCAGCCCTCCCAGAAGGGGGCACCAGCAGCTGCCCCCATCCCACCAGACCTGAACACAGCAGCTGCAGTGGCTCCAGCTTCCGTGGGTGATGGCAAAGCGAGTTCAGCCCTAATGTGGGCTGGAATAAGGAGGAAGGCCCTGGGCTGGGACTCCTGTGCCATGCCAAGTGCCTGGGCACAGCCACCACCCTAGGCAGTGTCCCCCAGCCACCCGACCCCTGTGAGCACAAGCACCAGCCCTGGTGCTGCCAGCCGAGCCATTCAGCTCTCCGCTACCCTCAAAGAGCCCTCCTGCCCCCTTCCCCAGCTGTAGAGCTAGGTGTTTCCCCCTCACCTGCTATCCTGCTGCAGCCCCAGTAACTGACCACCTTCATCCAGAGCGGGCAGACACCTGCCCCCCCTCATACACCCATCCCCTCCAAACACTCCTGACACACACACACACATACACACACACTAACATCCCCACACAGGACTCTGGACAATCCCCAAGTGCTGACCCTCCAACCCCCACCCACCATCTGCATCCAACTGCCAGGGTTGATCTCACCACCCTGCCTGGATATATGCTGGTCATGTGCATGTGCATATGCATATGCATATGGTGCCCTCTGCCTCCAATCACCACAAGCAGCTCCTTCTGGCTAGAAGACTGCCAACCTGCAAAGGGAAACTGGGTTCTTCCTTTAAAGAGGAAAATCTGCATTTTTCCACAGCTAACAGAAAACTCAGATCCCCAACACAGATGCCACTAGGGCAAGCCATGAAATGACGTTTTTCTACCAGCATCCACAGTGAAAAAGGACCAGCAGAGCAAAATCCCAGGCATTTGTTCATATTTCAAAAAAAATATGCCCAGACGGAAATCAGAGGAATGTCCGAGAAACCCCAAGAGTATGTTAACCCTAAACCTGAGCTAGCTTGAGAAATTTGTTTCAAAGAGTGCTGTGTGTCCTACCTCCACATTCTGGGCATCATGATTTCAGTATCCAAAATTATTGGTTGCTTTTGAAAATATTGTCCACATTTTGAATTTTATTTTTGAAAATAATCACATGCAAGTTGGAATCAGAAGAATCATTTTGTTTTCATCTTCTAAACTGAAACACCTATGAATAAGGTACACTACAGACATGAATATATAATTACAATATCTGTGTTTCCAATTTTTGAGCAATAAAGCCTCAATGCCAAAATTTTATGCAAATAACTTGCAGTTAACTTTTTTTTTAAATCACAGTTTTCTGTGATCTCATATGTAGCATCAAGTTATGATATAAGACAAATAATTATGTTGGATAGCTCTCATCTTCTATGTTCTTCAGAGTAATCCAAAAATACCATAAATGTCTTTAATCTTTACCTTCAAACAGCACTTTGATGATATCAGTGTTATCTTCAAGCTTCAAGGTAAAACTCAAGTGGTTTTGACAATGTGTGTAAGAAATAATCTATCATGTGTATAATTAATAACTTTTGATTTCAAATCTCTTTACTGGGCAAGTTATCTGATTTACTAAAATTATGAGGAAGCGTTAGTAAAAATGGCAATGTTCCTGTTGGTGATTATATGAATCAGGTACATCAATCTTAAGACAAACTGAAAGTTTCTCTTTTCTTAGTCTTAAGAGCAGGCACAAACATATCCAAAATATTTCATTGCTTCATTATGTGTATTACCCACTTTACCCTTTTGGCTATCTTCATCATGTTCTATTGCAAGGTAGCCACTCTAGAAATGGGAAAATAATACTTCATGGTAAATTATTAGGTGTGTTTTCACCTCCGGACACAGAATCCTCAGTTAGCTATGATATATTTTCAGTCTATTTGCCAAACCCCCATGATAAATACATATGAATTACAGTTTTCAAGAGTATAGATGCTTTGTTTTTCAAAAGACCATAGATACTACGGTTTTTAAAATGGCTTTTAGCATGTACATATCTGAAAATTAAAAAATAATTCTACAGGAATAGAAAAAACTTGATAGATTTTTTATACAGATAGATATAGATACAGATATCTATCTATATATGTATTTATACATATAGATAAATATCAAGATATATATCTAGGGCTGTGCAAACCAGCACCGTTTCATTTCAACTTCCATTGAAGTTTCCAGCTTGAAATGAGTTGAAACAGCTTTGAATAAAAACACCCACTAAAATTTCACACAGCCCTAATATATGTATAGAGATATATATAGATAGATAGATGTAAATATATATGGCATATGCTTCAATGAAATCTATTAAGCTTTTCTCAACTCTAGTTGAAATGTGTGTGTGTTTGTGTATAGAGATAAAAAAAGGTCTATAGAGAAAGTTTGATAGATTTCATTGGAGCAGATGCCATACATTGATCAGGATATATGTATATATGGCATCTGTTTAAATGAAATCTATCAAGTTCTCTATACACACACATATGTTTCAACTAACATTCTCACTGAGGTCTTTGTTCACTGTTACTCTAGGTCAGGGACTGAAGTAAATTTTGTGGACCATCTTATTCATTGGCTGTACAGACAATGGGGCAATAGCCCTGAAGCCAGGGGATACAAAAATGTGGATTTAGAGTCACTCCAGAGAGAACAGGGATGCTAACTGGAAGCATAGTGATTTCCTAATCAATGTTTGTAAATACTACTGTTGCTGAATCTTCTGTCTAATTAGCTTTAATTCACCCTCCCATCTCCCCTTTGACATGTCTACCAATAACAGTGTATTTAACTGGGTTTAAACTAAGTGAGCTCTAGGTGACTCCAAGCCAACTTTTTTTAACCTACCAGTCTCTTGCCCTCTGATATTTTCTCATCTATTAATTTCCTTTGGTGGTTCTTCCTCTGATCAGACTCTAGTCAAGCAAATGCGGGCCACTGAAGTCCACAAGTACATTGTCTCTGTGGTGCTTCTATAAACTCCAGGAAACTTGAGTACAGTCATTGCATACAGAAGAATCACCATAATTTTCTTACCTAAACAGTCTGGCTCTGAATGCAGAATCTCATCTCTTATTGCAGCATTATCACTTTCACATGTCAACCCTAGAAAGTCTAACCCAAGAAATGGATCTGCATGTAGGGGGAGGAGGGAATTTTATTGCCTTTTTAATAGTATTTTGTGCAAATCATTTAAGCCCTGATCATATAACAAACATCCCATACTTTTCTACTCAGGACCAAAACCTAAGCCCTAAAGACTCAATCTCTATGGCACTGAACCTCACCTATCCCCTGACAAAGTGGGGTATGAAACAAAAGCATTCTTACTTGATAGTGTTCTTTCATTTGCGTAGTGATCATGAGGTTCAATAAATATAGTTATATAATGAACGAGACTTAACACAAGCATTATGGCTAGAGACAGAAATTATACACAAACCAGTATAAGTGATCGGAAATCAGTTCAAATCTGTAACGCAATAGAAGTTCAGTGCACATAAACCACTTTCAAAATGGATGAAACTGATTTAAGATAAACCTGGAGCAATGCATTATCAGTCTTAACTGATTTAGGTTAAATTGGTTTATTGAATTTCTGTCCCAGATCCCCTCCAGATTTAGGTTAACTCACAGTCACCCAGCATTTGGCATGCATTGCACCTGCCCTGCAAACCACCCCTCACAGGGTGGGTAGCCTAGCTTCGGCCTAAGCTGTGTGTTCCAGCTGAGCAAGTATCTCCTGGCTTCTGGCCTGGACCACTGCAGGCATGTGGCTGCATTGCCAGAATAAAAAGTGAATATCTTAATTTGCTTATCACTTCAGTCTATGTACTAACCCATGAAGACTGAAACGATTCAGCCTCAGGCTTTTTGGCTGCCTGTACTTAGCCTATTTGTGGAGCAGTAGGCAACCTCAGCAGGCCTCTCTCTCTCACACCAACTACCCTGATTCAATCCCCAGCCTCTGTAGTCTTCTATATAAGGGAGTATCTCAATTTATAACTTTAATCATTATAATTTGCATAGTTATATTTGCAAGTTGCAAGTCAGTGAAGAATAAAGCCCCTAACTTATAGAATATGTTCACTATGGTGAGTAATACCAACCAATATGAACATTTTGTTCAAAATAACTTTGTCACTGAAAGCAGTATTTGTTATTGAGTTGTTTCCTCAGTGGCACTACAATGCACGTTCCTTAGTGGTTTACTAAGTAATATATATTATTAGTCCTCAGCTATCATACAATGGAAGCAACGAGCTATTTCCATATAGTTATATAATATTTTTCCTCTGATAGTATGACATACAAACACACTCACTCACACCTGTTCCCATTAACTGGTGCTGCTACTGCCTCGGGACATGAAGACAAGAATCTGCCAGTATAGAAATGATAAATAGTTGTTAGGAACACAAGGGGACATAAGAGACTCAAGAAGCTAGTAAGCACACACAAGGTGATCTGGACCCTGTTTCACAATTTCCTTATGCACTGTGGTTGTTCAGTACAGACCTACACAATCTGTATCTATAAAGGAACCCTTTCATAGAAATGCATTCAATAGTGAAATGGTATAGTGACCCCTCCTATGTCTAATTATGTACAATTAATAAAAAATAACAAAAATTAACTCCTAAATAATAAAGTAAATAGATAGAGACACAATATCTCTCTACTCAGAAAAGAATTATGACTAGGAATGAAGGTAATTCCAAAGAATGAGTCAAAATGAGTACAGGATAAAGAAACAGAGTTATAATCTAAATATAATAAACAAAGTTAGCTCATCTGCCCAAACTGCCAGTATTCTGCCTCACTGCATTTCATGACAACAATAAACAGAGTGAAAAATTATATAGATGTTATGTACACAGAGATTAAAAGAATATATAATGAAGAAGCAAGTGATCATACTTCAGAGAAAGTTGTATATTATGAAGTTCATGCACAATCTTTTAGCTTAATGTAATTAGAAGTTCCCAGTGGAAAAAAATAGTGCAAGATTTCCAAAAAAATCTGTTAAGGCTGTCATATTAAAGATATTATTTTTGAAGGACATTTAATACACTTCTAATTTCTGTGCCAGTGAGCATTGCTGCAATATTTTGTGAATGGATCTATTAAAGACTTGACTACATGGGGAAATGGTTTTCATATGGGCACTCATATGACACCACTCAAGTCAAGTAAGTACTTTTCTGCAGAAAGAAGCTATTGCTGAAAAAATTGGGTGTACTTGTACAGCTGAATAACTAGTCCACCTGGAAAGTGTACAAATAAGAATTAATATGGAATAAGCTGAATCCCAAACCAGCATGCCTGATGACAAAGAAGTTAGTCTAGAATAGATGTTGTGCTTCAAATTCACACCCTTAGAGTTCATAGATTTCTAGGGTTTGAAAGGACCTTGTAGATCATTGAGTCTAACTCCCTGTTCTAGGCAGGAAAGAGTGCTTGGGTTAAATAACCTCAGCTAGAGGCTTGTCTAATCTCTTCTTGAACACCTCCAAGGTAGGGAAACCACCACCTCCCTTGGTAGCCCATTCCCTGTTTTGGCAACCTTCACCATAAAGAATTTCTTCTTGATGTCCTTGTTTATCTCATAACTGCTTCCCCACATGGACACAATCACGTGCATGTGATCTTGTCTGATTTATCCAAAAAGATACATTTAGTTCATTCAGCCAACATGTAGGCAAAAGTGTGTTTCCCAAAATGAGGGAACACACTGTCCTGGGCAACACAAAGAACCAGTTAACAAGTGTCAACATGGCTTCTACATTTTATTTAGTGACTCTTGGGTTAGGTAGAGAAATTCAAAAAGCCTGAGGCAGAATCAAAATCACATGGTTCTCTGTAAGCAGTGTAGTTTAGATTCATAGGTTTCTTTCCTTTTTTATTTTTTTAAAGGTTCATTTTCCAGGTATTATTGTGAGGAACCTTTAACAACAGCTCTGACACATTATGTCAATGGGTGATTATTCAATTGCCAAATATGCTTTTTAAAAATATTTAAAAGTTCTTGCCATTCATCAAAGCAGGTGAGAAACAAAAGGAAGATAATGCATAAATATTAGCAATATACACATTATAATATTGTGTCAGAAATGCAGTCTATTGAATCCAGGAAATTGAAGCTGACTAACCAAAACTGGATACTGAGAGGAGGGATCAAGAAACCTTACAAAAATAGGTATGGGATAATCTGATCTCTTCATGAGAATATCTCAAACAGAGACAAGTTTAAGCACTTACAGAAGCTTTTACATCTCTTTTTAAAGTCTGCCCCTAGCACGTGCTATTCTAGATAGTTTTCCCACTTTCATACTTGTTAAATTAATAAGTACAAGCTACGCATATAAGGTGACTGCTTATTTGGGATAAACCTTCAATATGTAGAGAGGGTGGTATGTGACCCTAAATGGTTTTTTTCAAAGGAGAGCTCAAAGATTGGAAAATGATGAACTAAGTTATTCAGTTTGAAAAGGTGTGGTGGAACCTAAAAATATTACAGAAAGATCTATTATATTGCGTCAATTAAAGGACATGCAAGTGAACCAAAGCTTAGATCCAAGGCAAAATCTTAGATTTTCAAATGGGCAGAATGGCTGTACATATCCAGTTTCTAGTCAAATTCATCCAGAATACCTAAGCTTCAAAACAGGGATTCCTGAAACTCTGACATAGGTGATATATTATATAGCTGACAACTTTAAAACTACAAGGGACCATAAAAGCACACTCAAAGGAAATAGCAAAATAGCAAACAACAAGAAATCATACAAAAAGAAAGACAGAAATTGATAGGGCGTGGGACATGCAAATATTTGTATTAATCAATAATATTCTCAGTGATGTATATTACCCTACCCATGCTGGAGAAAATGTCAGTGGAATATCTGAAATAAATTCAATACACCAGAATGAACATTGCTAAGTAGAAATTTATTTTCATATTCAGGGACTGGCAATGCTTCAATTTATTTCTAGGCGAAAATTCCAGGAAGAATGACTGAAATATTTCTGTTACAATCACATCTAACTGGGCCAGTTGAAAATAGAAAAATAGTTTTGTTGTCCTGTGGAGGCAGGCCAACCCTCAGGATCTCATATCACACTGTTGGACAGGAGGGCACAGTGTCCAATTGCACATGCACACACTCAAAAATCAATTAGGTGCATATACACACACACACACACACACACACACACACACACACACACACACTACCAGCTCAGGCACATGCACATCCAAATCAGCCCAGGCACATGCATACCTATCACCAATTCAAGCACATACAGACTACACACATCAAAAATTAGACAACAATCAGTTGTTAATGCCCACACACTCAGTATACATACACAGATCACTAATTCATATACCACGCACATGATGTCATATATATATATATATATATTCATCAGTTCACTCACATACCACCCACCTACACATACACACAGGTTAGTTTCTAACTTGAATGGTACAGTGTGTGTATGTGTGTGCTTGGAGTATTGAGGAGAAGGTTAAGGTAAGAGAGAGAAAGTGGAGTGAAAGTTGCTGAGACTGGGATTAGAACCGGTAGACTAGAGAGAAGCTGGGCTGAGGAACTGAGGCTTGGAGTTACTTAAGGTCAAGTGGTCCCAGGGTTACTCAAGGTCAGAGGTTCTGGGGAGGAAGCAAGGGAAAAAGCCTGGTGGCAAGGAAGAGACAGCCAGGACAGAGAGAGGCAGAAGGCTTGGAGATTGGGGCTGAAAACTGGGAGATCAGGGGGCAAATAAGTGGTGGCAAGAAGGAAACAGTCAGGAAATAGGTTTATTAAATAGACAACACGCCACACAAGCTCATGAAGTTATTGGTTCCTACACACACAAGCACTCACAATGGTAGCAGGAGAAAGACTCAGTGGAAGTGTTGGAATCCAGGTAGGGAAGAGAAGCAGAGTCCAAATACTTTGTTGGGGAAGGAAGGTGGGTGATAGCTACCTATTCTGGGCTGTGAGTTGATCCTCGATGGCCAGTTGGGGTCCTCTCCAGGAAGGTGTTGTCCGGGGGGGGGGTTGCCGACAGGGCTTCTGGGTGGAAAGGTGGTATGGCATGGTGCTGATCCAGATGGAGAGGGCATCCCACTGGGTCTCTCTTAACTGCCCCCCATTTATAGGAGCTGTCCCAGGGAGGGACATATGACTAAACACTCACCCACGACAGGAGGCACAGAGCAGCAGGGGTGGAAGGAAGAGCCTGCACGGCTCATCAGCCGCTTGTTTATACAATTAAGCCTGGTCAATGACATCAGCTCCAGATGCCGACCGGCAAAAATAAAAATGGCAGCCGACGCTGCGGGAGAGGGAAGGAAGAAGGAAAAGAGAGAGAGAGAGAGAGAGAAAGAGAGAGGACCCCAGCTGGACCTGGGAAGGGAAGAGACCCCCCCACCGTGGTGGAGCACCAGGAGCCAGAGACCGGAAGACGGCAATCCTGGACCTGGACAAGGACTCAGAAGCAGACTAGAGGCTCAGCAGGATCCCAGGTGGGAGAGGCAGAGTGACCAGGGCAAGCAGAGACCCATGCCATCAGAAAGGACCCCGAGAGGAGCCCCAGGGGTGGCCACAATCAGGGTGGGTATCGCCACCATTCCTGGCCGGGTCAACGGAGGAGGGGAAAGAAGTCCCAGGGACAAGGGAGGATATAAAGGGCGTTCAGAGTTAATATAAAAGGGAAATAGGAAAAGGGTAGGAGTCAGGCGCATTTAAGCCTAGGAGCAGGCTTGAATGTAGGGTCTCTCAGGTAATTGGTTTCTTTTGTTTTCCCCAAGAGAAAGGGCTGAGGAGGGGGTGGCTTTGTGAGATACCATGAGTGCCAGGGCCAAGGGGAGAGCCTCGGAGGTTTTTCTTTTTTGTTTCCCTGAGAGACGGGGCAAGAGGGAAGAAGGAAGGTTGGGTAGAGATACAGCCAAGAGGGCTGATTCCATGTTGTCGGGCTGGCAGAAGGGCCACAACTCCATGGAAGGGCCAAGGCCAATGGAGAACATCGCACGTGAGGTAGAGTGACGCCAGGGTGTTGGGGTGGCAGAGCCCCATGAAGGACTATCAGGTGAACCGCGGGCCACCGAGCATATCCGACGGCCATACCCAACCACTGAGTAACCAGCAAGTCATGGCAGGTGAGAGCGGGAAAGGCAAATTGTGGAAGAGACACCTGCTCGACCAAAAGGGCAAGTCCAGAGAACGCCCAATATCCATCACATGGGCAAGGGCTGACCAAGAGTGGATATTTGAAGCCTGACAGCCACAGGGGCAGACCTCCTATGACCCTAGTGGCAGGGGCATGCCCAGGCAAGAGTCAGCCCCTGATGTAGTGAGCATGTGAACTCCTAGGTAAGGACATGAAGTTTCAGGTGTCTGTAATGATGGGTTGACTGATTTATGCAGCACTCTTTGTCTTTCAAATCTTGAGCCAGGGAGAGTTAATGCAGGGTGATGGTTGAGTTGTGGAGTTGATGGTTCAGTCATTCAGAGGGAGCTATTTTTAGACCTACTGCCATTGTCTCTCAAGCACCCTCATTCATCCCCATTCATTCAGGAACCAATTTACATAGGAGAGGTAGGTATGAGTCACACATCTACAACAGTGTTATAATAGGCTATTCCCAGGCAGGGGACACAAGATGGAGATTTGTCAAACAAAATGGAAACTTGACATAACTTATGCTAACTTACTTATGTAGGCCTAAATGAGATAGTATCAGTAAAACAGTAATATAGAACAGTAAAAATAAATATAAACATAATAATTATACAATATAATACAGTAGATATCCATAACAGGGCACTTATTTGAAAAAAAGGAAAAAATAAATAAAACGAAAACAACTTGCTACTAAAATAAAATGCTGAAGATTATCTTGTCTTAGCTCACTTATACTTATCTATAGGGAATAGAGAGGGGAGAAAAAGTCCAAAATGGTTAGGGGAAGGGGAGGGAATGTATTTTTAAATTTTAAAAAAAGAACTACTGGGGGTTTTGCTACACTTTCATAGCTTAAGGAAACAAAAATGGATCTAAAATAACAACAATTTCCATAAACAAGTATAACATGTATTTTTATGACTGAAAATAGGCTTCCCAGAGGGGTGGTGCTCTCACCTTCTCTGGAAATCTTCAAGAGGAGACTGGATAGGCACCTGGCTGGGTTCTTATGACCCCTGCCACCTCCAGTGCTCCTTCCAGACCATGGCAGGGGGTCAGACTAGATGATCTGTCTAAGTCCCTTCTGACTCATTGATTCTATGATTCTATGATTCAAACATACCTAACAGAGGCAACATGGTTCCCAGACCCACAACTGTTAATCATTCCATTACATTAATGATTATGTGATAGGGCTGTGTGAGGCTTCGGACTGTGCTTTGGATCTGGAGAAGCTTTGCACACTTTGGCATCAAAAGCAGCATGTACAGATTGAAGCGCTGGCTTCGTTAGGCTTTCTGAAGTGGTTCAGAGCTTCCAAAGCATTTCAAAAAAGCTTCAGAGCCACTTCGGCAATCCGGCCATAGAGTATAATGGGAAATCAATGAAATATCTTTAACTTTAGGGTTTTTTGTCTGATTCAAATGAAAGTTTCAGAGGTGGTAGCCTCTGCTGAGCACATGAAGCCTGCCAAGCTTCACAAAGATCAGTGGAGGGGTTCAGGGGAAACTGCACCCCAAATTCTTGAAGGCAAAACTTGTGTCATGTTCATTATAAACACAGGCGGTTGAAATCTGCAGGGGTTGTAGCGCCTGGTGAGGTCACAAAGCCTGCCAAGTTTCAAGGGGTGCAGGGGTTTGGGGGGAACTGCACCTCAAGCTGCAGACAGGCAAAACTCGTAACATGGGTGACACTGTGTGTGTTAAGGCGCAGCAGGGTGAGAGCTGCAGGAATGGTAGCTCCTGCTGTGGCCACAAAGCCTGCCAGTTCTCAAGGAATTAGGTGCAGGGGGTTTCTGGGGCCCTGCACCCCTACCTGCTGACAGACAAAACTTGTGACAAGGGTGCTTGTACAATTGAATGTCTCTGTCTTGGGGGGTACTACTGCAGGCCAGGCTACTAAGCTACTGTGTTACCAGTTATCAATCAATCATGATTCACTCAGGTCAATACACAGTTGCTAGCTAATGTAGCCAGTTAATTAGCAACAATTAACACCTACAAAACCCCATACTAAGGAGAGGAAAGAATCAATACAGACAATCAACTGCCCCAAGACAGAGACAGTCAGGTGCACAAGAACCCATGTCACAAGTTTTATCTGTCAACAGCTAGGGGTTCAGGGCCCCAGAACCCCCCCTGCACTGATCTCCTCAATAGCTGGCAGGCTTTGTGGCCTCAGCAGGGGCTACCATCCCTGCAGCTTTCATCCTGCTGTGCCTTAACACTTACAGTGTCACCCATGTCATGAGTTTTGCTTGTCCACAGCTTGAGTCCAGTTCCCCCAAACCTCTCCACTTATCTCCTTGAAACTTGGTGGGCTTTGTGGCCTGAGCAGGGGCCACCACCTCTGCAGTTTTCAGCCTGCTGCACCTTAACACACACAGGGTCATCTATGTCATGAGTTTTGCCTGTCAGCAGCTTGAGGAGCAGTTCCCCCCAAACCCCCACACTTATTTTCTTGGAAATTGGCAGGCTCTGTGGCTTCACCAGAGGCTACCACTGCTGGAGTTTTCACCCCTCTGTGGTGTAACACAGACATGACATAAGTTTTGTTTTCAAGAATTTGGGGTGCAGTTCCCCCCAAATCCCTGCACCCATCTCCTTGAAACTTGGTGGGCTTTGTGGCCTCATGAGGAACTACCACCACTACAAGCTTTATCCACATCAGACAAAAACAACAAAGTTATAGATATTTCATTGATTCCCCATTATACCCTATAGCTGGGGCTGCTTCAGCCAGATCAAAGTGGAAACCCAGTCCGGAGCTCCAGATTGGATCCCTGGCATCTGAAGCAGCTGGATCCAAAGCCAGATCAAATAGCTTCCTGATCGCACAGGCCTATTATGTGATAGTCCCACTTATTGGCCTGGTGGGTATTTCTGTCTGACAGACTGCTTGTCTGCAAAGTGATAACTTTTGACTGCTACAGCTGATCAGTTCCAACATGTCAGGCAACATTCTTGGCACAAACACGCAGAACTCTATCAACTGTAGGAAAAACTGATGGGAGAAAATTGGGGGGTGTTAGGAGGGTCGGAATCATATCCTGACACCTAGTCCCTGACACATAGTAGACGAAGCAACTTTAATCCTCTCTCAAATTGTCTGCAAGTCAAAGTGGTTGATGCTATCCATGAACACAACCCATCTTAATATTCCTCCCTCCCTAGAGTTCAAATATGCCAGCATACCAAATGGCGCCTCCCAACCAGAAAAAGAAAAAGAAAAAGAAAAAAGAATACTAAAGAAAAGGGAAGGGTGAAACGCATAAGGCATGGAGAGGGAGAATGAGAGGTGCTGGTATATGGGAGAAAGGAAAATGGTGGGCTTACATAGTTCCAGAAATGAGGAGAACAAGATGTTCTGGGTTAGGAAAGGAAGCTGGAATGAGGTTTGTGGGTACAGATAGAGGGAGACAGGAACACAAAGAAACCTGCTATGTTAATGAAGGAAGAAAGAAGAAACTCAGAAGAACTCCTTATGGGGAAGACTGGGTAAGAAGAGAGAAAAAAGAACATGCCTTTATAGCAAGGAGGCCCTGTTTAACTGCAGACCAGACAAGAAACAAGAAGAAGTTGGAGAAAAGGAATGCTCTTGATTCACAGAAGAATCCATGTGAAGAAGGCTGCATGGTGGATTTTTCTGAGGCTTTGTTTTAACTCTGGAAGTGCCCTAGGATACTAGGGAAACTATGGTAGCAACAGCACGCTGGTGGGGTTGTTGTTTTGGTTTCCTTTAAGATCTTTTCTGTATGTGGATCTGTATATTTTTCTTTCCTGCTAACGAAAAAAAAAGTGAAGGGTGAATCATATTTAACCCTTAAAATGCTTTTCATTCTGTTCACTTCCAGAAACATGTTGAAGGCAGGGAAGGGATAGCAGGAGAAGTTATGAATGTGAGGTGAATGAAGACATGCAAAGAACACTTAACTACCAGAACAGTAAAGCATATGTTGCTCTTGTCTGGGCTGGCTTGTTATATGAGCTAGTATTAATCGTATAAGGAAGTACTGCAGTAGCAAGCGTGTGAAACAGTGAAAGAAACAGTGGGAATAGTGAAGTACTGCAGTAGCACTTGATTTATTTTTGGAAGGGAAAAAAGGAATAATGTACTGAAGAGAATATTATCCTAATGAGAAGGATTAGTATTTTATTAATATATGTATTCTTATCTCAACGGCAGACATGTTATTTCAATTCATGGTATGATTCATTTACATTGTTAATATTGGAACTATTGTCTTCTGCTGCTGGCAGAAAAGGAAGAAAAAATAAATACTGGGCATTATCGTGACTGCATTGATTACCTATAATAAAATCACAGGTGATGAAAATATGCTTTTTCTCTGCTTGGAAAATTATATAAGCACAACGTGGTTTGTATAATTATATTTTTTAATGGCATCGTTAGTGGGTCTTAGATAAAAATGTGCCTGCCTTAACAGTAATGCAATAAAGGAAACATGATTATGTGTTCATTCCAGTGTTAAAGGGCAAAAATTGAAGTTCTAAATGTGAAGCAATCATTTAGAGTCACATTTTGCCAGTGTTTAGAAGATATAATGAAAGACAGGTTCACATGACCAAGGGCAGTTTTCCACCCAAATTCTCAGAACAGTTTTATTCAATGGACCTATAAAAAATTACATCAATTGTAGATCAGGCCCTTTATTGTTAACTTTTAGATCTAGAAGTTGGGGTAGGGTATATTTCTTTGGAATTTTATGTGTGTGTTTTACAATTTTAATGAAAGGCTAGATCAGAAATTTAAGATCTTCATCGATGAGACACTGAATTCTGCCTTTGGTGGTATAATAAATAAGTTGTGCATCCTTCTTTGTATGTATAAAAAAACATTTCTTGAGGATTTTACTTCCCAAACTACTAAAACACAACACCTCATTTTAAAAGCCAGAATACTGTCAAAACAGTAATGACATAAAAAAGGGGAAAGTCTTCTGAGGTGGGGAGATTTATTTCCATTAATTCCCCAGAGATGTTTGAACTGCTTATTAGCACCCTAGTGGGTAAACTTTGGCAAACCATGTTGCAGATGAATCATATAGGAAGCTTGAAAGCAAAATGAAGCTTTCATAGATTACTGTAAACAGTGTTACTGGTTTGGTTTTCTTTTTCCAGAATCCCCTCTTCCCTTCCAGCCCATCATCACACAGAAAACTCTATTAACTTCCATCAGTCATTTAATGACTCCCCTCCACCCCTGCCCACTTTGTGGTGTTGAGCAACCCTAATATGTCAGTGCCTTTCCCCTGCCCATGCTGGTGCCTGCCCCTCACTCCCAAGTCACAGTCTCCTGCAGCCCTGCTAGTGCCCCTTCAACCTCCCACCCCTCCAGCTCTAATGGTGCCCCTCAGTTGTGACCCAGAACCCTTTGCCCCTGGCCCATCCCACCCCTGCCCCAGTCAAGACTGTGGGACTATGGCCAGGGCCCACAGCACCTTACCCTCCAGCAGCACCCAAGCCTCAGCTGCTGTGACTGGACCAAAGCACACAGCCCCACTCCCCAACCCCATCCCCTTCCCCCACGTGGCACAGTCAGAGTGGAGCCCATGGTGGGGAGAAGTCCATACTGTGGACTTGGAGCTCCCCACCCTGCTGCCCTCCCTTCAGGGGTCCCTACAACCAGACAGGTGGGAACCTGCACAGGAGGGTAGGGAGGATCAATGCTGCTGCTAGGAGCCCCACAAAAGCTGTACTGCCATGGCGAAGTGCCCCCTGCCCCCCTAGCAGTAGTGGTGGTGGCAGCATGGAGTTGTCCCCGGCCCTGTACCTCACCATGGCAGCATGGCCAGCATGGTCCTCCTGGTGGTGGCACCAAGCCTCCCTGCCCCACACTGGTTCCCACCCACTGGGCTGTGGAGGCCCCTGGACACAGGGCAGCAGGGTGGGAAGCCCAAGCCTTCAACAGACAGCTCACATCTGTCCCATACACAAAACTGTGGCAACGTCTCCAGCCCCAGCCCTGCCCTTACCACGGGGTCCTCAATCTGACCTCCCCACCTGCAGATTTACATAGAGGTAGCTGCAGGAGCTAGTCTCCATGCTGCCTGCCTGCTGCATGCATATCTGCACGCACATATGCACATGCCCCTGCTGCCCCTTGCGTCCCACTCCCCCCAGCCCTAAGCAGCCCCCTGTAGGCTGGAAGTCTACCAGCCTGCAAGAGGAGACCTACTGTTTTCCACATTTTTCTCCTTTAAAGGAGAAAATTCATGTTTTTCCAAATTTTTCCATAGCAAGCAGGAGACCCAGATCTCTGGAGATCATTGATTGTTCATGTTTACTGACTGTTTGTAATTCATAATAAATAAGCACCTATTTGGGGATAACCCACTGAACAGTATAAAATGTACATCCATTTGACCCCACTTTGCATAAATGTGAATCTCTTAGAGCCAGATCAGCTTGGGAGAGACACACTGTAGAGATGCATGGTTTTACTTGCAGAGATCTCTTTTTCTTGTAGGAGCCTTCAATATAAGTTCTCCATTGTAAGGCAAGATGGATGTTGTCACATGCTCAGCTGAAATCAATACTGTGTGAGATAAATAATGTTCAGACCAAAATACTTGTCTTCTGATCCTTATATTATATTAACTCTCTCAGCTGTGGCCAATGTGGGCAGAGTACAAGTGTGTTACAGAACCTGGTTCTTTGGTTCAACAGGTTGCAACTTGCGTTTTTACTCTATACTCCTTGATGGTTGACCAAAATGGCTACCACGGGTGGAATTTTGAAGTTACACCTTATAGCTGAAATTCCCATACAATATACACCTGAATTACAGTATTTGCATGTATCCAAGATACTGAAGTATTTCTGTCCATAAGTATTTCAAGTTAGTCTTTAAAACTGTTTAAAATTATATTTTTTTTCTACTCACTGCTACTTTCAGTTAAAATATTAAGAGTATGAGTATAATGGGTCTTTGTGTATTCTTGCAGTGTGTATAGACCTTACTGAATAAAAAAGCTGCTAAACTCTGCATACATATACCTTTCCTCTCTCCCCAGAAAAGGCCAGGGTAATTCATCTGGAATTACAGAACAGAACAGCAGCAACATACTTAACACTAAAAAAATATTTTCTTCTATTATAAACCTCAGTATAAAAGTATTAACATCTAATCTTATCACCAACTTCAAAAGCATAAACAAATTATAGGTTTTATTTGATGAATTGTTTGCTTTACAGACTTTACTATTAATATTTAAAAAGAGCCATTTGAAAGACTCTGGATACAATTTTCAAAATTGAAGGTCTAGCATTAAATATCCAAAGGTTTCTTTAGGAAAGAAATAGGTGGCCTAATTTTCCCACTGATGTTAGTCAGAGCCACGTGCACTCTGCACTTCTGAAAAATCAGACTACAGCCAGCTTTTTAGGAACTTAAATATGAATTTTACCTTTAAAAAAATCCAAAACTTATTATTAATTATAGCATATACTCCTGTCACATCCAGAGATCTGTTTGTGAGTAATCACCAGGGATCCAGGTTTCATGTTTGTGTGAAATATGACATGGAAAAACACTTATTTTCTCCTTTAAAGGAAAAAAATGCAGATTTTCTCTTTTTAAGGGGAAAATAGTGGGAAAAAGTGGGAAACAGTGGGTTTATATAATCTTATCCACTGTAGAGGATCACAGATCTTGGTTGCCCACCCAACTAGCCTATTTATTCCCAAAAAAACAGTCAAGCCACACAAACTCGCAGATATGGAAATACTAACTCAAAGAGATGAATGCAGGTGAAGACTTGTGTAAATGAGCCTATCGACACCACGGTCACTTCTCCACTCAATTCATAAGACTGAAGGAATTAAGATTCCCTTCAGTGTCAGCTTATGAATGGCAGCTAAAAACAAATGAGCTGGAATAGCTCAGAAGTGGATGGTTGTTTTCCATTTGAAATATGACTATCTTTAGAAAGGACTCAAAAGAAGGATTAAATGCCAGAATTAAAACAACATTTGTTGTTGTTGTTTTTTCTTTTGTTTTGTTTTTGCTACCTCAGTAATATTAAGAAGACCCATTTGATTTTCACAGACTTAAGCTAGATTATCTGTAGCAGGTAAACTGACAAAAAAAGTCAATGCATGGTAGATGGATTCCTATGGTCACAGAAGTCAACCTGTGCACAGACATTCTAACCATCCCTCACCTATGTTTAAATAAGCCTCTGACTGAACACATCTAATAAGGCAAATTCTAAAATTTCTCTAGGCTGTTTGTTCATATATCAAGCTGCTCTAACATTTTAGGAGTTTTGCGAGGTCTTGGGGTTTCACCTGAAACTGCCTTTCTGTAGTTAAAACTCACGCTTTTTGTTCTACCTTCGATGTCTAGGGGGAACAATTCTTCAATATCCTCTTTATGACAGTTTTTCAAGTATTTGAAATCTGTAGGCATGTCACCTCTTAATCTTCCTTCCTCTAAATTAAAACAACCCCAGTTTCTTCAACCATGTTTCATATGGCTTTGCTCTCCTTTGGATCCTCTCCAATTTGTCCATGTCTTCCTTGAAATGTGGTGCCAAAATCTGCACATAATACTCTTACAAGTGACTATTATTTTATACGTCTTGCTTTGTTAATGCAGCTTGAGCTGGAATTTGCTTTTTGCAACAGCAGGAGCAGAATCATATTGCTGAGTCATATTTTACTTTGTGATCTAACACCCAGATTGTTCTCAGCAGAAATATTGTGCAGGTAGCTATTCTTACATTTTTCACATGTGAGTTTGATTTTTTTTTCTTTTCTATACAATGCACTTTATGGTTGCCCCTTTGTAATTTTATTTTATTATTGTTTATGGTCCAACTCTCAAACTTAAGATAATTTAGGATTTTAATTCTAGCTAACTTCTAACTTGTTTGCTATCGAACTCAGTCCTGAACCTCTACTCCTTCATCCAAGTAGTCAATAACTGTTGAACAGCACCATCTCCAGAATCAGTTTCAGCAGGCTCTCTCCCATTAACTTCTCCCAGTGATATCAAGCCATCAAATATTAATCTTTGCCTGACAAACTGTACAACCACATGACAGTTCCTTGTACCCTGTATTTATCCAGTTTACTTACAAAAACACCACTATATCGAAAGCTTTGCTGAAGTAAAAATTGTTCAGGTCTGCTACATTATGTTTTTCCCCCAGCTGATCCAGTTATACTAACAGGAATCCAGTTTTCCGCTTACCAGGTTATTTCCCGAACCATCACCTTGCAGAACAGATGTCATCTTCAGTACCATAATACTTCCCAACACTAATCCAGGACAATCTGGAGATAATGATTCAAAGAGAAGAGAGTATCCCCTACCAAATCCCCAGCCCCACTTCTTTGCAGAACACTAGTGGACAGTCAGTACTAGTAGGCCCTTTAGTCTCATTGAAGAAGTCACTAAAGGTACACACTGAGCAGGTGCATTAAACAAAGCATTAAACCCTGCTGAGCAAACACTTTGTGATCCATCCAACTCCATTATACCAGCATGATTTAAAAATGAGAAAGTGTGGCATGCTCTTTGGCACAGTCAGGATAAAGCTATTGATCAAAACAAACACTAAACACACCCCATTCTCCATCAACAGGCAGACAACATTTAAGAGAGTTGACTAACACTAAGCTTTCAGAAAGCAAAATAATGTGGAAAGAACATGTCAGACTTGCTCTGTCTGCCTCAGTCTCCAAAAAAAAACATGTACAAGAAACTGAGGGGAAGGGGAATTCTTTTTCCCATCACCCCTTTACTGCCTTCATCCTTTACTTCCTTGTACTGGTTTTCTTTACTTACCTTTCTCTGCAAATATTGGCCAATGCCTTTTCTTCTTGGTCTTAAAAAAGGGTTGGGAGGGAGGAAATAATCATATGATGATTGTGGCAGGGCACTAGGTGTGCCTGCCACTTTAAGGCCATGAAGCTGGCAGCTTCCAGGTGCCTAATGAGGTCAGCCATTTTAGATTCAGGGCTGCCTACATAAACAAGACAGTTTGGCTGTTGGAGAGGAGGCAACAGCATTGCCTGGTCTGAGGGTTGCTGAGTTTCATCTGGAGATAAGGGATGAGCTGTAGGGGATGGTAGGAGGCTCCTGATCCTGGGTATGACCTGAAACTACACCCTGCTGGGAGTGGGTGGCCTGGTGGGGCTCCCAGTGGCATGGGAGCCCCAAGGAAATGCCAGGCCAGTGATCACCCTGGTGAAAGGCAGGTTGGGGTGCCTTAAGCCCTAGCCCTCACCTGCGGGTGAGTAGTGTCCATCAGAGGTAGTTATAGGGGTGCAATCCCCGAGGAGGAGAGTTGGCGGTCAGCTGTGGCCAAGGCTGCCTGAGCCCTGCGGGGGTTTGAGACCCCAAAGAGGAGAGTTAGGTCCAGGCACAACTATGGCCACCTGAGCCCACCTGTGGAGGGAAGCCCCCGGTGTGAGGGAAGAGGGGGCTCAGCCAGAGAGAGAGAACTGAGTCCTGACCCCAGTTAGTCCTCCAATGTGGGGAAACAGAGTTTGGGTCGAATATAACACCAGTAGCACCAGGTGGGGAGTGAGAGTCCCCTGTAAGACCCTGAGGCACCAGTCATGGTATGAGGTAACCCCAGCTCCCCACGTCTGTGGAGGAGGACCCAGAGAGGGGGACCCTGGGATAAGAGTATGGATCATACAGTGAGGCCTGCCAGAGCTTCCCCTGACTGGCCCAGGCAGGGGGCAGGACAAGGGGGGCCAGAAGGGCAAGGAGGCCCACTTAGAGGGACGTCCAAGAGCCAGGGGCCTGGGGTCCTGACTGACCTGAAGGTGGGCTGGGACTAGTGTGAACCGAAGGTCCCAGTGAGGAGACCACACCTGAAGGGGAACCAGTGGCAGGACTATATATGGCCTGGTATGACCGCGACAGAGTCCACCTGAAGGGAGGAACTCAGTTGGGGGTCCTACAGCAGGATTCTGGGCCCCATCATGGGGGACTGGTGAGTATGAGAACATCAAGATGTCATCTGTGAGGTTTGGGCTGCGGTGTAGGGAAGGAATGGAGCGTAGATAGTGCCCCCTAGCCCCAGGGCAGAAAATGGGTAGCCTCCTGCCTAATTGCATCTATTAATCAATCAATCAAGACCAAGGCAAGGCAGGAAGTTAGCCCAAGAACAGGTGAGTGGGCCACGTGGCGATCGGCCACGGTAGGCCCCCTGTTACAATGATATGCAGAAACAATTAATTTATTATAGGGCAATTTTTAAAATATTTTACTAATTTCCTGTGACTAATGCATGCTTTTCCAATATAGCACTGTTCCTCATATGTAGTTAATTGTCAGCTCAAATTTAAACTGAAAGTAGCAAAGTATATTTTTCCTTTTGCATTCACTTTCCTTTGGAAATGAAAAATATCCATTCCTCTTAAAATTAATGCCAATATGATTAAAGCATGAGACAAATGCCTTACTTATAGCCACAGTTCATCAGTGCTAGCTAAGCTACCTCATACCTCAGTCATTTATTTTGAATTCTGGTGTACAGTTCCTCTGTGTTCGTTTCCTAGGCTTCTTGGTAGTTATGTTAATGGACAGTTACGTTAACAGAATTATTTTCAAGCATTTGTTTGAGAGGGTCTGGCTCATTCAGGAAGCAAAGTGCTATCTGTGCATTGCTTGTAGGAAGCTGCTTGGCTGTTCCATTTATTAATAGGCAGACCTTAAATCAACTAAAAGTTGAACATGGCACTTAGTTCACTGTCTACTTGTAGGATGTAGGACAGGAGCAGGAAAAATATGGCCTGCAGGCTGCTTCTGACCCACCCAGCTATTCTATCCAGACTGCAAGACACCTAAAAAGCTTAGAAAATTAATATTTATCTGCTCCTGGCTGCCTGTCAAAGATGACAGGAGCCAGGGGCAGTAGAACCCAGGGGAAGCCAGCAGGACCCAAGAGTAGGGCTGGCCCCGCCCCACCCCACTCCAAGCCCTCTCCTACCTCCACCTCCTCCCAACCAGAAGCCTCTGCCTTCATCACTTTCACTGCTTCCCTGCATGCCAGCTGGCCACTCCAGCATCATATGGCCCCTGGCTGCATCACCAGACTGCAGGAGCAGGGGTCTACACCACTACCCTGGGGCCAGGAGCAGGGGAGGGAGGGAAAGAGAGTAATGAGGGAAGGGGATACTGTGAGTATGTGTGCACTCGTAGGGTGAGTCCCACAAACACATCCCACCATACTCATGTACCCATACCCCCCTCGCACTGCCATACACACAGATTGCCATACACACAGACCCCCATTCACCCACACCCCACTTAACCACACACACACACACACACACATGCTCCCTCACCCCACATCCATACCCCACACACCTATCCACTCTCCCAGAAAACCCCCACAGACACCCACACCCCATGCTCCCCACCCCACAGTATACAAGAGTAATACTTCATTTTATGCTATTGTGCAATCACCTCTGTGTACACTGCACAAATGCATGTAAATCAGGACAAAACTTTTTTTAAATCAAATTTATTAATATTGTAGATGTTTGATTTTTAGAATACAGTTTGGTATTTTTTTGTTTCTGAGATGGTAAAACCCTTTGCTGAAAGAAGCATTTCCAGGGGCAAGGGGAGAAAATTCTGGTGGCAAAGGTCAGGGGTTAGAGGGTTGGACTTCCAGTTCCAAATGGTGGGGCACCTGCCAAGGGGTGGGGCTACCCACGTGGCCCTTGACCACTTGCCAAAACATGGTAAGCAGCTCTCTGCCTGAAATAATCGCCCACCCCTGCTGTAGGAAGTTTGGCATCCATATCTTGCACTTGGTATTTACCAATAAGCTGAGTAACTGATCCTCTGTACCTTGAACTCTTGCCTGAATAGCACTATACTTTAATGTAAGGAATAAACAATAGCTTAAGTAAACAAAGTTAGCCCAGCTGGACGGCTGCAAGTACATTCAAAGTAGAAAGATTTCACAAAGAAATTTTTCATCTGTACAACCATAAGCTTCTGCTCGGGAAGCAAATATGTAGCAAAACCCCCAGTTTCTTTTTTCATTGCATTCCCTCCCCTTTCCCAACCATTTCTCACTTTTTCTCTCCCTCTCTATTGCCTATAGATAAGTATAAGTAAGCTAAGATGTAGGATAAGCTTTAAACATTTTTATTTTGGTAGCAAGCTTTTGGGTTTGGATATTCACTGTTTTATATTGTATAATTATTAGGTTTGTATTGATTTTACTGTTGTACATTGTATTATCATTTTTGTATTGATTTTTATTGTTTCATATGGATATTGTATAGTTTAAGCCTGTGTTTGTAAGTGAACCAAAGTCGTGTCGAGTTTCCATTTTATATGTCAAGCCTCCATCTTGTGTCCTCTGCCTGGGCATCCCATGTTGCAACAATGATTCATTGTACCCCTCCCATGTAAATTGGTTCCCCGATGAGAATGATTGAGCATGACTGAAATACAATGGTAGCAGGCCTCTACTGAATGGCCTGTAACAACTGGGCCATCACCTCGCATTGATTCATCCAGGAACCACAGACCTCACCCAGGAACAGAGACAAAACCAGCATTTGAAAAACAAAAGACCTGCAGAACCAGCAACTCTCACCATTACAGACACTGGAAACTGCACATACCTGCATGTGTCTGTCTGTGTCTACTAGTTTCCCGATCTTCTCCCAATTCCATCTTCCTTTTTCTGCCACCTCTCAGCCTCTCCTTGCTTTCCTGCTGTCCCTGCTGCTTTTCCTCTGATTTTTTTTTCTGCTGCCCATCTCTGTTTTCAGGCTTCCCAGCTCCTATCAGCTGTCCTGCATTTTTCTCCAGCTTCCAGCATCTACTGCTGCTCTCTGCAACTTCTCTAGCTGCCCCAAAGCCATCCTCCGGTTCTCTATACCCCAAGCCCCTCTTTAACACCAACGCTTTCCCTTAGTCCCATTTTTCCATCTCCCTACCTACCTTTTCAGCTCCCTTGTAGCTGTGCTGGCATTGCTTCTCTGTTCTGCAGGCTTTGGGCATTTTGGCAAACTTTTTTCAAAATTGTTGATTATTGTCTTAGTGTGTGTACACGCATACACACACACACACACACACACACACACACACACACACACACACACACAGTAGGCAACCTAAAAAGTTTGTTTCAGTTTTTAAAAATATGAATGGTATCGCTTTACTGTTTTCATTAATGTTGTCCATACATAATGGAAAATGCTACCAGACCAAATAATATCTCTAGAACTAGAAAGCCCCCTCTTCAAAGTGCTGATACTTTACTTACTATAAATATAAATATCTATGCAGTATACAAATATCCTAAAAGGAAAAGCCTCTAAAAAACTCTAAACAAAACAAATCAAGTTTACAATTACATTTGCTAATGTAAAAAAAAGTGTACCGTTCATCACAGCCATCAGTGCAGTTAAAATTACAATTCCCAACTTATTTTTACCACAAAATGAGGCAGAACTCTTATCCAAAAATAGTTTCTAGTCATGTTATTAAAGATCATATCATATGCACACACGCGTAGGACTACTCTATTAATACACTATTAACCAGTCTATTAATAAATTGTGCACTGCATTATAATTATCTCTTGCCATTCTTACTATAGAATCACAGCCTTGGAAGGGACCTTAAGAGCATTTCAAAAGGTCATCTAATTTGACTCCTGGCACACATACAAATATCTATTCTTAGATTACTTCAGACAGATGTCCATCAGCCTCTTCTTTAAAACCTTCTATGCAGAATCTTCCATAAAGTTTCCATAGCACAAAAAAAAATTTTATCCCTCTGTCTTTTGTCATCCTTTCAAATATTTGAAAACACTCTCATGTTCCTTCTTAACTTCCTTCTCTCCAGACTAAACATTCCTGGTTCTCTCAACCCTTCCTTGAATGACTTGCATTCCAGTACCTTTGGATCCTCTCCAGTTTCTCTGTATATGATTGCTCCTACATAGGTACACAGCTGCTCCTATCTATCCTTTGCCTTCTGTGTTCATCTGACAATTCACCTAGATATCCAAGTGAACTGCAATAAGCAAGGAGACAAAAGAGGAGGAGGAGGTTGCAAAAGTCATGTTCAAAATAGGATCAGTTAAATCAGAAAAAAGTTTGCATGAAATCACATGTAATGCCCATGATGAACAAATAGTTTTTCCTACCAATAAGAAACTGAGCTGGTTTGCGTGTTAAGGAGTCTAGGGAAACTGAGCTTCTCCTTCTCATATTTCATGTTGTATGTTCCAATATCCTTGTCAAAAGAAACATTTTTCTGAAACAAAACTGACTGCAACCGGGGCCAAATTGCTGCTTGGACTGACAATTCAAATCTTAAGAAGCTAAACACATCACCTTCCTTTGGTTGTCCAAAACAATTCTCCCTGCTGAAGATCTAGATACAAACTGGAAAACTTCAGATCAACTCATAACTAGCATTAATGTGCTACATGTTGGGTTAAACCCATTGGGAAAGGACATGGACCAATTTTCATGAGATAAGTAATACTTCCCTGGATGTGGACAGAATGCTAGCATATCTTAAGCAAATCAGTAGTTAGCTGTTTATGTCAGAACAGAGTTGGTTAAAAGTTTGCATATGTTCTTTACTACTGTTTTTTTAAATAAGTTCAAGGCTAGACTTATACAAGAAACATTTAAGCCAGTGACTATATATATCTGAGATTACTTAGACATGCTTTTCACAAAGCACCTTATAACACCTTCTTTCTACAGCCTACACTGGCTTCCAGTTCATTTTTAAATGCAATTCAAGGTGTTGGCTGACCTGTAAAGTGCTCTTTACGGTAACTAGTTTTGGACACCATAGAGGCAGTCTTTCCCCTTGTGTAATACTTCAGTACTCAGTGTAAGCTGAAAACATTGAAACTAAAAGCATCCAAGCTTTGTCAAGAGACTGGCTAATGACAGAACACTTTCAGAAAGGAGTTTTTAGTTCTGTAGTTCTCTCCTTTCCGGTTTCATGGAGTTCGAATTGGCTGACCTTCATGATAGAATTCAGAACTCTTCCATATTTGAATAAAGTTTGTGTTCCATTTTCTCAATCCAAACAATAGAACCCACAATGCATTCTGATCAGTTTAGCACAGATTCTTCATAAACTATTTTATAGAGATTAAAAACAAAAATGATAGAAACTAGAACTTTAGAGACTAGGTGACAAGAAAAGAGAATACATAATAAATTTGAGATAACAGATGAGTAAAACAGAAGTAAATGCTTCTTCCCACAGGCCGTGCCTACATACGCATTTAGGCATGCTTAAATTTAATGTGCATTAGTTTAATGTGCATTAAGGTGATTTTGCGTCTACTTGTGCACATTAATGCCAGGTGCACAGACTGACATGGGACTATTTATGCCTAAATTTGATACGTGCTTTTGCAGGTATCAATTTAGGTGTGACTAGCCTAAAATTGCTATTTTTAAGGCAGATTAAGGATGCACACGTAGAGACATGCACCCTTAGTGCACCTTAAATCGGCATATGTAGATGCACCCACAACAGTGTATAGTTATTCTTTGGTTACTCATTATTACTCATGCTACTAGCACAAATACATTTAAAAGGGGTAAGATGCACATTGAATTAAGTCAACAAGATCAGAATCCCTACAGAGTCTATAAATTAACAAGATTATCAAAGCTCATTTAAAACAGTTTATATGCAGTTTATTAACACAAGCATACAATCATCCAAAAATTAGAGTTTCCAATGCATTGCTCATGGCAGGAACATCTTTCCCGAAACCCAGGGTAGCCATAGGTGGCATAAGGGGCACAGACAGCTTCTATGTGTAGCACATGGGGAGGGGACAGGCAGCACAGTGACAAATAAGGGAGGGAACAGAAAGCAGAACATTAGATCAGCACAGAGCCCAGAACAGGGAACAGAAAGGTTAGCAGCAGATTGAGCAGAAGAAAAGGACCAGAGTGGCACTTAGGGAAGGTGTAGGAATAATTTGTGGTGCACCTGCCAAAGAAATTGGCCCCTACTCACTATTCTAGACAATTTTCTTTCTAACTGATTTTAAAAACTTCCAATTAATGGAGATTTCACAATCTCCCTAGGGAATATGTTCTAGTCCTTAACCACCCTCAGCATTAGAAAGTTCTTCCTGGCCACATCTATACAAGATGCTTTACTGTTCAGTAGAGCTAATTACTCTACACATGCTACTGTAGTAATTTCCTCTACTTGGTATTTAATTTGCTACCTGCAAACGCAAGTAGCAAACTAACTGCTGAGTAATTACTGTGCAGTACGGCATATGTAGACAGCAGACCAGGAGCAAATTTGCTCCTGGTCAGCCAGGAGGCAAGGGACAGAGATTGCTCCCTGCCTCCAGGACCTGCCTGCTGCTGGCATGGGATACAACACCAGAACTGGGGCAGAGGGACATTGTCCCCCTACCCTGGCAGCAAGGAGTTCCCAGCCCCTACTTAACAATCATGATCCTGGAGCTCTGCAATCACAGAGTTTGGCCTGGGGACAGGCTGACAGCCTGTTCCCAGCCCCCACTCCAGGATCACAATGAGAGCTCCCTGCACAGGGAGAGTTCCCCACTCAGCCTAGAGCTGGTTAAGACCTGCCTCTGACTCAGGTAGTTCCTGGCCAGCCCTGGGCTATGCAGAGTAGTCAGCATGTGCATCATGGAGATGGCTAGGGACAGTCCCATTTCAGGCAGTCCCCAGCCAGCTCTAGGGTGAATGTGCAAACTTCCCCACACAGCCTGGGGCTGGCTGAGAACTCTACTGCTCAGGGGCAGGTCCTATCAAGCTATTCAGGCTTGCGACATGGAAAGAGCTGCAGGGCTGAGAACTCCCTGCTGCTGGGGCAAGGGGACATTGTCCCCACCTAGGCTTCACCAACAGAATCTGCCCCAGCAGCGGGCAGCGGGCAGCTCCCAGGAGCAGGGAGCAAACTTCCAGCCTCTGTCAGGAGACAGCTGTCTCCTGACCCTGTGCTCTCTGGAAACCCCTGGGCTAGCACACAGGGGGGTGCTAGCCTAAAGCTCCCCCTGGCTGCTGCAAGGGGTGGGTTCAGGGCCAGGAGCAGCAAATCTTCTCCCTAATCCCCACATATATAGATGCCTATGCAGGGTGGGTTTACTCTACATTAAACCCATGGTGCAGCATTTGCACATGCAGACACACACCCTAATCTCCAACCTAAACTTCCCTTCTTGTTATTAACCCTATTACTTCTTGCCCTGTCACCTGTGGAAACAAAGGATAGTTGATCACCATCTTCTTTACAAAAATTGGTTGCTAGAAACAGTTGTTCTAAGTCTGCATCTTGCTGGCTCTTTGTTTTTTTGCCCAAGGGTTATAGGAACACAGAAAGCTACCTCCACTTACTTTAGGATAATCTGTGTAGGCTCCTCACCCCAATGCACTGGACACAGAGCAAGATCCAATGAAACCTGGAAGATCTGAGAGCCAACTCCTAAGTTTAAAAATGTATTTTTAAATTGATACTGATGGAAAAATTCTTTATCCACAATTACAGAACATCCATAAGTACTGCTGTTTTGATAATATTTAGGAAAACGTTGTTCAAGGACTCATTCCACTCATAGTAATGGAGGGAAATAAAAGGGTTTTTTTTCCTAAAGTAATCTTTCTAAGTTATGGCCTTTCATTTAGCTTTGCTGTTATTTGTGGGTTTTAACACTGAGTATACCAATTGCTAATTATTGAGTGATATATTAGAAAAAAAATTATTTCCTTTAAAATTTTATGCCCTCATATAATTTGTAATAACAATTGATGAAATATTGCTGAACACTGGTTTGGATATTTCAGTTCTACTCCCCACTTTATTACATTATTGATGAATTGATACCACTTTATTCTCTAAATGTCAAAACATTAGTATTACATTTATGGCGACATGAGATTTAATCTATATATTTAAACTACAGTGTTTGTAATGTTGTAAGATAAAAAGAGCCCCAAAACTAAACACTCTTACTACACAACTAAAAATTAAAACAAATATCAGAAATAAACTTTCATGATAAAAGGAAAGGTTCAAATCAAATAAGAAGTCCAATTGCCTTCAATCAAGTGCCAAATGGAAGTTTTAATTAGGCCCATGCCATACATCAAGCTTAATATATGATTAACCAGTTAATCACATCTTAAGATGTTACCTGCCACATGTTCAATCAATTAATGGCATGATAAAATGAGGAATAGGCTACAAAGTTATTACAAGACAATGTGTAATAACTTTGTGGTTCATTCCTTTCACACCATTAATTGAATGCATGGCCAGGTGTCCCCTGGTTTCTGGAAGTCCCACAGCTGACAGGACCCATAATTGTGGGACTGCCCCATGTGCTACTGCAGCTATGAGCACTGTCAGCTGTAACCTATACCAGCTGTTCAGGTTAGTGTCAGAAAATGTAACAATTCTCTGCTGTCGAAGAGCTTGAACTTTCAACTGTTCTTAGATCATATGAAAGTAAGCTTCACCTGTACAAATCATAATGTATGTTTGGGTAGGTAGACAAATTAGTAAGCCACCCTAACAATTTTATGCCATACCTGCAATATTGGAAAAGGCAGAACTTTGATCTTATTGATATACATATCTATAATATAATAAAGAAAACAAGAACAAGAAGGGGTAAAGATTCTAAAGCAAAGCACTCAAAAGTTAAAATCTAACTAACAGAACTACAGTTGTCTGTACACTGAGGGGAGTATTTCTACCAACTTAAAGGTTACTACACAGAATATGAATGAGGCAGGAACTCTTGGCCTTGCAATTAGACATTGCATCAGTCTAATACATTTCCACCAGGAGGCCAAATTAAGGTTGCTGGAGTGATGAACAACATTTTGGACTTTAGGCTGACTAAACCCTGTGATCCAAAAAGCTAAGATAATCAGAAATTCAGAAAATTTGGCTAAATTGCACTTGAGTTATACAGGTACAGCTATGCCACTGCAGTATAATAAGGATGATAATTAGAGCTGATGCAACATATAATCATGACTATATTATAGTACCATTCTGGATAAATTATGTATTGGGTCCATTCCAACAGTCCTTACACATATGGCAATCCAAATGAAAGTCAGTAGAATCTGAATCAATGATGGCTAAAACTTGAAATTTCTTTCAACAGTGTATAATTATGTTTCTGTGGGGTTCTTTATCTTCAGAGTCTATGATTGTATTGATTGTAGCCTGTGTAGAGCACATATAAGTTCAAAGAAGCAACTGAAATGTAATAGCTAGATATTAGGTACATAAAGCAAAAAAGTGGATGAATTATACTTGTACCCAGGATAAGAATAATGTAATTTCCAGATTAGAGTTTAAAAACACTTGACCTACGGAAGTCAGATGATTTTTTCTTCCTAAAAAAACTAATTTTTATGTTGAAACATGGTTTAAAAAAACCCAATAAAAACAAGGGTTTATTTCATAACTTCAAAATACAAAGGTGTTGTGGAAAGTAACAGCAATTTCTACATCAAACCATTTTGTGTACAATGAATGGTAAATTATACAGCAGCACACAGTAATGATGGAGGCATTGTCAACCTCACCCATTGCTTACAATTAGGTAGAAAAAGTGATGTTGTCCAATAAATGATCAGGGCACACAAAAAGGTTTTATTTTAAAAGTGCTGTTACTTTCTGAAATGCCCTCCTAGAATCCTTTATTCTTTTATCCCAAAAAATGCAATGCAACATGAGCTATTATTAACTGTAACCTTTTAGGAGACACCTGTTAAATATAGCTCCATGAAAGATAAAATGACAAGAGGAAAAGAGATTGATGTCATATATCTTGACTTCAAAAAAGCCTTCAATCTGGTATCCCATGATCACCTCTTGGCCAAACTGCCCAATTGTG